>NC_135810.1:9332123-9637123 GCF_964213995.1 Mustelus asterias | reverse complement strand
TTTATATTTCCTTTGTCTAATTACAGTCCCACACCCTCTTTTATAAATCTTTTCTGATTTTCTTTGCTCTTAGCTCTGACGAAAGGTCATCCAGATTTGAAACATTGACTTCATCCTCTCTCCACAGATGCTGCCAGACCCGTTGAGACTGTCCAGCATTTCCTGTTTTTGTTTGCTGCTGGCTTAACTCTGCATCGCAATCGGCTTTTGGGAAATCATTGCCACTTCATTCAGTCTCCCCACATGCTTTGTTTCCCATTCCCACAGGCTCCATAACATCCTGTCCTTTATCTGTGCTGGTGTTTTATGGATGAGTAATGAAAATTAAGTGATAAAAATGAATTAAAGCAAAGTCTCTGTGAGTTTGCAATGAAATTAAAACAAGATGTTGGTCCTCCATTTTTTGGCAAAACTAAAAATCAGAGACAACTACAAATAGAAGATAACTTCAGGCTTTACAGGATGGTCTCCCCTCCCCTTGACAGCTCCCTCCAAGTTAATCATAGAATCAATACAATGCAGAAGGAGGCCATTTGGCTCACTGAGTCTGCATCGACTCTTTGACAGATGATCCCACCCAGGCACTTTCCCCGTAATCCCATATATTTACCTCGCTAATCTACACATCCTGGGACACTAAGGGACAATTTAGCATGGTCAATCCACCCTAACTCGACTGTGGGAGGAAACCGGGGCACCTGGAGGAAATCCACGCAAACACGGGGAAAACGTACAGACTCCACTGACAGTCACCCAAAGCTGGAATCGAACCCCAGGTTTCTGGCACTGTGAGGCAGCAGTGTTAACCACTGTACCACTGTGCTGCCCATGATATCGAGGTCAATATCTCTCTATGCAAGTTGGTATCAAATTTTCATTGTTGCTCCTGTGAAATGCTTTGGGAAACACTATATAAATGAAAGTTGCTGTTGTTCAGATGTAAATTTGGAACAATGAAACTTTACAACACAGAAAGATGCCATTTGGCCCAATATGTCTTTCCTAGCTCTTTGTCCGAGCAAACCAGGATGCAACCCATGGCTTTGCTCTTTTCCCATTCACACTGCAGCCTCTGCTTCCTTACACGTATCTTCTTAAATGGTACAATGTATTCTGCCTCACCTATCCTCTGCGGCAGCGCATTACATTTGTAAACAATTATGGGAGAGGGATTCATTTTTACAGTAAATTAATTAAGATGTACTTAACTCATTTTTCATTCTGGCAAAAATGACCTGTTAAAAATGATCTATTATTGAGAAATACACAAAGTTTAGAATTAAAAAGGGGAATCTCATTCCAAAATTCTTTGCCATCCTTGCGGTTCAGAAATATTTTGTTTGTCCATGCTGAAGCCAAATAAATCATGTTACAATTTGGAACTATCTTACTATTCGTGCTTTCAGTAAATGTTTCATGGCTGCCTTTGTTTAAAATAATCTGATTTGAAACATATGGAAAAGGAATTGAGTCACAAGGAAGTCAATTTTCAAAAAGGAACATGCCGACCTTAATTTAAGTTGACACAATTGGAAGTAATCATGACCTTTGACATCCTAATGAGCAACAACCGCATTTTCCATCGTAACAGATTTGGAACATAATCTTTACTGGAAGCTTTTTCATGAACCTCCTTCCAATTTTTGAAATGGTGTTGTTTATTCAGGATAAAGTTTAAAGATCATTCTTGAGGGTTCTCTTTAATGACACCCTTTCTTTTATTCATTTGTGGGACATGGGCATCACTGCCTGACCAGCATTTATTGCCCATCCCTAGTTACCCTTGTTCGGAGGGCAGTTGAGAGTCAACCACATTGCTGTGGCTCTGAAGTCACATGTGGGCCAGACCAGGTAAGGACAGCAGATTTCCTTCCCTAAAGGATTAGTGAAGCAGATGGGATTTTCTGACAATCGACAATGGTTTCCTGGTCATCAGTTTATTCTTAATTCCAGATATATTTTTATTGAATTCAAATTCCCAACTGCCATGGCAGGATTCAAACCCGTGTCCCCAGAACATTCGTTGAGTTTCTGGATTGATAATCGAGCAATAACGCCACTAGGCCCTCGCCTCTCTGGTAACAAATCATTGAATCATACAATGCAGAAGGAGGACATTCGGCCCATTGAGTCTGCACTGACGACAATCCCACCCAGGCCCCATCCCCATAACCCCATACATTTACCTTAGCTAATCCCCCTGACACGAAGGGGCAATTAAGCATGGCCAATCCACCTAACCTCCACACCTTTGGACTGTGGGAGGAAACCAGTGCGCCAAGAGGAAACCCACGCAGACATGGAGAGAATGTCCAAACTCCACACAGTCAGTAACCCAAACCGGGAATCGAACCCGGGTCCCTGGCGCTGTGAGGCAACAGTGCTAACCAATTTGCCACCATGCCAAAATGGATTGTCATCTCTTTTTAAAATGTCTTGAATGTTGTTCTTCTAAATGTTTGCACTGTTTCTGCAGGAAAGATCATTTTTGTCAGAGAAATTCGAGCCCTACACTCCTGAGTGTGCCTCGACCTCCAACTAGACCAGGGTTTGATCCGAGTACCTTGTCACTGTATTCTGGCTTACTGAATATATTGTGCACCCTCATATCATTTCCATGACTTTACCATGCAGCAGAATAAACACTCTCTCAGACTGGGGCTAGGACTATAAACTACAATCAGATTTATTGAGCATTAAATAGATAAATGAACACCATTAAATATAAACAGCCAGATTTACAGTAATTACAGATTGAACTATTCTCCTTGGAATATTGAAAACAACAAAGGCACTTCTTCTGGGTTATCCATCAATATAAAGCAGAGCCGCCAAACTGCATTTTCTGATTAATCCTACATGGTGGATTTGCTGCATGGAGCCCTGGCAGGACTATCGCTGCTGAGAATGAAAAAGAAAGAGGGAATGTAGAAAGAGAGAAGAGAGAGAGAAATTGAGAAAGGGAGGGAAAGAGAGGAAAAGAAAGAGAAAAAAAGAGAAGCTGAGACAGAAAGGAGATGAAAAAAGAGAGATAAAGAGAATGATTTCGCTATGATTTCTAAGAGAAACAGTGACAGAGAGATATGAGAAAAGAAAGATTTGATTTGATTTGATTTGATTTATTATTGTCACATGTATTAACATACAGTGAAAAGTATTGTTTCTTGCGCGCTATACAGACAAAGCATACCATTCATAGAGAAGGAAAGGAGAGAGTGCAGAATGCAGTGTTACAGTCATTGCTCGGGTGGAGAGAAAGATCAACTTAATGCAGGGTAGGTTCATTCAAAAGTCTGATGGCAGCAGGGAAGAAGCTGTTCTTGAGTTGGTTGGTCCGTGATCTCAGACTTTTGTATATTTTCCCCAACGGAAGGTGGAAGAGAGTATGTCCAGGGTATGTGGGATCCTTAATTATGCTGGCTGCTTTGGCGAGGCAATGGGAAGTGTAGACAGAGTCAATGGATGGGAGGCTGGTTTGCGCAATGGACTGGGCATCATTCACGACCTCTTGTAGTTTCTTGCAGTCTTGGGCAGAGCAGGAGTCATACCAAGCTGTGATGCAACCAAAAAGAACGTTTTCTATGGAGCATCTGTAAAAGTTGGTGAGAGTCGTAGCCGACATGCCAAATTTCTTTAGTCTTCTGAGAAAGTAGAGGCGTTGGTGGGCTTTCTCCACTATAGTGTTGGCATGGGGGGGACAAAGGCAGGTTGTTGGTGATCTGGACATCAAAAAATTTGAAGCTCTTGACCCTTTCGACTTCATCCCCATTGATGTAGACAGGGACATGTTCTCCACTATGCTTCCTGAAGAGAGATAAAGGGAAGAGAAGCTGTGACAGAAAGGAAGTGATGAAAAAGAAACATAAAGAACAGAAAAACTGACACAAAAAAGGGAGATGAAAAAGGAGGGGAAAAGAGAGGAGAAACTGTGACAGAAAGAGAGAGATGGAAAAGAAAGATGAGAGAGAGATAAACTGACAGAGAGAGAGAGATGAAGAGGAGAGACAGAGATGAGAAACCGTGACAGAAAGGGAAATAAGAAAGGAGGTCAACAGAAAAGAAATTGAAAGAAAGAGAGATGAGAAGAAGAGATGAGATGAGAAAGAGAGAGAGAAAAAGAAAGTGCGAATAAAAGAAAGAGAGAGAAAAGAGGTAGAAGAAAGAGAGAAGAAAAAAAGAGAGGAGACAGAAAAGGGGAGAGGAGAACAGAGTCAGGAAAAAAGAGAAAGATGCATTTATCAGGTACCCTTCACGATTTCAGGGCCTGTTTTACAGCCACAGCCTGGGCTATTTGTTCTAAATTATCAAATGAATTATTGAAACAAGGGACTTTCAGATGAGCCAAATTGGTGTTTGCCTGCATGGATCCAGCTAACAATTAGTCATACTGGGGAAAATCTTGCTTTCTGGGCAGAAGCTGAACAAGCAGGCAATTAAAATAGAATAGTTCCATTACCCTCATCACTTCTGCCAACCGACATGGGTTCAGAGGGGAGCCTCACACATGGATAGGTGTCCATTGATGTCAAAAGGACCCATAGCATTTTAGCTGGAATCGGAGCGGGAAAACAATTGAAGATTTCCAGCCAGGATGAAGCAGGTTAGCAGCAAATGGAAGAAGCAGCCCTCCAGATAAGTGAAAGAAAATCCCGTTACGTTGTAGATTATTTCCTTTTGTGCTTGTCTTATCCAATTGTTCCATGTCCTGCTCACAAACCCTTTAGCCATTGCCTATGAGAAATCGTAGAAACCCTACAGTGCAGAAAGAGACCATTCGTCCCATCGAGTCTGCACCCACAACAATCCTGCCCAGGCCCTATCCCTGTAACCCCATGAATTTACCCCACTAATCCCTCTAATTTACGTATCCTGGGATACTAAGGGACAATTTAGCATGGCCAAATGCACCTAACTTATTAACATAGAATTGCATAGAATGGACCACACAGAAACAGGTTATTCAACCGAACCAGCCCTCAGCACTCACTCAAGCCTTCTCCTAACCTCCCTCACCTAACTCTATCAGAACCCTTTCCATTCATTCTTAGCTGACCCCCTTCTTAAGTGCATCCACACTGCAATCGCAGATTCCACATTCTCACCACTCTTTGAGTAAAGAGGTTTCTTCTAAATTCCCCATTTAATTTCTTGGTGCACTAACTTATATTGTTTGCGTTCTGTTTTATTCACACTTATTTAGGCATCCCTTGGTGATTGCTGTAAACCTAAAACAAAGCTGCCATTTCTCTAGACTTGGGGTAAGCCAAGATTTTGATTTGATTTGATTTATTATTGTCACATGTATTAGCATACAGTGAAAAGTGTTGTTTCTTGCATGCTATACAGACAAAGCATACCGTTCATAAAAAAGGAAACGAGAGAGTGCAGAATGTAGTGTTACAGTCATAGCTGGGGTGTAGAGAAAGATCAACTTATTGCAAGGTAAGTCCATTCAAAAGTCTGACAACAGCAGGGAAGAAGCTGTTCTTGAGTCGGTTGGTACGTGACCTAAGACTTTTGTATCTTTTTCCCGAAGGAAGAAGGTGGAATAGAGAATGTCCAGGATGTGTGGGATCCTTAATTATGCTGGCTGCTTTGCCGAGGCAGCGGGAAGTGTAAACAGAGTCAATGGATGGGAGGCTGATTTGCGTGATGGATTAGGCAACATTCACGACCTTTTGTAGTTCCTTGCGGTCTTGGGCAGAGCAGGAACCATACCAAGCTGTGATACAACCAGAAAGAATGCGTTCTATGGTGCATCTGTAAAGGTTGGTGAGCGTCGTAGCTGACATGCCAAATTTCCTTCGTCTTCTGAGAAAGTAGAGGCTTTGGTGAGCTTTCTTAGCTACAGTGTCAGCATGGATCAACTTGCAAAAAATGTGACTTCTTTTCTGGTGAACTTTCAGTGGCAATTATAAAAAAAATACTGTCTGCAAATCTCAAAAGAAAGGGGTGAAAAAAAAACAATCTCTCCTCATCGTCATGACTTCAATGAGATCCATGAGTTAGTTTCTGCAGTGCCGACGCCCCCCCACCCCCCAAAGCAGGCTGACTCCCCCCGACTCTGATGGCCAGCTCCGATCGCTGGTCTCCCTCCTTCTCCCACCGATCCCAATGGCAGAGTGTCAGCAGGACCTCCCACCTCACCGATCACCCCCATCAAACCCCACCTCCCATTTGGCCCCACCCCTTGGCACTGCCCTATGCCCGGTGGGCAGCGAAAAGGTGCCCCCTGAGCATTAGCACTTTGTCCCTTGGGCAGTGTCAGAGGGCCCAGGCTGGTACTGCTGAGATGGCAAAAACCAGGGGGCACCCCGGCACCCGATCCTCTGGGGAGAGCCCTCGATTGCCCCCCCTTTACTCCAGGGGGGGTCGGGCCGCCAGCTCCCCGCAAGTGGGGAGCTATCGTAAACCCCACTGGAGTGAAATACTCCTGGCACAGGTGGAAAGGCGAGCGGGCGCGGAGACCTCAGCCCCGGGCCCGCTAATAGCATTTAAAGTATATTCAAATTATCTTTTGAATATATGAGGCAACTCCACACCGATTTCTGGTGCGGAGCTGACGGTGCTGGAAAACTGTAGCTGGGAGATGCGCAGAGGGCGTGGTGAGGTCTCCGGCACTCAGGGTGAATACTCTGCATTGGGAAGTACCTGCCTGAGTATTGCAAACCATTATAAATATATCAGTTTCAGTGAGGGGACACTGGCCTCTCGGAAGTTATTTCATTCGTATCCGAAAATGTTGTGAAACCAGCCTCCCAAAACAAAAATGACCCATGAAATAAATATTTCTGATGTGGAAATAGTAACCCCGGACTTTGCAGACTTGAGAATTACTTCTGCTAAATGCTAAATGATTCAAGTCACATTCCAGGACTTGATGGCCAAGGATGTTCATAATACATCTAAAACAGATTGAATGTCAACTTGTAATTCCATCCAATATACGCAAATGGCAAAGAGTAAGAGTGGGAGAGATTCCTGGCCAGTTATCTGATGGACAGGAATTGGAACCTCCACCATCACCATCCAACGCTCCAAGCGACAGCATGCATGTAAAAGTCGCAGTTGCCAAAGCAATACGGTCTCCTTGGGGGGCTGCTTAGCTCAATTGGTGTGGATCAGATTAATCATAGAATCCCCACAGTTGAGAAGGAGGTCAAACGGCCTATCGAGCCTGCACCGACAATAATCCGACCCAGGTCCTATCCCCGTAACCGCACGGATTTAACCTTCTAGTCCCCCTGACACTAAGGGGCAATTCAGCATAGATTCATAGAATCTCTACAGTGCAGAAGGAAGCCAATCTGCCCATTGGGTCTGCACCGATCACAATTCCACCCAGACACTATCCACGTAACCCCACATATTTATCCTGCTAATCCGCCTGACACTGAGGGTCAATTTAGCATGGCCAATCAACCAAACCTGCACATCTTTTGACCGTCGGAGGAAACCAGGAGCACCTGGAAGAAACCCACGTGGACACGAGGAGAATGTGCAAACTCCACACAGACAGTGACCCGAGGTGGAATTGAACCCGGGTCCCTGGCGATGTGAGGCGGCAGTTCCACCCAGAGTTTGATTCCTGTTCTGGTTGGGCTGGATCCGGGACCTTCCTTCCTCCTTGTCCTGCCTATGATGGATGTAGTGGTTCTTTCGGGTCTAGCCTGACTTCAGGCAGAGAACAGGAGAAGATTACTAACTGTTCAACTTCGAGATTCCGGCTTTTGAGATGTTGGATTCTGCACAGATCAGGCTGCAGGAAATCCATTTGCTGGCGTGAAACGAAATGCTAAATGCCAAGGAAGGCACATCAATAAACTCGACAAACTTATTTAAGAAAAAAGTCATTTGAAAACCGGGAATGATTTCTCTGAACCCTGGAGCATTGATCTTTCAGGATCTGAAAGTTGCCTTATTACATCTGACCTGAGAAACTTTAATATTCGCTGTATTTCAGAACCAAGAATTAAATGTTGTGCTTTGATCATTTCTGCTTTGTTGGCCTGCACTGTTGCTTGCAGATTGTGGATAGGGTACTAATTCACAGTGACATATACAAAACCACATTATAATCAGCAGAAAGGATGTTGGTCGTTGGACATTCGACAAATCTTAATTCATTTGACAGCCCATTTGTTATATGAAGCAACAGCCTCATAAACGCCAATCATTTAAGTTTCTTAACCTTGGTAAATCAATGACCCAGACATCCAGCCTCATGACTGAAGGCTGGGGGTGGGTGGGGGAGAGGGGGGGAGGGGAGAGTTGGGAGAATAGAAAAAGAAATTATAATTTGGCAAAATATCCCAGTGCACTGAGGATGCCAACATTGGCAGCTGCATCCCATTGTTCAACAGATGGTGACTTGAATAAATACAGCTGGAGCCAGGCAACTGTGAGAAGCAGGAAGGAGCTGTGTGCCTTCATATGGAAAATGTAAATCTGAACAACTGCAGAATGTTTGAGAACAGAGATGAAAGAAAGTCACCCTACCTGCTTCAAAGTAATTAGGAAATCTGACGGTGAAGTTTAAGGATAGCATCAGTTAGCTCAGTGGGAGTTCTTAGTCAGCTTAATGCAGCGTTCCCCAACACAACATGTTCTTTTGCAGTGTCATTTCTGATACAACGCTATTTTAACTTGGTTCTCAAAGTGCATTTCTTTCCCCCCCCACCCCCCTCCTTTTCAGTTTTCCTCAGCCAGGGGCTTAGTTAAATGGATTAAACAGATCATTTCACACTTCATTAGGCCTACTACTCAATGGTGGGTCTGCTATCGATCAGTTTCATTCAATCAATTTCATCGAATGAATAGCTGCTACATTTGCTAACGATTTTGCTGAATTAGATTAAAAAGAGCATTTTGTACCTGGTTAAAGCTTTTATTTTGCACAGTTGCTGTTGTTCAGTCTGCCATTGATCAGTGGCATTGGATTTCAATAAATTAACCTTTTAGGTCATTCAGTCCGAAAACATCTCTCGTCCAGTTGGCAGTTTGTCTTCTTTAACATGGATTCCACATGTTATGGTTCAGGCTAGAAACTCCAAAGTGTTTTATGAAGCTCGCCTGAATCATAAGTTTTGCATCTTGAATTTGGCTAGGATAAGCATGACATAGAAACATGGAAGATCGGAGCCAGAGGAGGTCAGTCAGCCTCCTCCACTTCAGGTGTGATTCAAAAGACCCACTAGGGAGCTTTTATCAAAGTTTTTTTAAGAATATGGCTAACATGTATGGAAAGAAAATGAGCAATAACTTCTTACAATTACAAACAAAAACAAAACACCACAATAATGTACAACCCTTAATGAATATAGATAAGTTGTCCGAATCAAACCAACCTCCATAACTAACCCTTTAAACAGGTTCAACACAAGCACAGACCAAGGCTCACGTGATGCTGGGAATGAGGCCGTTAGTTGAATTCTGCAGTCAAATGCTCTTGAGACTCAGAACAGTTTGAAGACAAGACAGCTTCCCAAAACACCAGAGAGACCCTGGCCCAATCCCCAACAGCAGCAGACTTTGCACATTAGCAACACCTTGCAGGTAGAATGCCCAATTAATCTAAAATTTAAAAAAAAATAGAAAGTGCTGGAAATACTCGGAGGGTCAGGCAGCATTTGTGGAGAGAGAAACAAAGTTCCTTCGAGCAGTGACTATTTTTTGTGGCTTTGGTTGAAAGTTGAATGCTGACCAGGATATTATTTCATAGAGTCCCTACAATGCAGAAGGAGGCCATTTGGCCCATCGAGCCTGCACCAACTCTCTGCCGGAATATCTTAACTATGCCCTATACCTGTACCCCCCACATATTTACCCCGCTAATCCACCAAACCTATAGATCTTGGGATACTAAGCAGCAATTTAACATGGCCAATCTACCTGACCTGCACACCTTTGGACTGCGGGAGGAAAGCGGAGCACCCAAAGGAAACCCATGCAGACACGGGGAGAACGTGCAAACTCCACAAAAACATTCACCCAAGGCTGGAATCAAATTAGGGTCCCTGGTGCTGTAAGGCAAAAGTGCTAACCACTGTGCCACCATGCCGCCCATGCTTTGCTGCCCATGGGATATTTTTTTTGAGAGCTCTAAATGGCAACCAGAAGATCATAATACTTTCAAAGTAATTTTTCCTTTGCTATTGCTGGCATCTGTTGTCTTGGAAACTGCTAAGAAACATTTTACATGAACACTTCCTTGTTTATTTGTGTTGTATTGTTTTATTAAGCAGTGCAAACTTCATTATCAATACAAATATTTCTACAAGGCAGTCTGGCAAATGACTGTGTGTTTAACACTTGGATATTGAATCTGAAGCTCAGTAATGCTGAATGTTGTATCAAGATGCTATATCTTACCTCCCTTGTAATTCCAAGAGTTGCACCGACAGTTCCTGTGTCTGTCTATTTTTTCCTTCCCACTTACAAACCTACTGTAAATTCACAGTGGTGTGAAACCGATTTCTGGGCCTTCTGCCAGATTCTACACCCCCCCCCAATGTCTGCCATCGAACTTTAAGGTCAGGGCTTGGGAAAATTCTATAACAGCTTTAGTCTAATTATTTCCTCAAACGTCCACTCTCCATCGACGGGTGTGAGTGAAGAGTCAAAATTGGTCCAAATATCATTTGTCCACAAATATCCCATTTCAAATTAATTTGATTTGACTTATTATTGTTACATATATTGGGATACAGTGAAAAGTATTATTTCTTGTGCGCTATACAGACAAAGCATACCATTCATAGAGTACATAGGGGAGAAGGAAAGGAGAGGGTACAGAATGTAATGTTACAATTACAGCTAGGGTGTAGCGAAAGGTCAACTTAATATATGGTGGGTCCATTCAAATGTCTGATGGCAGCAGGGAAGAAACTCTTCTTGAGTAGGTTGGTATGAGATCTCAGACTTTTGTATCTTTTTTCTGACGGAAGAAGCTAGAAGAGATTACGTCTAGGGTGCATGGGGTCCTTGATTATGCTGGCTGCTTTTCCAAGGCAGTGGGAAGTGTAGACGGAGTCAATGGATGGGAGGCTGACTTACGTGATGGACTGGGCTATGTTCACGACCTTTTGTAGTTTATTGCGGCTTGGGTAAGAGCAGGAGCCATACCAGGCTATGAAACATCTGGGAATGATGCTTTCTGTGGTGCATCTGTAAGAATTGGTGAGAGTTGTAGCGGACATGGTGAATTTCCTTATTCTCTTGAGAAAGTAGAAGCATTGGTGGGCTTTCTTAACTATAGTGTCAGTGTCAGTATGGTATCCAAATGGAATCCAAGGGTTGGATCCATAGGAAATTAGAAGGTTATGGATTAATTTGATTGATGTTTTCGAAGTCTAAACAGGGACAGAGAGGGTAGATAGGGAAAATTATTCTGACTGCTTGGAACATCTAGAACTGAGAGGCAAATTAGAGTCAGATCTTCCAGGAGTGAAATTAGGAAACGCTGCTACATGTAAAGGATAATGGAAACTTGAATCCCTCATCCACCTAGTACAATTGATACTAGATCAATTGTGAATTTTAAAACTGAGATTGGTAGATTTTATTATCTGAAGGTATTAAGGGTGTTACAATTTGGTCAGGGACAATTAAGTTCTTGTTCAAAGTAAACAAAATTTGACATCCTGATTATCCATGAAGAGAATGAAGCCACATCTATGGATTTAGATAAACACAATAAGCTTTACTATACAAAATCAGAAAAGTAACAAAATTTACAATAGCTCTCTTATACACTAATGTACAGAATTAACATGAGGTAAATATGAATCAACAGGCAAACTGTGGTCAAACACACCATATTGCATGTTAAGTGACACATCTGACCAAGACAAATTCCATGGATTTTTCAGCAACTCTCCAGACATCAGTGACCACTGTGAGTCGTAATACTTCAGTAAAACTCTGTCTCGCTCAGGAGAAATTTTGGCCCAAATTCTCCGACCATTCACACCCTGCGGCTACTGCCAACAGGATTAGAGAACTTGCTGCTCAGGTTCCCTGCAGCTGGAGAATCCCAACTGCGGGCAAGGTCGGAGAATCTGGCCATTTAACCTTTTGCTAGCCTCTGAATTCCCTCAAAGGTTACTCCAACTTGAACTGCCTCCAGATGGTACAGTATATTTTCCTGAGACTGCATTCAACCAGATACATAAAGCTGCACCCCTGTCTCTAATTACCAGCGCACTTCCAATACCAATAGTTTCACAGTGCTGGCACCGGCCCTGAGTTTGTCTGAACTCCAGTTTCCTGGCTGGGTCATAAAAGCCTCCCAGGACTTCTTCTGAGCCCTAACCTTTTCCAGTACTGAATCACCAACCTTCCGGAACCTTCACAGCTCTCCAATTGGGGCAGCACAGTGGCACAGTGGTTAGCACTTCTGCCTCACAGCGTCAGGGACCCGGGTTCAATTCTGGCTGCGGGTCATTGTCTGTGTGGGTTTCTCCCTGTGTCTGTGTAGGTTTCCTCCGGGTGCTGCAGTTTCCTCCCACACTCCAAAGATGTGCGGGTCAAGTTGATTGGCTATACTAAATTGACCCTAGTGTCAGGGGGATTAGCAGGGTAAATATGTGGAGTTACGGGAAAAAGGCCTGGGTGGGATTGTGGTCGGTGCAGACTCAATGGGCTGAATGGCCTTTATCTGCACTGTAGGGATTCAATTTTCCTCTATGATTTGATGAGTCTCCTGAACCCTGACTGCATTGAATGTCTCCCAGTGCCTTTCTGTGAGTGGCAAATCATGCGTGATCCAAATTGCAACCCTCATGCACCAATGTCATCCAAGGCTTCTTGAGCTGTCCCTACCTAGAGCCTGTTAACACAATTACCCTTTGAACACTCAGATAAATTGGAATCAGAGAACCTTCTTAATCTCCACCCACTTCCATGACAACATAACATTTCAGGGTTACCTGAAGGTATTTAAGCTAATTTAGTCCCAAAACAAAACATCTGTCCAGACTGCACTTCTTTGCATGTAGTGTCATCATGTATTCAGCTGTGTGAGCCCACCTGGCTGTTTTGGGGCCTTTCTTTTCTAGTTATAACCAGCTGAGGCCCCAACATTTTAAGCATAATGGACCCCAAGCTTCTTTCGCTGTTTTTTATCCCATTTTCTCTGGTTAAACTTTAATCTTTCCAGAATGACTCATTATCTTGTAACAAGGAACATGGGCTATATGGAGTTAGTTAACGGATCAGCATGATTCCGTTGAATGGGGGGAAACAGAGTTGAGAGGCGAAAAAGCCCCCTCCTGTTTCTCTGTGCTTATGAATGTTATTGCAGGAATTCATTCTGTTGTGTTGCAGGGATGTGTGCACTGAGATAATCCAATGGATATGTGTCTTTTTTCCCATATTCCAACAGCCTATTGGTTGTACAGAACTTGAATATTGATGAAAAGAGACATACGTTGTCAAAGCTTTTCATCTTGCACTCATCAGGGCAAACACAAGAATGAGAAATTTCAAATGATCACAGTTACAAGAGAAAAGACTGTTGATTGGTTGGCAAGTTGTCTCTGATTGTTCGAGGCATTACCATGGAGACAGCAATGGAAACAATGGATTCCCCCAGCACCTGAACAACTAAAACAAAAACAAAATAAATTTGTTCAACTCTTAATAGGGGAGCCTATTAATACTCCTTGATTTACCCAAGGCAATGTCTCAGAAAATCAGAATCAACTTGGCAATCAATCGGCCTTTTTTTCTTTTGCAATATAAATTGTTGTGATCTTTTGAAATTTGGCATCCTTGTGTTTGTCCTGATAGGTTCAAGACAAAAGATTCTGCAATGTGTCTCTCTTTTCAACAATATTTCTGCATTCAGCGTACAATATATTGTGCAGAAAGATGACTCTATTTTTAAAAATCTCTTTGAAATACCACCCTACCTCGATCATGCCCTCGCAATCGATTATCTACAGAAGAAAACTCATGCTCCCAATCAACCAAAAATAGAAACTTATAAAATTCTAACAGGGTAGATTCAGAAAGAATGTTCCCGACGGTGGGGGAGTCCAGAACTAGGGGTCATAGTTTGAGGATAAGGCGTAAACCTTTTAGAACTGGGGTGAGGAGAAGTTTCTTCACCAAAGATTTTGATTTGATTTGATATATTATTGTCGCACGTATTGGGATATACTGAAACATATTGTTTCTTGTGCACTATATAGAGAAAGCATAGTGTTCATAGAGTATATGAGGGGAAGGAAAGGAGAGGGTGCAGAATATAATGTTACAGTTGTAGCTAGGGTGCAGAGGAGGATCAACTAATTATTAGGTAGGTCCATTCAAAAGTCTGATGGCAGCAGGGAAGAAGCTGTTTCTGAGTTGGTTGGTACCTGATCTCAGAGTTTAGTATCTTTTTCACGACGGAAGAAGGTGGAAGACAGAATGTACGAGGGTGTGTGTGGTCCTTGATTATGCTGGCTGCTTTTCCGAGGCAGCATGAAGTGTAGTTGGAGCCAGTGGGTGGGAGGCTGGTTTGTGTGATGGACTGGGCTACGTTCACAACAAACTACGTTTGTAGTTTCTTTGGGTCTTAGTCAGAGACGAACCATTCCCAGCTGTGCTACATCCAGAAAGGATGCTTTCTATTGTGTATCTGTAAGAATTGGTGATAGTTAGCGGACATGCCGAGTGGTGAAACTGTACAATTCACTGCCACAGAAAGTAGTTGAGGCCAAAACGTTGTCTGATTTAAAGAAGAAATTAGTTGTAGCTGTTGGGGCTAAAGGGATCAAGGGATATGAGAGGAAGGTGGGATCCGGATATTGAATTTGATGATCAGCCTATGATCAAAATGAATGGAGCAGGAGTGGAATACGAGCCAGTTTGAAGGGCTGAATGGCCTTCTCATGATCCTATTTCCAATGTTTCTATGTATGAAAGAAACCTGGGAGTAAGCCAGAGTGAACAATCATGTTGTTTGCTATCAAAATCTGCCTGGAAATGCCAAAACTGAGCCTTCTGATTGATGGGCAAACGACACTATGTCAAATTCATTTCCGAGTCACAAACTCTGCATTAAGGTGATTAACAAGAAAAATGTAAAAGAAGTGAAGCTTCATTAGTTAGAGTGAACAGAAGAAAAATAAATTGCAAGTCTCCCCCTTGATTGACGCTTTTTTTGAATAAAGATCTGATTTCGTAACGAAGGCTTAACATCATTGGAAACGATAAGGCAAATTTTGTGCTTTGCAAAACATAACAAAATTCTGTGTGTGAAAAAAGCCAGCAACTTGCGATGCGGAGTTAACACCCCATAAGCGGTGAATCATTGCAAATTGCTGAATATTTCATGTGGCTCTTCTGTTAGATTCACAAAACTGGGAGGTCACTATCAATTTCCCCTCGAGTGTTAAGGAATTGCTACATTTGCACCATAAACATGAATTAAACATGCCACAGAATGTTAGGGCTGGCATTTTATGATGTAGAGAATCCTTTAAAGACAGGGTTTATGTTCCTGTAATGATACCCCTCAGCCTGCCTGTTCTATCAGTGACACCTGACCCACAGCAATGCGCTGGTCTCTTAACAGCCCTCTGAAATGGCCTAACAATCCATGCGGTTGGCATCAAAACTTCTACAAAAAAAAGTTAATCCACACAGACTTCAGAGATTCAATAAGATGGCTCACCGTCAAATTCTCAAGGGCAGTTAAGGATGGGCAATAAATGCTGGTCTTAAAGTTAAACTTTATTTATTAGTCACAAGTAAGGCTTACATTAACACTGCAATGAAGTTACTGTGAAATTCCCCTAGTCATTACACTCCGGCGCCTGTTCGGGTCAATGCATCTAACCAGCACATCCTCCAGACTGTGAGAGGAAACAGGAGCACCCGGAGGAAACCCACACAGATACGGGGACAACATGCAAACTCCACACAGAAAGTGACCCAAGCCGGGTGGCGAACTCGGGTCCCTGGCGCTGTGAGGTAGTGCTAACCACTGTGCCACCGTGCCACCCACTTGACAGTGATGTGCACATCCTGGCAACCGACCTATAAAAGAAGCCATTTTTTAATTACTTCAGTCACTAACTTCCCATCTCCGACTCTAGGATTTTCCTCTCTGTGACTCACTCTTGCTTTCTTCTCCATGTTTGAAGCTCGTTGGTTATTGGTTCCACTGCTCGAATCACCACAACCCCCATTTTCGAACCGAACTTTCAGCAACTTGGCACTCTGACAGTTAAGGAGAAAACGTGAACTCACAGAGCTCCCGTGAGGAATCTATAGCACATGGATTGCAGCGGTTCAGGACGCTGCTTTCCACGACCCTCTCAGGGGCAATTAGAAATAGGCAGTAAATGCTGGCCTTGCCAGCATCTGCCACGCCCAAGAACAAAAAAATGAAAAAAGCCGCACGCTCCAGCAAATATTGCCGCATTGTCAAAAAACCTTACATGTGAATTTGGGCTTCCAACTGTCCCCAGCTCACTCCATATCCCCAGCTCACTCCATGTCCCCAGCTCACTCCATTGGGTAACGTGGTGAAATGGAACCTTGATAAGAAACAGCCACCATAGCCACTACTTTCTTTGGAGGTCCGAGACACAAGCACTAAAGCAGAGTTTTCGTAATTAATTTAAAAATGGAAGAAGGCCAATAGATGACAAAATAATCAATTAATCAATGACCAATTTTACAAACCGCTCAGATAGTGACCTCTTTAGAACAAAGCATGGCAAAGCTACTCATCGAGTATAAAACACCCAGTCCGAGCCCTCACTGGGGGGAAAGATCACATTTAACTGCTATTCAAGAGACTGATACCAAACATAAATGAAACAGACTGAAAACTTGCCCAGGTCATAGCTTCGTTCTCGTATTTCATTATTTTTTTCAGAACAATTGACACAACAGAAAATATTTGGTTATGTGTTAGCCATAGCAAATGGATTTTTTTTATATGTCGATTGCCAGGGTACGCACAACACTGTCAAGGCCAGCATCTATTGCCCATCCTTAACCGGCCTTGAGAAGGTGATGGTGAGCCATCTTATTGAATGGAGTCCACTTGGCACAAAGCTTTACGTGGAGCTTGGAGCCCATTCTTGTCAGTATGGAAATGGTAGCGAACCGGCACGGTGGCACAGTGGCTAGCACTGCTGCCTCACAGCGCCAGGGACCCAGGTTCAATTCCTAGCTCGGGTCACTGTCTGTGTGGGTTTTCCCCGTGTCTGCGTGGGTTTTCTCCGGGTGCTCCGGTTTCCTCCCACAGTTCAAAGATGTGTAAGTTAGGTGGATTGACCACACTAAATTGCCCCTTAGTGTCAGAGGGATTAGCTAGGGTAAATACATGGGGTTATAGGAATAGGGCCTGGGTGGGATTGTGGTGGGTGCAAACTCGATGGGCTGAATGACCAATTTTGCACTGTAGCATTCTATGATTCTAACTCTGCTGACCACGATGCAGAATCGATGACCAATGGCACCATTACTATTTCAGCACAAGAAGCAGTCATCCATTGTCTGAGTGCTGATTGGAAACTTGGGCTGACGCCATGCAAGTTCAGTCTGCAATCGAGCCAGCTCAGCCTGACGGCTGTGGATTAGAGTGTTACAGCGGCTTCCAAGGCATTATCGCCATCCAGCGATCTGTCCCTCAATAGATTAGGATGCCTGAGACAGCAGCCTGGACTTCCACTAAGTGAGATTGACTCGAGAGCCCTTTAAAAATGATGGTCCCGTTTTCAGGATTCCTGACTCCATTCCCCAGGCAGTCTGATTTGCAGGTGTGCCTTTCAAAGGTGCAGGCCGGTTCTCCGAATTATAGAATCATAGAATCCTGACAGTGCAGAAAGAGGTCATTTGGCCCATCGAGCTGGCACTGACAACAATTCCACCCAGGCTTTATCTCCGTAACCCCCACATATTTACCCTGCTAGTCCCGCTGACACGAAGGGGCAATTTACCAATCAACCTAACCTGCACATCTTTGGACTGTGGGAGGAAACCGGAGCACCGGGAGGAAACCCACGCAGACATGGGGAGAACGTGCAAACTCCACAAAAACAGTACCCAAGGTCAGAATTGGACCTGGGTCCCTGGCACTGTGAAGCAGCAGTGCTAACTACTGTGCCACCGTGCCACCCCACTTCCTGTCAAATGTTTACATCTGGTACTCCCAACATATCCGACCCCATTGTGGGATTAGGCATCTCGGTCTTCTTCGCAATTTTCATGGAGCAGGTCGAGTTTTTAGAGTAAGAAGTCTCACAACACCAGGTTAAAGTCCAACAGGTTTATTTGGTAGCAAATACCATAAGCTTTCGGAGTGCTGCCCCTTCGTCAGATGGAGTGAAAATCTAGAGCCATGGTTCACGACCTCTCAGGAGTCATGAACCCTCCGAGATCTCAGATATTCATTACTCTTGTCAAACAGCTGCACTCCAGGCAAAACATTACTTGATTGACAACTTTGGTACTCTGATCCCTCCTGTCAATTGCACAATGACTATTTGTACAAGGTTAAGTGGCTTCAAGGGCTTGTGTTTTCTGTTATTGATATTTTCAACATGCTGAGTTATTGATACTCTCATTGGCCTGTAGTGAAAGGGTATTTTTTAAACACTGCGGAAAGTAACAAGTGACATCCTGCTGTAGAGATCATTGGTCCTGTACAATGCATAGTGGTTAAATGGGTATGTTAGTGGCATGCTTGGCACAGGGGTCTTGAGGGACCATGTGAGAGAATGGAGTGTCATGGCATGAGGGACCATTGGTGTGGTTGAAGGGGCTTAGGGTGGAATTGGGAATCTGATGGCCCAGGTGGATGGGGGTTATGAAGTTGCAATGGGTGAGGGTGGGACGTGACAAGGTACAAGGGGTGAGGGTGGGAGAGCCTTTTTGTACTTATTTTAGATGGGATGAAGCTTTACAGTTTTTCATTGAATTCCCACAGTGCAGAAGGAGGCCATTCAGCCCATCGTGTCTGCACCGACTCTCCGAAATAGCTTGAATAGGCACCCAACAGCTCCTGGGGCTGTCTGCGAACTCATGCTCCGATTGACTGGTGTGACTAAAGCCTGCACCCACCACCAGCAATGGCCGGGGGGGTGGGGGGTGAGGGGTTGCGGGGGGGGGGGGGGGGTGGGGGTTGGGGGGGGTGGAATTTCCCCGACTCCCTCGCTATCCACCTTCGTGATGAAAATCTAGGTCACCATCCCCGCGAAGATGTCAGTGGCTCCACGGAGTGTCAATCTGCTGTCCTCTCTCAGACTGCATTCATCCTCCCAAGCCTGCCATCCCCATCAGTGCCCTTGCTGCTGCCTGTCAGCCAGTTAACCAGTCTGTCGCCACTCATGTCCAGACAGTGCTCTTCACAGCAGGTCTATTGTTGGTTCGAGTCATCCAGTAACACCATCCGCAGTCTCCTCCACAGAAAGTTGGCAGCTTTCCATCAGTCATGGGTAGCGCTGCAGAGGTGTACTCGGACAGGCAAAGGCATATGGAATATCGGTACAAGGGTGAGGAGCAAACTTTTGTATGAAATATAATAGTTTCATTGATAAATTTGATTTGAATACGAACATGCATACATATGAAATAAGAGCAGAAGTAGTCCATTTGGCCCCTCAGGCGAGCTCCGCTATTCAATAAGATCACGACTGATCTATTATTTTAAAGTTTAGTTTATTTGTTCATGTCACAAATAGGCTTATATTAACAGTGCAGTGAAGTTACTGTGAAAATCCCCTAATTGCCACACTCCGGCGCCTGTTCAGATACACGGAGAGAGAATTTAACATGGCCAATGCACCTAACCAGCACATCTTTTGGAAAGCGGGAGGAAATCGGAGCACCCGGAGGAAACTCACGCAGACACGGGAGGAACGTGCAGTCTCCACACAGGCAGTGACCCAAGCCGGGAATCGAATCCGGGTTCCTGGCACCGTGAGGCAGCAATGCTAACCACTGTGCCACTGTCCATCCCACAGTTATGTTTATTTTCTGGTGGCTTTTATTTTTGCATTGTGCTCACATGGTTGCTATGGTAGTCAATGACAAAGGGAGGTTAAGGTGTGCAATTGATGATAAATGGAGAATTGGGATTGTGGTGGCTAGCTCTCGATGAGTTCTTCACTTGGAAGCGGGACAGAAAGAAACTGTCTCGATTTTCTTCTCCTTCCCTCTTACCCCTTTTCCCCTTCCTCCTCTTATTTGTGTTTTTACAGCTTAGCTGCTCTCCATTTAGCTCATGGTAAGGGTGGGGATGTGGATGGGTCTCCTCATGATGGCAACCACAAATCTTGACACCACAAATCTCTGCTGACTATTGGAGATCTCCTCTGGCCTGGTCTTGGTGGCAGAAGCATTGTTTCAACATGACAATGACCTGATCCATCACTACTTTCATACCACATATGAGTACACCAGCATCTTGAAGCATGCAGTCAGTTGCTAAGCTTCACACTCTGTAGACACAATCTGGTTTGCAGTTGAATTCCAACCAGAGAATCATAGGACCATAGAAAAGTTACATCACAGAAAGAGGCTATTTGGCCCATCTTGTCCATGCCAGCCTAAAGACACCCAGTTGCCCTTTCTAATCTTCCCTTCCTGCACCTGGTGCATCGCCTTGTAGCTTTTGGCACTTAAAATAGCAGTATTGGTGTCAAATTAGTTAACAAGAGTTTAAGCCTCGTGACTCCTGCCAGGATGTTGACTTGCCTGATTCCCTACCTATGGCCACACACCTGCTGGTAGTTGAGAGAGTGGAATCTCCTCCAATACTAGTTTAGCGTGGAGGTGACGTGTGGTATCAGAATGCATTCAACGGCACTCCTCACCAGGAGGAATCCTGTAACCTGAGTGAAACTGTGAGCTCACTCTGCTTGCTCATCTCTGGCCAAAGAAAATGAAACATTGTTCGCTATCAGTGAATAGAAAGTCTCAATAGCTTCTCTTGAACAACTGTGGGTGGAAAACTATGGGATGTTGCAAATATTTGCAGCTCTCGCCTGGAAGGAACCAGATGCATAAAAACTCTTCACCATGGTCATCTTTGTTAGAATGTAACTGATGACAACATTGGATCTGTTGTAATGTGACCAAGCTGTAAGGATCAGCTGACCCAGTAAACCATGTAACCAATGACAGAATGATGTAATGATCAGCTGATCAACTGACTCAGTGTAAATAAGAACCTGTTGTGAATTGTTAAATTGTTTGTAATGGCCCAGGGTGAGGCTTCAAGTTTGGAGTAATACAATTTCTTTATTAAACCTTTTCTTTGATTTATAAGTTGGAGTAAGTTTTGTTATATTTCTATTGTCTGTACTGGAAGAGTTCCTTCTGGATCAGCAATCTTCGTAACCACTGGCAATGTGATCCTTGAAAACACCATAGAAACATAGAAATCAGCGGAAGAAGTTAACCAACATCTACTCTATAAGTAGTTGATTTTTAAAAATACCTCCTGTGGAAGGTGATGAGGCGGTTCATTCTCCTGCTGAATATGTGTTGCACTGTGTGACATTAAGAGAGGACAAACCTGAAGAGGTGAGCTCCAACCATAGAAGCAGAGAAAAGTTGCAGCACAGAAGGAGGCCATTCGGCCCATCTTGTCCGTGACAGCCCGAGGACACCCAGTTGTCCCTTCTAATCCCACCATCGTGCACCCAGCCCATAGCACTGCACCTTACAGCGCTTAAGGTAGCATTACTGGTGCCGAATTAACATTCCATGCTGATTGAGATCACAGTCTGTCTGCTTTGCTTGTCCCTGGTACACGGTCCCTGCATGTGTGCAAACAAAACCACCAGTATGAGTGTTTGGTATGATTTACCCCACATTTGGGGAAGGACACACTGTCAACCCAATGCTGGGGGTGCTAATGAGCCCATATGCTCGCCCAGAGTTTTCAATGACATTCAAGAGCAAAGCTTCAAAACATCGCACCACTATCCTGTCATCAAAAAATATCCTTTTTCAATAACTCTTAATGAATGCAAGAGTTTTTGAATCCATAGAAACCTACAGTACAGAAGGAGGCCATTCAGCTCAGCACGTCTGCACCGACAACATTCCACCCAGGCCCTATCCCTGTAACCCCACATATTTACCCTGCTACTCCTTCTCATCTGAGCACCCCAGGACACTAAGGGTCAATTTAGCATGGCCAATCAACCTAACCCGCACATCTTTGGAGTGCGAGAGGAAACAGCGGCACCCGGAGGAAACTCACGCAGACACGGGGGAGAATGTGCAAATTCAACACAGGCAACGACCCGAGCCAGGGATCGAACCCAGATCCTTGGAGCTGTGAGACAGCAGTGCTAACCACTGTGCCACCCTAGCAACATCAGAAGCTAAACTCTATCTGTATTGCTTCAATAATGTGCATGAACTG
Organism: Mustelus asterias; assembly: GCF_964213995.1. NCBI lineage: Eukaryota > Metazoa > Chordata > Chondrichthyes > Carcharhiniformes > Triakidae > Mustelus > Mustelus asterias. The sequence goes on along the minus strand of NC_135810.1, from coordinate 9,614,739 downwards.
CAACCTTTTGATGGTTCCTTGAATTTGCCCATCTTATTTTCTTTTTCCCTCACCAAACACCTTAGTCATTGACTGAGGTTATTAGTTTGTGCCAAATTGAGGAGAATGTTGTTATGATGACTTGCATCCACTAGAAGGTGGCAGGTGTCTGCAAAATGCCCAAACTCATTCTAAAAATGATCCTTTAAGCCAACATGAAGGAAATAATTATTTTCCATCAGTTACACTGGAATTGAGTTCCAGATTTTAAAGATTCTAACCGTGTGTGTGTCTGATTAGCCATTCTGACACCCTTAGCTGCACAGTATCATATTAAGAGATGCTATAGATGGCTTTAATTTAACCTTTGAGAATTTAATATATGTACTTGCTGTAGCCTGTATTCATATAACTGGGGCTTCCCTATCTTTTCCCGCTGACCTGTCACATTTTCCATAAGTTTAAAGACCGTTCGCAAAAAACAGACATTGAGAATAATTCAATGGTTCTCTCAGATACATGGGCATAAAATATCCATTCAAAGGAGAGCAGGGGTGTTATCCCTGGTGTCCTAACCAATATGTTTTGCATCAATCCACATTGCTACAGAAAAAATGATTATCTGGTCATTATCACACGGCTGTTTGTGGGAGCTTACTATAACAACTGTGTGTTTCCTAGATTCCAACATTCATTCGCCGTAAAGCACTTAGCGACAACCTTTGGTCATGAAAGGAGTTATACTGTTTCTTCTTCAATTCACTATTCAGAGTCATAGAGAGTCAGAACCTATTCTGACAGACAAGGGGCAGAAGGCAGCCAGGACAGGATGCCAGTCCATCCCAGGGCACACGCTTACAAACAAACTGAGGGAACATGTCTTTGGGGTGTGGGAGGAAACCATAGCCCCTGGAGGACGGTGGCACAGTGGTTAGCACAGCTGCCTCACAGCTCCAGGGACCTGTGTTCGATTCCCAGTTTGGGTCTCTTATGTGTGGAGTTTGCACACTCTCCCCGTGTCTGCATGGGTTTCCTCTGGGTGCTCCGGTTTCCTCCCACAGTCCAAAGCTGTGCAGGTTAGGTGCATTGCCATGCTAAATTGATCCTTAGTGTCCCGGCATGAGTAGGTGCAAGGGATTAGCGGGGTAAATATGTGGGGTTATGGGGGTAGGGCCTGGGTGGGATTGCGGTCGGTGCAGACTCGATGGGCTGAATGGCCTCCTTCTGCACTGTAGGGATTCTATGATGTTCTATTCTATGATGAAGCCGCCGCAGATATGGAAAGAACGTGCAAATGCCACAAAGGCAGTCACCTGAGGCCGGAATTGAACCCGGGTCCATAGAGCTGTGAGGCAGCAGGGCTAGCCACCATGCCACCCATGAGTTATATTGCTGTAAGTTGCTATTTCTCTTACTGACCTGAACAGTTAACATGGATTTTCAAAGACTTCTACCAGGCCTGGAGAAAGACGTAGTTAAATAAAAAGGAGATTTGTTTCATTTGTAACTAGGAGTTGAAGTGAACAGAGAGAAAAAAGCCAAAGAGCGAGTGGTCAAATTCTGGCAGCGATTTTCCAGGGATGATGAAAATGGTCAAAATGGCAGCTGAAAAGGAGGCCTGAGGGAATTCAAGGCTACTTGAGTTCAAGTCTTCTGTTCTCCAGCCTTTCACATGGTGCTAAAGATCAGCTTTGTGACTCTTTGTAATCACTGAAAGACTCATTCAATATTTAATCCATCAAGAATGATACAACAACAGCCATTACACCAAGACTGTCAGAAGCTGTAAATGTCAACAAGAATTGTTAAGTGACCACTTGCATCACCATTGTTGGTGAACATGATGTGGAGATTGGACTGGGGTGGGCACGGTAAGAAGTCTCACAACAACAGGTTTATTTGAAATCACGAGCTTTCGGAGCGCTGCTCCTTCATCAGGTGAATGGAGAGTTGGGTTCACAAATACAGCTTATATAGACAGAGATGCAATTGCAAGATAATGGTTGGAATGCGAGTCTTTACAGTAATCAAGTCTTTACAGGTACAGATAATGCGAGTGGAGAGAGGGATAATCACAGGTTAAAGAGGTGTGAATTGTCTGAAGCCACTACACCACACAACCCTACCTCGGCAACCTCTGCAAGACGTGACAGATCATCAACACGGATGCCACCATCACATGTGAGAACACCACCCACCAGGTACATGGTACATACTCTTGCGACTCAGCCAATGTTGTCCATCTCATACGCTGCAGAAAAGAATGTGCTGAGGCGTGGTACATCGGTGAGACCATGCAGACACTATGACAACGGATGAGTGGACACCGCGCAACAATCACCAGGCAGGAGTGTTCCCTTCCAGTCGGGGAACACTTCAGCGGTCACGGGCATTCGGCCTCTGATCTTCGGGTAAGCATTCTCCAAGGCAGCCTTTAAGACACACGGCAACACAGAATCGCCGAGCAGAAACTGATAGCCCAGTTCCGCACACATGAGGACAACCTCAACCGGGGTCTCATGCCACATTACGTGTAACCCCCACCATTTGGCCTGGGCTTGCAAAATCCTCCTAACTGTCCTAGCTTGAAACAGTTCACACCTCTTTAACCTGTGCTTAACCCTCTCTCCACTTGTATTGTCCATACCTGTAAAGACTTGATTACTTGAAAAGACTCACATTCCAACCATTATTTTGTAATTGCATCTCTGTCTACATATGCCATGTTCATGAACCCATTTTCCAGTCACCTGAGGAAGGAGCAGTGCCCCGAAAGCTCGTGATTCTGAATAAACCTGTTGGACTTTAACCTGGTATTGTGAGACTTCTTATTGTTGGTGAAGTGTAATGTGAGTTTTCCCTCTGTGTGTAAACATCTAATATTTTGCAAATAAAAAGATATAGCTACTTATGTCTGAGGGCAGATCCTACTTCAGGCTGCACAGGAGTTATAAGAACTACTTTGTGGTCATGCTGTGGCTTTTTTGCAGGATTAGTAAGAATACCTGCAACAGGAACAAACGTTCAGGTCCCTACAGTCCTTCAGGACTTGATTTCCTGTGGCTCCTTGACTTGCAGTACTTCAATTGGCCGCAAAGTTTTGGCTGATTGCAATGTTGTCACTACTGAGCACTATTGCTGCCAGTTCAGACTTTCCAGAAGTTCTGTCCACAAAGCTGTGATTTTGGTAGTGTGGAAATTAAGTCATGACAAACAACTTTTTTAAGTCATGGAAAATGATTATTAGCCTATTAGGACTTCAATGAGGCCAGCGCTTACGTACTCAGGATAAGAGACTAATCTAACCTTGTGTCAGTTTCATAAACACTGCATTCCAGGCTGGGACACAGGATGAAAACAAGGGCAAGTTACCATGACAATCACCAAATAACAATATATGATGCTAATGAAGGAGGTGGTTTTCTATTAGAACATAGAACATAGAACATTACAGCGCAGAACAGGCCCTTCGGCCCACGATGTTGCACCGACCAGTTAAAAAAAAACTGTGACCCTCCAACCTAAACCAATTTCTTTTCGTCCATGAACCTATCTACGGATCTCTTAAACGCCCCCAAACTAGGCGCATTTACTACTGATGCTGGCAGGGCATTCCAATCCCTCACCACCCTCTGGGTAAAGAACCTACCCCTGACATCGGTTCTATAACTACCCCCCCTCAATTTAAAGCCATGCCCCCTCGTGCTGGATTTCTCCATCAGAGGAAAAAGGCTATCACTATCCACCCTATCTAAACCTCTAATCATCTTATATGTTTCAATAAGATCCCCTCTTAGCCGCCGCCTTTCCAGCGAAAACAATCCCAAATCCCTCAGCCTCTCCTCATAGGATCTCCCCTCCATACCAGGCAACATCCTGGTAAACCTCCTCTGCACCCTCTCCAAAGCCTCCACATCCTTCCTGTAATGTGGGGACCAGAACTGCACACAGTACTCCAAGTGCGGCCGCACCAGAGTTGTGTACAGTTGCAACATAACGCTACGACTCCTAAATTCAATCCCCCTACCAATAAACGCCAAGACACCATATGCCTTCTTAACAACCTTATCTACTTGATTCCCAACTTTCAGGGATCTATGCACACATACACCTAGATCCCTCTGCTCCTCCACACTATTCAAAGTCCTCCTGTTAGCCCTATACTCAACACATCTGTTATTCCTACCAAAGTGAATTACCTCACACTTCTCCGCATTAAACTCCATCCGCCACCTCTCGGCCCAACTTTGCAACCTGTCTAAGTCTTCCTGCAAACTACGACACCCTTCCTCACTGTCTACCACACCACCGACTTTGGTGTCATCAGCAAATTTGCTAATCCACCCAACTATACCCTCATCCAGATCATTAATAAATATTACAAACAGCAGTGGCCCCAAAACAGATCCCTGAGGTACACCACTTGTAACCGCACTCCATGATGAATATTTACTATCAACCACCACCCTCTGTTTCCTATCCGCTAGCCAATTCCTGATCCAATTTCCTAGATCACCCCCAATCCCATACATCTGCATTTTCTGCAGAAGCCTACCATGGTGAACCTTATCAAACGCCTTACTAAAATCCATATATACCACGTCCACTGCCTTGCCCCCATCCACCTCCTTGGTCACTTTCTCAAAAAACTCAATAAGGTTAGTAAGGCACGACCTACCTGCCACAAAACCATGCTGACTATCACCTATCAATTCATTACTCTCCAAATAACTATAAATCCTATCCCTTATAATTTTTTCCAACATCTTGCCGACAACAGAAGTGAGACTCACCGGTCTATAATTCCCGGGGAAGTCTCTGTTCCCCTTCTTAAACAATGGGACAACATTCGCTAACCTCCAATCTTCTGGTACTATACCAGAGGCCAACGACGACCTGAAGATCAGAGCCAGAGGCTCTGCAATCACTTCTCTTGCCTCCCAGAGAATCCTTGGATAAATCCCATCCGGACCAGGGGATTTATCTATTTTCAGACCCTCCAGAATATCCTGCACATCCTCCTTATCAACTGTAATACTGTCTATTCTACTCCCTTGCAACCCAGTGTCCTCCTCAGCTATATTCATGTCCCCTTGCGTGAACACCGAAGAGAAATATTGGTTCAATGCTTCACCAATCTCCTCCGGTTCCACACATAACTTCCCTCTGCCATCTATAACTGGCCCTAAACTTGCCCTAACCAACCTTCTGTTCTTGACATACCTATAGAACGCCTTAGGATTCTCTTTAACCCTATCCGCCAAAGTCTTCTCATGTCCCCTTTTAGCCCTTCTAAGCTCGCTCTTCAACTCCCTCTTAGCCAATCTAAAGCTTTCTAGTGCACTACCCGAGTGCTCACGTCTCATCCGAACATAAGCCTCCTTTTTCTTTTTAACCAACAAAGAAACTTTTTTGGTGCACCACGGTTCCCTAGCCCTACCAATTCCTCCTTGCCTGACAGGGACATACCTATCACAGACTCGCAGTAGCTGCTCCTTGAAAAAACTCCACATGTCGGACGTTCCCAGTCCCTGTAATCTCCTAGTCCAACCTATGTTTCCTAATTCTCTCCTAATAGCCTCATAATTACCCTTCCCCCAGCTAAAACCATTGGCCCGAGGTTCATGCCTATCCCTTTCCATCACTAAGGTGAACGTAACCGAATTGTGGTCACTATCACCAAAATGCACACCAACTTCCAAGTCTAGCACCTGGTCTGGCTCATTTCCCAGCACCAGATCCAATATAGCCTCACCTCTAGTTGGCCTGTCTACATACTGAGTCAAAAAACCTTCCTGCACGCTTTGAACAAAAACTGACCCCTCTAACGAGCTAGAGCTATAACAATTCCAGTCAATATTAGTCAAGTTAAAATCCCCCATAACAATTGCCCTATTACTTTCACTCCTAAGCAGGATTGACTCCGCAATCCTTTCCTCAACCTCTCTAGAACTTTTAGGAGGTCTATAAAAGACTCCCAACAGGGTGACCTCTCCTCTCCTATTTCTAATCTCCGCCCATACTACCTCAACAGATAAGTCCTCATCAAACCTCCTCTCTGACACTGTGATACAATCTCTGACCAATAATGCTACCCCTCCCCCTCTTCTACCTCCTTCCCTACTTCGACTAAAACATTTGAACCCCGGGACATTATTGGATTATTATTATTGGATAAGAAAGGGCTATGATTGGTGGACTATGTATGCAAATGAAGGATTATAAAGTTGCTAATTTCTCATTTGCTGGAATTAACTGCAACTGCTAATTAACTGTAGCAATCAACAGAGCACCATAGTGAAATTCACTGTTCACTGTGTCTGTTCTCCTTGCTAGCAGGTTAAGAAAAACACTTGAAAGATTTGAGTACTCACTGTGCATTATTTGGGTTAATCCTCAGCACTGGGAAAATAGACTGCAGGCGAGAAAAGCAATATTCAATGGCTGAGAAAACTTCTTCAAGTTGCTAAATGGCCTAACTTTTTGTTTAATCACCTGCCACTCCACCCCCTGAACCTGCTGAAGAGATGGCCTGCATCTTCACTGGATGCCCCTATTTCGTGGAGCTCTGTCCTGCTGGAGTTGGCCATTCAATGGCTGTTCCTGCACAAACCTTCACAGCAGGTAAACGTACGCTACTTTTACCCTTCCAGGTCAGTGATCTTACTGGGAGCCAATGCCGGCTGGCTGGAGTGAGGTGTGATGTCTCCAAGTAAATGGACCGTCTGCATGATTCCTACAGTGGTACATAATCACAAGCACACAATAACACTGTGAGTAGTCGACAGTTGTTTCATCGGAAATATCGAATTTAGAAGCAGGAGTAGGCTATTCAGCCCTTCGAACCTGCTATGCCATTCAGCTTGATCATGGCTGATTATTGAATTCAATGTCCTAATCCCCCCTTCCTCCCATTTCCCTTGATCCCTTTAGCCCCAAGAGCTTTATCTAATTTCTTCTTGAAAGCAGACAACATTTTGGCTTCTGCTAATTCACTACCCTCTGAAAGAAGAAATTTCTGCTCACCTCAGTTCTAAAAGGTTTAGCCCTTATCCTAAAACTATGACCCCTCATTCTGGACGCCCTCACAATTGGGAACATTCTTTCTGAATCTACCCTGTCTAACCCTGTTAGAATTCTATAAGTTTCTATGAGATCCCCTCATTCTTCTAAATTCCAGTGAATATAATCCTAACTGACTCTGTCTCTCCTCGTATGACAGAACTGCCATCCCAGGAATCAGCTTGGTAAACCTACACTATACTCTCTCTATAGCAAGGAGAACCTTTCTCAGATAAGAACACCAAAACTGCACACAATATTCCAGGTGTGGCCTCACCAATGCCCCAATACAATTGCAGAAAAACATCTCTATTCCTATCCTCAAATCCTCTCACTATGAAGGCCAACATACCATTTGCATTCTTTACTGCCTGCTGTATCTGCGCACTTACTTTCAGCGACTGATGCATGAGAACTCCAAGATCTCGTTGAGTATCCACCTCTCTCAATTTACACCCATTCAAGTAATAATATGTCTTCCTATTATCACTATCAAAGTGGATAACCTCACATTTATCCACATTATAGTGCACAGCCATGCAGATGCCCACACACTCAGCCTGTCCAAATCAAGTTGAAGCATCTCTGCATTCTCCTCACAGCTCACCCTCCCATCCAACTTTATATCATCTGCAAATTTGGAAATAATGCTTTCAATTCCCTCTTCCATATCATTAATATATAATGTGAACAGTTGGGGTCCTTGCAAAGATCCCTGCGAAACCCCATTAGTCACTGACTGCCAATCAGAAAAAGACCCATTTATGCCAACTCTTTGCTTCCTATCTGCTAATCAGTTTTCTATCCATCCCAAAACATTACCTCGGATAGGCAACAACACCTCCTCCACGATCATCCTCAATACCGGTACCCCACAAGGTTGTGCTCTCAGCCTCCTACTATCCTCCTTATACACCTATGACTGTGTGGCCAAATTCCCCTTCAGTTCGATTTTCAAGTTTGCTGACATCACCACCATCATGGGTCGGATCTCAAACAACAACGAGACAGAGTACAGATATGAGATAGAGAATCTGACGAATGGTGCGGCAACAATAATCTCTCCCTCAATGTCAACAAAACGAAGGAGATTGTCATCGACTTCAGGAACCATAAAGGAGAACATGCCCCTGTCTACATCAATGGGGACGAAGTAGAAAGGGTCGAGAACCTCAAGTTTTTAGGCGTCCAGATCACCAACAACTTGTCCTGGTCCCCCCATGCCAACATATAGTTACGAAAGCCCAGCAATGCCTCTACTTTCTCAGAAGACTAAGGAAATTTGGCAACTTTTACAGATGCTTCATAGAAAGCATTCTTTCTGGTTGTATCACAGCTTGGTATGGCTCCTGCTCTGCCCAAGATGGCAAGGAACTACAAAAAGTCGTGAATGTAGCCCAATCCATCACTCAAACAAACTTCCCATCCATTGACTCTGCCTACACTTCCTGCTGCCTCAGCTAAGCAGCCAGCATAATTAAAGACCCCATGCACCCCGGACATTCTCTTTTCCGCCTTCTTCTGAAAGTCTAAATAAACCACTTTATTTCTCATTAAGCAACTTCACTTTTACACCAGTTCTTCTGTTGCTTGTGAAAGGGTTGAGGCTTGTATGCGACTGTGCCAAATCTACAAAAATCACTGGCTACCAAGACTGCCACCATGTTATGTGCTTCTGTTTTATTGCAAATGCACCAATCACACAAGGATTAGTAAATAATAACCTAGGATCTTTATGATAACTGGGATGCTATACACACACATCTGACCTACAGGACTATCGATGTGTCCCGTCTGCAGTCATGAGATTATATGTCACATCCTATCTCAGGGTGGACAGCGGGGGACAGCAGTTTAAGATAGGCTTCCTTATAGGTAAATGTACGTCACAATTATCTGGTCTATCGTTACCCAGTTCAACTTGTAAAACTGTGTCGGCAATGCCCACAACTATCACTTCAGCAAGTGTTTAGTTCTTAGCTAATCTTGGGCCTGCCTGGTTCGCAATACCTAAGAGAAGGCAAAACAGGTGGCCTTGGGGAAGTGTTTAATGAGGCTAATGCAAAATATGGGTTCCATCTGTTGTCAGACAACATGCCTGCAAAATGGAACTTCCATCTGCTGACAGGCAATAAAACTGGCATCATATCCTCACTCTTGTTCTGCCAATCTAACAAATTGAAAATAGTTTTGATTTGACCCACTTTACGGGACCAGTCGGATAACTTCAGAAGCAAGGCTTCAGTGGGAAAAAGAAACCTCAAGTACCCTGCAGTAACTAATCAAAGACTCGACTTTCTAAAACGTACCCCGTGGTGAAGATGAGCAAAAAAATATTTTTTTTTTCCAAAGTAACAAAGAGGGAATGCAGAATTGTTGTACTGAGATTGCTTGACCTTCATTTTATGACCCTATCTGGCCTGTAGGAATCACAGCCAATTCAATGTTTTGCTTAATAAGGTAGCCCCAGACATTTAGGACACTTTAGACGACTCCGAGGGTGGCAGCCTGCATGTTTTTTTTGTTTCAATATTGTCAACCTAATTCTGATCATTATCAACTGCTGGGGAGAATTGGAGAAGGATAATACAGGGGCCAGAGCAAGGTTTTAAATTCAGCATCAGTGACCCCTAAGAAAAAGTTCAGAAATCATTACTGCTGAGAAAGTGGCAGGAAAACAACTGAAGAAGATTGCCTAGCTGGTCCGCTCAAGGTTAAAACGCTGAGTGTGACCTATTTTCACTCAAACAACAATCAAATATCAGTGGTAACTCCCCATTGCGTTGCACTTTGCAAGGTATTTTTTTACACAAGTTGCTTTCGCAGTGTCCACAGGTGTTAAAATTGATCCAGCGGGGATCAACTGTTATTTTCCATTTTTAACAGAGAAACACATTTCTGCATTGAATGCCTTTTACGTCAGCCAAAGTGGATGGAACCCGTGGACCAAGACTGTGTTACCGATGCTGAATGCAATACAGTCAACATAATTGGATTTAATTTGAAATCAAATTTTTTTTTTGGAGGACTGGGCAAGAGCATGAGAGCGAGCATGATTAATTCTTGGACTGGGAAAGGATGCCTCAAATTAAAACAATCAAAATGATTGCCACTGATATTGCCGCAGCGTTTCAGACTTAATCAGCAAAAGCTGGATTCACATTTGTAGTCGACACTGAAATGACTTTGGATGACATTTTAAGCGACAGTGATTGTCCGAAAAGAAACAGATACAAGATTGATTTGAAGGGAGACTTCATTTTGTGAAGATCAACCTTCCAAAGGCTCAGAGAGAAAGCACAGCGAAGAAAGATGTAATTAAAACTCTTCAAGTTGTAACGCAGATAGCACTTGAGGATCCTTTAATGGCAAAACTGTAGTGAAGTGTTCCAAAGTGTTGTAATAAGAATTGATTATAGATCTTTGAAAAGGACATAAGAGAAAAGGTTGACTTTGCTTTGTGGTCTGGGGATTGAAGTCTATGTTCGGCTGAGTAAGATGGATCTTGCCAGCATGATAAAACATGCTGATTCTCATATAAGTACTGTTATGCAATTGTCTAAATTTAACCAATACTTCAATTATGCTTTGACATATTTATTTGGTTTCTTAACTTACCTTCCATAAATAGTATTACCACTGTTTACAAGGGATAATTAACATTATCTAGTTTAATAATTGCATTGAATACAATTAATTGATTCAAGTTTCACCTATACACATCAGCAGTATGACAATTTATTAAAACTATATTTCTAAATAATGACCAAACCTGCATTTTGTTTTGTGCTTTTCAGAATTAAATGAGACATGTTATGGATCCAGTAATCTTTCACTAAATTGCCATCAGTAGCAATAAAAGCTCTTCCACTATTCAGTTCATGCCACTGTTAAAAGCCACCTTCACACAATGTCAGTGTGAATGTGGAAAAACGGATATCTCTGAGATTAGACAATCCTTCCTGACTCTTCCCTTCAATCATACTCCAAGCAAACTGAAATCAGACATTAGTACAATAGAACCAGAGAAATAATACAGCGCAGAAGTGGGGCATTCAGCCCATCCTGTCCATGCCAACCCAAAGACACCAAGATGTCCTTTCTGATTCCATCTTCCTGCACACTTATAGAACATAGAATAGTACAGCACAGGAACAGGCCCTTCAGCCCATGATGTTGTGCCAAACATGACGCCAAATTAGATTAATGCCTTCTGCCTGCCCTTGGTCCATATCCCTCAATTCCTTGCATATTCATGTGCCTATCTAAAAGCCCCTTCAAGGCCCCTATTGTAGCTGCCTCCACCCCTGGCAGCGTGTGGACACCTACTGCTCTGTGTAAAAAAACTTGCTCCTCATGTCTCCTTTTAATTTCCGTCCCCTCACCATATGTGCATACCTCCTAGAAAGAAATTCAACCCTATTTATGCCTTGAGTACAACATCTCCATTGAAGAGAAATGCTTCCCTTGCTTTTGCTGTTTGCTTAGCTAAAGCCTCCATTGGAAATGCCATGCAGGAGGTGGCTGTGAATTCCGAACTCTTCCACTGTGTTCAATGTACTGCGTGTGGGTTAAATGATTCTGCAGTATGGCTATAATGTACTAACAGTCTTGTTTTGACAGATAGCCAACTACCCTCATTGGTGTATTATGGTCTACCGCAGTGGTTCTGTGCATCTCCAAAGTCCCAACACATTCTAGACTCACTCTCCTGCATACATAGCTTCATGGTTATGGTGTAAATTGCTTCCTGTCTGGCTCTCCTATTCTTAGTGCACATGGGATGGGATTCTCTGGCCGCGCTCACCCCAAAACCGGAGAATCCTGCCAAAGGTCAATGGAGCTTTGTGTGTTCGAAACCCCTTCCCCCCACCCCCCGCCTCCTCCACCCCCGCCCACTACAATTCCCATGGCAGGCGGGACAGGAGAATTCCCCCTAAGGTCATTGAATTTTGCTAATAAATCTTTGGAGTTCTTGTTCCAAGGAAACAACTTGGTGCCGTCCATTCTTTTTTTATTCCATCCCTGTTATCTGTTTTCTCTTCTGATACTGACATGTTACATTCATGCTGACTTTATTTTTAACGTTACAATAATAATCTGGTTTTCATTTATGTAACTGCTTTAACATGGAGAAGTGTCTCAAAGCTCCTCACAGAGGCACACCTTTTATAAACTATGGGCCAAATCTCTGGATCGTTGGAGAATGGACCTCTGACAAAAGATGCACATCAGAACCTTTTGGAAGACCTGATGTGTGAACTTATGTTGAAATTGCCCAGGTAGGTTCAACTTCAGATGAGCCATTCTCCTCATTCCCGGGACATAGCACTGCTGCCTCACAGCGCCAGGGACCCGGGTTTGATTCCCGATTTGGGTCACTGTCTGTGCGGGGTCTGCACATTCTCCCCATGTCTGCGTGGGTTTCCTCTGGGTGCGCCGGTTTCCTCTCACAGTCCGAAAGACATGCTGGTTAGGTGCATTGGCCGTACTAAATTCTCCCTCAGTGTACCCGAACAGGCGCCGGACTGTGGCGACTCGGGATTTTCACAGTGACTTCATAGCAGTGTTAAGCCTACTTGTGACACTAATAAATAAACTTTAAACTCTCTGGGAATGTCTCTGCCTCTGAATTAGAGTCAGAAAATTCGGGCAGTTTCGATTCACTCACTGAATCATTACCCAAGGAATGCTGGTCTAACATCTGGGCAACTAAACAACTGACCTCCCAAACATCTCTTTTCTGATCCCCGACTAACCTCCCTGACTACTCCCCAACCCGACCCAACTCTCCCCGACTCAACCCGAATACCTCCCTGACCAAACCTTATTAATCTTACCAACCCAAATCCCACCTGCCTTACCAAACCAGACCACCACAACCTCCTGACTATCCCTCGACCTGATTATCCCTCCTGACCACCCTACCTGACACTCCAAATCTGACTTAAATATACTCGAACCATTGACCACTTAACCCACATCCACTTTTACCCACTAACCCTCCGACACACTTTACCTATTAACCCTTTACCTTTATTCCTGCCTACCAACTTTACCCACCTACCCACTTACCCAGCCACCCACATAAACTCCGACCCACTTTATCCACCTCATCCACCAATACACTCACCCACCTACACACCTACCCACCCACCCTCTTACCCACTTACCAATTTAACCAACTACCCATTTATCCAGTTGCCCACCTACTCACTTACCCAATCACGCATTTCCCAATATACCCACCTATCCAACTATTCTCTTACCCACCTACCAACTTACCCAGCTGTACATTTACCAATATAGAAACATAGAAAATAGGAGCAGGATTAGGCCATTCAGCCCTTCGAGCATGCTTCGCTAAACAATATGATCATTGTGGATATTCCAACTCAACACCATGCCCCTGCACTCTCCCCATGCCCCTTGACTCCTTTCAAGCCTAGAGATCTATCTATCTCATTTTTAGATGTATTTAATGACTTGGTCTCCACAGCCTTCTGTGATAGAGAAGTCCACTGACTGGGCAGCAAGGTGGCACAGTGGTTAGCATTGCTGCGTCACAGCACCAGGGACCCGGGTTCAATACCAGGTCACTGTCTGTGTGGAGTTTGCACGTTCTCCCCGTGTCTGCATGAGTTTCCTCCGGGTGTTCTGGTTTCGCCCCACAGTCCAAAGATGTGCGGATTAGGTTGATTGGCCACACTAAATTGTCCCTTAATATCAGGGGGTTTAGCAGGGGAAATACGTGAGGTTACAGGGATAGGGCTAGGGTGGGATTGTTGTCAGTGAAGGCTTGATGGGCCGAATGGCCTCTTTCTGCATTGTAGTGATTCTACGATTCTATGAATGAAGACATTTCTCCTCGTCTCAGTTGTAAATGGCCTACCCTGTATCCTGAGTCAATGATCCCTTATTACAGACCCTGAGGCAGAGGAAACAACATTCCTGCATCCAGTCTGTTCAGCTCTATCAGAATTTTATATGTTTCAATGAGATCCCATTTCTTTCTTCTAAGATCTAGTGAATACAGGTCCAGTCAACCCAATCTCTCCCCATATGACAACCCTGACATCCCAATAATCAGTCTGGTGAACTTTTGCTGCATTCCCGCTATGACAAGTACATCTTTTCTTCGATAAGATCAAAATTGCACGCAATTATCCAGATGTGATCTCACCAAGGCCCTGTACAGCTGCAGTCAGACATTCTTCTTCTTGTGCTTGAATCTTCTTGCAATGAAGACAAACATACCATTTGCTTTACTAACTGCTTGCTGTAGCTGCCTTCTTGCTTTCAGTGACTGGTGTATGAGGACACCAGTTGGGACACCCCTTTGTACATCAACCAATCTATCACTATTTAAATGATACTCTGCTATCCTGTTTCTCTGTCCAAAGTGGATAACTTCACATTTCTCCATGTTATCCTGCATTTACCATGTATTTGCCCACTTACTCAACTTGTCTAAATCTCCCTGAAGCCTCTTAACATCCTCCTGACCACTCACATCCCCGTCAAGTTTTGTGTGGTCAGCAAATTTGGAAATATGGCTTTTGGTTCCCTCATCCAAATCATTGATGTATATTTTGAATACACCGATCCCTGTTTGAAACACCGATCCCTGTTTGACCCCACTCGTCACCACCTGCCAATTCGAAAAAGACCCCTTTATTCCTATTCTCTGTTTCCTATCTGCGAACCAATCCTCAATCCGTGCCAATGTATTATCCCCAGTCCCATGCACATTAAATGGGTGCACTGTGAACCTGGGTCCATGTGAGGCAGCAGTGATAACCACTGTGCCAACATGCCTTCCTTAGTGTCCTGGGATGTGGATTGTCAGGCCTTAGGGATTTATCAACTTTTAGTCCCATTAATTTCCCCAGTATATTGTTTAGTAATACTAGCTTCCTTCAATTCCTCCTTCCCATTAGACCCTTGGTTCCTATGTGGGACTTTATCAAAACCATTCTGAAAATCCAAATACACCACATCCACTGGTTCACCCTTATCTATTCTGCCAGTTATGTCCTCAAAAAATCCTCTTTTAAATAGCAGGGTTATAGTTGCCATCCTCCAATCTACCGGGACTTTTCCAGAAGCTAAAGAATTTTGGAAGAATACAACCAACGCAGCCTTCATTTCCGTAGCAACCTTCTTCAGAATCATAGAATCCCTACACTGTGGAAAGAGGCCATCCAGCCCATTGAGTCTGCACCAAATCTCCAAAAGAGCATCCCACCCAAGCCCTCCCCTCTACTCCCCTAACCCCACGCATTTATCATGGCTATTCCACCTAATTTACACATCCTTGGACACTCAGGGGCAACTTAGAATGGCCAGTCCACCTAATCTGCACATCTTTGGACTGTGGGAGGAAACCGGAGCACCCGGAGGAAAACCACGCAGGGAGAAGATGCAAACTCTGAAGTCAGAGGCCAGAATCGAACTCAGGTCCCTGGTGCAGTGAGGCAGCAGTGCTAACCACTGTGCCACCATGCCACCTTTTGTACCCTGGAATATAGATTATCAGGCCTAGAGGATTTATTAGCTTTCAGTGCCATTAATTTCTCCAGTACCTTTTTTTTGTCATACTAACTTCCTCAACTTCCTCCTTCTCACTAGTCCCTTGGTTCCCTAGCATTTCTGGGAAGTTATTTCCTCTTTGAAGACAGAACTAAATTAGCTAAGTAATCGCTGAGCTATTTCCTTGTTCTCTATTATAAACTCTCATGTCCTAAGGGACGCTAATCTTTTTCTTCTAATTTACTCATGGAAGCTTTTACAGTTCGCTTTTATGTTACTTTCAAGTTTACTCTCATACTCAAATTTTCCCCTCTTAATCAATCCCCGTTTGCTGAATTTTGAACTGCTCCCAATCCTCAGGCTTGTTACGTTTTCTGGCAACCTTATATTCCTCCTCTTTGGATCTAATACTGTATCCAATTTATTTTGTAAGCTATGGTTGTGTTTTGTTTTTGAGTCAGTCAGGAATGTGTAACTGTCGCCATGCATACATTTCTTCCTTAAATATTGGTCATTGCCTACCCACCATCATGTCTTTAAGTGATTTTCCCAAATTTATCTTCGCCAACTCTTGCCTCATACCTTCATAACTTCCAATGAGAACCTGGCAACCTCACTGCCGAAGGGGATATCAGAGGTGAGCGCGCAGGTCATCATCACTCTCCAGGGTGCTGGTCGCAGAGGGGGGATACTGGAGAGGAAGGGGAGGCGGGGGACCCAGATAATTAGAACCTACGGCCAGTGGGGGTACTCAGTCTTGGCATCTTAGGGAAGGTAGGGTCGCTCGCAAGTCTCACAGACCATATTTGATGTGTTATTTGAGAGGGAACACATGTACATCAACTTGGTCTGGGCCAGGATGCCAGGGCCATTGACTTCACCCGCATAACAGGCATGCCCTAGATGAAGGGTGCCATCGACTGCACCCCCGTGGCTCTGTGCTCCCCATGACGGCACGGAGTGCCATTTGTAAACCTCAAGGGTTAACAAACACTCTATGTTCAGATTGTTTGTGACCACATGGTGTGCATCATGCAGGTGTGTGCCCGTTTCCTGGGGTTCGGTCATGACAGTTACATCTGGGGGTGCTCACAGTTCCCAGCTCTTTTTGAGAGAGAGCAATGCTTGGAGGGATGGCTCCTCGGGAATAGGGGGCACCCATTCAGAGGCTATGAACACCCACTGAGTCTCACTATAATGAGGCTCAAACGTCAACACGGGTGCTGGTCGAGGAGGTGATTGGACTACAAGTTCCCATGCCTGGACTGGTTGGGGATAGTACTCTTATGCAGCCTCCAGAGGTTGCCCCCATCATAGTGGTCTGCGCAACCTAGCACTGCAGTGAGGTGAGCAACTAGACCAGGAGGAAATGGAGGAACACCACATCTTCTCTGATGAGGAGGATGTCAAAGAGGATGAAAAAGGGCAATCCACAGAGAAGGAGGGGGGAGGTGATGGCCTAATGGTATTATCGCTGGACTATTAATCCAGAAACTCAGCTAATGTTCTTGGGACCTGGGTTCAAATCCCACCACGGCAGCTGGTGAAATTTGAATTCAATAAAAAATACCTGGAATTAAGAATCTAATAATGATCATGAAACCACTGTTAACGGAAAATCCATCTGGTTCACTAACGTCCTTTAGGGAGGGAAATCTGCCATCCTTACTTAGTCTGGCCTACATGTGACTCCAGATCCATAACAATGTTGTTAACTGCCCTCGGGCAACTAAGGATGGGCAATAAATGCTGATGTGGAGATGCCGGCGTTGGACTGGGGTAAACACAGTAAGAAGTTTAACAACAGCAATAAATGCTGGCCAGCCAGCGACGCCCATGTCACACGAATTAATAATAAAAAAGGAAGGACCTCAGGCAATGGCCAGGCTCCACATGGTGCGCAGGGCTAGGAACATCCTCATATTCTCTCAGTTTGGTGATGATCAGGTCAAGAGTGTGAATACCTCTCCCACTATGAGGTCTGATGTGGTGTCGACTGGAGGTCACCATGATGGTGGCTACATTCATGGGCAGGTTGCTAATGTGATTGGCCAGACACTGCAGGAGAGTGATGATGACTTGCAATGAGGACAGAGCGATGCTCCTCTCATCCTCTGCAAAATGTCCACCTCCTGTCTGACAGAGAGCTGGGGGGGACATGTGAGGGCCCATGCCAGCAACGGTACTTCTTTACTGCATCGTCAGTGTGGGCGGTGGGAGAGACATAGTGCTCCATGCTCTCATTTCACAAGGATGAATCATAGAATCCATGGAATCCCTACAGTATAGAAGGAGGCCATCGAGTCTGCACTGACCACAATCCCACCCAGAGCTTATTTCCGTAACGCACATATTTACCCTGCTAATCCCCCTGACACTAGGGTCAATTTAACATGGCCAATCAACCTAACCCGCACATTTTTGGACTGTGGGAGGAAACTGAAGCACCCGGAGGAAACCCATGCAGTCACGGAGAGAATATGCACACTCCACACAGACAGTGACCCGAGGCCGGAATTGAACCCGGGACCCTGACACTGTGAGGCAGCAGAGCTAACCACTATGCAACCGTTCCGAGTTTGCATGGGGATTTGCAGAGCATGGCATCATGACATGACATCATGGAGGAGCAGGAGACATGAGGAGGCAGACTTACCCTGGCTGCATGAAGAAGGCCATTCATCTTCTTTCGGAACTGTATTCCCATCCTCTTATGGAGTGAACTGGCACACATTTTCATGGCCACAGTCTCCCAGGTGGGGTTGGTGACCTTGCTTGCTGGATGTCTGGCCAATCACAGGTACATGATGTCACCCCTCTGCTTGACACCATCCTGAGGTTTGGTGAGGGCTCCATCCGTGAAACATGGTGCTGTCTCCCTGGCAACCATTCCACGACTGGACTTGAGCATATATCAGCTTTGACAAAGGGTCATCTGAACTTGAAAGGTCAGCTCTTTTCTCTCCTTCCAGATGCTGCCAGACCTGCTAAGGTTTTCCAGCAATTGTTCTTTTGGTTTGAGAATATACCAGTTCTTCGAAAGGTACACTGTCATTTTTGGAACAATTATTGTGTATTTGGCAGCTGTCCTTCATCAAGGGTTTGCTTTTATTTCTCCGCAATGTAAGAATGAAGTGGAGTTACCAATATGAATGCACTGGAACAATCAAATTATTCATTATTTCGCTTGGTTCCATTTTTATCTACCAGAGCACCACTTTAATTAACATTTCTCTTCCTGCCCCTACATCGTTACCTCTGCTGTCCACCAGGGACCCATCCTTGAACCCCTCCTATTTCATATCCACATGCTGTCCTTCAGAAACATCATCTGAAAGCAGAGAGTATGTACTCATGTGTGTGCTGATGACAATATTGATTCTTAACCAGACAATGCACGGTGAGTACTCAAGCTTCCAATCTATATTACCTGCCAGCAAGGAGAACAGACACAGTGAATTTCGTTCTGATGTTCTGACAGAGTTCTGCAGAACAGTGTCAGTTATAGCACATTTTAGCCAATGAGAGAGAACATGCCAGTTAAAGCACCAATAGCCCTAAAGTTTGGTGTGCACTTTCAACCAATAGAATTTGGCATCACTTCAATCCTTCATTTGCAAATTATCACCTGTACATGCGGCTGTGCCGAATCCTTGACATTCTTAGCAGACAATGTTCAGTAAACATCCTGATCTCCCTTCACCACAATTGATACTTGGAACATTCTGTGTTTTGTCAAGGACCCACTCATGCTGCAAAGCAGACTCAGACCCTTCACCTGCCAACATCTTGTTCCAACTTCCGCAACAGCACCCCATAACCACCTCTCCAATCGCTGTTTCCAGACTAACAGACTGCCTATCCAATGCCCAGTCCGAGATGAGCCAAAATTTCATCGAACTAAATATTGGGAAAGCATTGCCTTCAATCGCTGCTACAATCTTCATTCCCTATCTGCTGGCTCCATTCCATTCCTTGGAAAACTGTCTCATCTTGAACCAGTCTGTCTGCAACCTTGGAGTCATATCTGACCCTGAGATGAGATTCTGACCACGTAACCATGACATTACTCAGACCATCAATTCATACCTCTGTAACATCACCTGAACTTGTCGCTGCCTCGATCACTGAAACCTTCGTCCGTGCCTTTGTTAACTGTAGATTTGAGTGTTCCAAAGCAACATTTGCCAGCTTCCTACATCTACATTAAAGACACTATGGGCAGGATTTTATGGCCTCGCTCGGGCAAGACCGGAATTTCCCGCCCGAGGTCAATGGAGATTTCCATTATCGGACCCTCGCTCGCCCCGATTCCGGGGCAGGCGAGGTAGTAGGTTTTCGACCTATGGGTGGAATTCTCCAGTACTGCTCCCCCCCCCACCCCCCCACCCCCACCCCCCCCCCCCCCACCCCCGCCCGCTCCCAGCTGCCCCACAACTCCCGTGGCAGGTTCCCAGCCCCCCAGAAGAGTTGGCTCACCATCGGTCGTCGGTGAGATTTTCTGGTCCCACTTACATCAGTGGCAATCTACATTCCTCACCATGCCACCATCTCGGAACCCATGCCAACTTCAGCGATACCAGAGGATCCCGCTGGCGGGAAAGGCCGGAGAATTCTGTATTCTGTTTCTTGTTCTTTAATGAGTAGGGGATCAGGATGTAGAATTTGATGATCAGTCATGATCATAATGAATGGCGGAGCAGGCTCGAAGGGCCGAATGGCTTACTCCTGTTTCTATGTTTCTATGTTCCTATGAGCAATGAGATGGATCAGTTAATCTTTAAGCAGGGAAGTGGTTGTTCACGGCTTGAGGCTATTCGGCACATTTTGAGTGATTTCCTTAAGGAAGATAATTGCATTCTCATGACAGCCATGTTAAAAGTCAACTGCTCTCCAAATGTTTTCATCCTGTCCGTAATGATGCCCGTTGCGGGCAGGGCTGGAAAATCCTATCCACTGTTTGTGGCACAGTTACATCAGACAATCAAGAGAAATCCCATGGAAATTTATCCCACATGTTCCACCACTGGAGAGAGAGATGGTTCTTTCCAATTCTGGCACATTCTTATATCACCATATTTCTAATGCTACGCTTTGCTGCGACATTATTTTCCTGCAGTTCATTGACAATGAAATTAAATGGATATTTCTTTTAATTTTTGAATAGCACTTTAATAAATTTTCTTTCTAACTTGTTAACGGTATATGCTGTGCTTTCAAAATTAAGCTAAAGCAATTTAGTTCTTTTCCAATTGGTCTTTATATGAACATTGAACAAACATACGGGACAGAAAGCAGCCACAAGTATTCATTTTAAATTGAAGAAAGGCCCTTTGAGTAAAATACTTAAGTCTTTTAATGAGATGATTTTCCACATTCAAAAATGTCATTTTCATTTTCTGATAATTACTTGGAAATCTTTCCTCTGAAGTGTTGCCTCTTTTATTTCCAAGCCTTGATCTCTTCATAGCTCAGCTCCCCAGCCTGCTTCCAGCGTCCGTGTGTTCCTGCACAATCTCTTATCGCCGGGAAGGTAATAGTCAAGGAATTCATGCGTCGGCAGCGCTGAATGAAACAGGACCGTGTTTAATTAGAGGCTCGTCGCAGTTGTGGAAATGCAGTCGCTGCTTTATATTATAACACACACAATACTACTGGGACAAACCCTCAGGTAGTGCTGACAGCGCAAGATTTGAGTTGGCCGAAAGCTAAAAGCAGAAGCCTTGGTTCTCCACATTCAGGTTGATTCACAAGCTTCAGGGAGGCACCAGGGAATGCGGACGCATCGTTTTTCTAACCTGCAGATAGTCAGTTGTTGGACACGTAGCTATAAAGCCTACACAAATCACCCTAGTGCATACAATTCAGAATTATTACCTTATCATATCATAAACTGATATGATTTTATAGAGGAACTGCTCACCCTTCTGCGTCTGACAGGTTATTTTAAAAATTGGCAATCTAACTATTGAAACAAAAAGTGCTTACTTTAGTTTCTTTTGGCACTTGGCATGAACAGATAACCCAAAGGACATATTTTAAAAGCCACTGACCACTCATAAGCAAAGGGGCATTATATCCCTCCTCACGTAGGTTCCGCAATAGTGTCGTGTTGGGAATAATATCGTATCTATTGCTTTCTTCGATGAATAATCCAACCCTGATATTTTGGGACATCTGAATTAGCTCAAATTGACCACATTTAGATCATGATTGGTTTTCGGTTTACTACAACATTGCAGACTAACTGGAAACTGCTGCAGAATGTGAACTCATAATAGTCTGACAAACTGCAGATGCGAATATCACATTTAATTGTTCTTATAACATTTGTGTGAAATATTTGTCACAGGCAAAAGAAAATATGATTATGTAAACATTCATCGACGATATTTTAGCCCAGAGAAATACTGGTGAAGATAGATGTAAATAAAACTTAGCAATGTTGTCTCTGAATGGATTCATAAAATAATATAACATGCATGACAAAACGCCTCACTGAGCAAATGTGTGAATACTCATGTGCAGCACTGAGGCAGTGCCGCAGTGTTGGCTGCGTCGTCTTTTGGTTGCGACGCTAAAAAAAGCTCAGTCCACACTGTCAGGTGTAAGTAAAAGATCTGAGTGTGCTATTGCAATGTAGAACATTGTGTTGTGGCCAATATTTCTTTCTCCAGTCAACATCATTCCAAATAGAGATGACCTGATGATTAGCACATTGCTGCTAGGGGGAGATTGCTGGAAGCACATTGACTGCTCCATTACAACAGTGACTCCATTTCCAAAGATATTTCATTGGCTGTAAAGTACATCGGGCTGTCCTGGGACCACGAAAGGTGCAATATAAATAATAGAATCCCTACAGTGCAGAAGAGGCCATTCAGCCCATTGCGTCTGCACCAATTCTCTGATAGAGTATCTTACCTAGGCCCACTCATCCATCCTATTACTGTAACCCCACATGTTTACCATGGCTAATCCCCCTAACCTACACATCTTTGGACACTAAAGGGTAATTTCAGCATGGCCAATCCCTCTAGCCTACAGACCTTTGGACAGTGGGAGGAAACCGGAGCACCCGGTGGAAACCCACGCAAACAAGGGGAGAATGTGCAAACTCCACACATACAGCCACTCAAAGCCAGAATAGAACCCGGGTTCCGGATGCTGTGAGGCAGCAACGCTAACCACTGTGCCACCCCGATTTTCTTTTCAAATGCGAGATTTTCTTTTCTTTTTGGACTCAGTGCAACTGTAGGATATGTTACAAAGCTGCAAACAACAAACTTAGCAGAGTGTTGTGCTTTTTGACACTTTAGGACCACGTATTAGCATTGCGGCCATCTTCACACATATTAATCTATATTTTCTGATAGGTTAGGTGGCCAAATTGGCCACCTAAAATGGCGATTTGTAAAGCATTCTGGGACAATTGGGCACGAACTAAAATGACAGGCTGCAGCCTAAAAGACAGAGATAAACAGGCTGCAACTCAGACGACTGAATACACAGGAAATAGGCTACCCCAAAGACAATGGACACTTTCTGGTCAAACGTACTTGTTTACCTTAACCCCTTATTTGGGAGGGAAGTATGTGACCTATGTGCCTCCAGCACTTACAGGCATGGCTGTTGGGGGCACATGATGTGGAGATGCCGGCGTTGGACTGGGGTGAACACAGTAAGAGTTTTAGCAACACCAGGTTAAAGTCCAACAGGTTTATTTGGTAGCAAATACCATTAGCTTTCGGAGCGCTGCTCCTCCGTCAGATGGAGTGGAAATGTGCTCTCAAACAGGGACACAAAATCAAGCTACAGAATACTGATTAGAATGCGAATCCCTACAGCCAACCAGATCTTAAAGATACAGACAATGTGGGTGGAGGGAGCATTAAGCACAGGTTAAAGAGATGTGTATTGTCTCCAGACAGGATAGCCCGCAAGTCCAGGAGGCAAGCTGTGGGGGTTACTGATAATGTGACATAAATCCAACATCCCGGTTTAGGCCATCCTCATGTGTGTGGAACTTGGCTATCAGTTTCTGCTCAGCGACTCTGCGCTGTTGTGTGTCGTGAAGGCCGCCTTGGAGAACGCTTACCTGAAGATCAGAGGCTGAATGACCGTGTTGGGGACACACCAGAGATCGGTATGGCAGCACCTGATTGGACTCTTATCAATCAGGGTGATCAAGCCCTGATCGATTGATTGACAAGAATCAGGAGACCGCCCAAAAAGGACACGAAACCAGAGAGGGATAAAAGCTTCTGCACAATAGAAGCTCTCTCTCTCTGATCCCACGAATGATCTACAACAATGGTGACCGTTGCCAGCAACGACCGGCACGAGGAGAGACACCACACCCGAGAAGGAAGGAAGACCAGAGCCAGAGTGCCAGACCAGACCAAAGGGCCAGACTATGCAGAGGACGACCGAGACCAGCGCACAGATAAAGGCCAATATCTGCTTGGGTACTTGCCAGTCACGCAAGGTTAAGTCAAGGTCTCGTATTGGACTTGAACTTTAGTATTTTCTGTAAGATAACTTATCCTGGTTGGGTGGATGATTATTAATTGTGTGTTCTAAATAAATATTAGTTGTACGAACAAGAAGTCTACTCACAGTTCTTTGTCCATCGTATAAGGGTTAAAACAGACTGTGCGGCAGGCACAACAATTGGTAATGAGGAAATCTCAGAACAAGTGTCAAGATATGGCAAGGATCTCTAAACACTTACGGCTGAAATTATACGGTTACTACTCCAGGAAGTGTGGGTATCATGGCAGTGACTCCATGCCCACTACCTATTCTCTGTGCTAGAATTTTACCAGAGGTGTGGGAAGTGTTAGGCAACTCAGTTGTCCTGCGGTGGGAGAAGCTGTTCACAAAGTGTTCATCATCCCAGTAGATGAAATCTGATGGATTGGCAAGAGGGGAGGGGGTGCCACTTTTTCAATACCCTGTACTCATCAGATGCTCACCCAAGGCATTGCCCCCACCTGCTCCCCACATTTTCCTTGCCCCCCCCCCCTGCCCTCTGCACATCAGCCCCCCACTCCCCCAATCCACTCACCCACCCATCTAACCTGGACCTGCCAGCCTGACCCTGGTGGGACTCCAGGCGTGCAGCTAGCTTCCTGCCAGAACTGCTTGCAGTCCCAGCAGTGGTCAACCACTCCCAGTGGCACTGTTGGTGCAGAAGGGTGGCTAGCAGCTTTCAACAGAGGACTTAATTTACAGCCTCACTCATCCCGAAACCGTTCAATCTCATCCAAGGTCAACGGCACTTCCCATTCCCCATCCCTTACCCGCTCCGATTTCCGTGGTGGGTGGGCCAGTGAAGTTCTGGACAATTTCTCTTGGAAAGGGTCAGAAGTCCCGAATTTAAGCCAATGAATAACAGCCATTGGATAGCAATGAAGCAAACTGGTGAAACTAAGGTGGGGAGAGGGGCTAGGTGGTCCCTGCACCTGGGGCGGCACAGTGCCACAGTGGTTAGCACTGCTGCCTCACAGCGCCAGGGACCCAGGTTCAATTCCGGCCTCGGGTCACTGACTGTGTGGAGTTTGCACATTCTCCCTGTATCTGTATGGGTTTCCTCCGGGTGCTCCAATTTCCTCCCACACTCCAAAGATGTGCGGGTTAGGTTGATTGGCCATGGTAAATTGCCCCTTATTGTCAGGGGGACTGGGAGGGTAAATATGTGGGGTTATGGGGATAGAACCAGGGTGGGATTGTTGTCAGTGCAGACTCGGTGGGCCAAATGGCCTCTTTCTGCACTTTAGGGATTCTATGATTCTGCCTTGGTGTAAAATTCAGCTTTATGACTTGCCTTTTGACTGTTTATATCTGTTAAGAAAATGTGAAAATAATTAATCGTTATTGGAAAATAAAAGCAAAACTTGTAGTTTTATGGTCTTGTTTCATATTTCTCAACACATCGCTGAGTACTTTCTCTGTAGTGCCATCACCATTACCATGTGGGCAGCCAGTTCACGCAAAGCGGTGTCCCACCATCTGTAATGGCCGGTTCCTCTGCCTTTGCTGGTGTTCAGATGGTGGTGAGGATACAAGGAAAACTCTGCACTCCTCTTCAACAGGTTGAGTAGTTGGATTTTTAACATCCACCGGAACAGGACCTCACTTTGAGCCTTCCGATAATGTAGTCAACTCTCAGCCTTGCACTGAAGTGTCAGCCTCGATTACATGCTGAAACTCCTGGTAGAATTTGAATCCACAACCACCTGCTTCAGCATTGGGAGCACTACCAGAAAAATCTAACCTGACACTTAACTAAACTCAGAACAGGCAGTGACTGTGACAGGCAGTGGCTGTGACAACCACGCTGTCCTGTGTCAGCTCTGCCAGTTGCAGGCCTTCTAGCAGGATTCCTCCTACCTTAGAATGGTAACTGCATGTCAAGAGTACTTCATTGGCTGTAAAATGCTTTGGGGAGTTCAGAGTTTGAGAAGCACACAATATAAATCATAAAGTCATTACTGTGCAGAGGAGGCCATGACCTGAATGCAATGCATAAGGCCACAAGGCCATCCTGTCTCATAGAACCATAGCCTAATATGGCTTTGAAGGAGGCCATTCAGTATAGCGTATCTATGTTTGCTCTTTGAATAAGCTATCCAGTCAGTCCCTCCCTACTTTATCCCCACATCTACGCATTTCTTCTCCTATTCAATTATATATCGAATTGCTCCTTGAAAGGTAATACTAAATCTGCTTTTATCACCGTTTCAGGCAATACATTTTAGACCATAATTCCTCTTCATCAGTCCTGTCATTCTTTTACAAATTATGTTAAATCCGTCTCTTTTGGTTCCTGTCACATCTACCAGTGGAAGCAACTTCTCCATAGTTACTCTATCAAAACACTCCATGAGGGAGTTAATGCAAATCTCTTAACTGGTACGCTTACAAATGTCGACGGAGGAAATTAAATCTAAAGTACACAAGATTGACAAAACTCCTCTCATCAACCAATGTTTACTTGATGAGTAGCTCAATTCCAGTGTGCAACTTAAGGTATATCAGTGTTTAGCATGTAGAATGACATTATATCAATTAACACCCAGTATTAGCATTTATTTGCCTGCTGGCATGAAGCTGTGTCAAATCTTCTGGCCTGTTGCCTTGAGGCCAATGGGTTTATTTGTTTTAAGTTGATGCATGCTGAGGTCAACCAGATGTTAATTAATGTCAGGTACATGCTGAGAGCAATTAGACCATAATTGTATCTCTGCGGACTCACAGCTGCGAGGAAATCTCTAGTTTATCCCCAGGGTTCAACAAAACCAGCGGGATAGCCTAGATTTGTCATTTTTTTTCTCCAAATTTAAAAAGCATTGTAGGAATTTGCCCGTTTCAGAAGGCGTGAGAGAAAGTTCTTTGAAGATTTTCATTTGCCATTTCTCTCCCTGACAAACTAAGGGAGGCAGTGGCGCAGTGGTATTGCCACTGGACAAGTAATCCAGAGACCCAGATCAAGATCTGTGGATCTGGGTTCAAATCCCGCCACGGCCGATGGTGAAATTTGAATTCAGTAACAATCTCTCACCATGAAACCATTGTCAATTGTCGTTAAATTCCTTACCTGCTCTAGCCTACATGTGACTCATGAGCCACAGCGATGTGGTTGACTCTCACTGCCTCTGAAATGGCGTAGCAAGCCACTCAGTTCAAAGGCAACTAGGGATGGGCAATCGAATCATAGAAACCTACAGTGCAGAAAGAGGCCATTTGGTCCATCAAGTCAGCACAGACCACAATCCCACATAGGCCCTCTCCTCATAACCCCATGCATTTACCCCAGCTAGTTCCCCTGACACGAAGGGGCAATTTAGCATGGCCACTCCACCTAACCCGCACATCTTTGGACTGTGGGAGAAAACCGGAGCACCCAGAGGAAACCCACGCAGACACAGGCAAAATGTGCAAACTCTACACAGACAGTGACGCAAGCCAGGAATCGAACCCGGGTCCCTGGTGCTGTGAGGCAGCAATGATAGCCACCGTGCCACCCTAAGTAAATGCTGGCCAGCCAGCGTCACCCATATCCCATAAATGAATAAACCTACATTTCAAAAAGGTAGCTTACGATCCATGTAGTTACAACAACTGACACTAATCTGTATTACTAAACTAACAGCTTGTGAACAATGCAAGTTGCTGCTGATGTACAAGCAACTTGTGGTGAGGAAGCAATGTCCCGTGACTTGCTAATCACTATAGGTTGCTGGGTGATTTTTTTGCTCTGCCATTAACCTCGACAATGCGGTATCTCATCCTCAACTGGCTCATGAGGTTCAGGAGATTGCTGTATTGGCATGTGAATTGCTAGTTAAACTCACCATACTAAATTAAGCCTCACAATTAACAGTTTTCGAATGTTACAATCATTGTTGATCAATGCCATTCAATCTCTGTGGCCCAGTGACTGAACAATTAAAGGTGTGAAGTCTCATTTCTTCAGGTAGTGAATTTTTGTTGGATATTTTAAAAAACAAAGATGTTAAAATTTAACTTTTTTACTTTTCCTTCTCTTTCTCCTTTTTCTCTCCCTTGTTCCAATCTTTCCCTCACTTTCTTTTTTGCGCTTGATTTGGCTTTTAATTCACATACTATTATTCATCCTTCTTCTTAGTCCTTCCTCTGTTTCAAAGTTTTGACGTTATTCATTAGTGTCGCAAGTAACACTAACACTGCAGAGAAGTTATTGTGAAAATCCCCTAGTTGTCACACTCCAGCACCTGTTCAGGTACACTGAGGGAGAATTTAGAATGGCCAATCCATCTAATCAGCACGTCTTTTGGACTGTGGGAGGAGACCGGAACACCCGGAGGAAACCCATGCAGACTCGGGGAGAACGTGCAGACTCCACACAGTGACCCAAGCTGGGAATTGAACCTAGGTCCCTGGCGCTGTGAGGCAGCAGTGCTAACCACTGTGCCACCATGTCACCATATTCCAGAGTATTCTGTCTTAACCCTTTCATCTCATTGTGTTCAGCGATAAACTGTTGGTCCACTGTTCACCCGGGTCCCAGGTGCCTTCACCACACTTAACTGAACAAAGTAATTTTGAGAGGAAGCACAGAAATTTAGTGTTGCAGAAAGGAGACACATGGCGCTGAAGGTTTTTTGTCTTCCAGCCATCAGGACAAATGCAAGAACGTCAAATTTATGATTGTTTATTCTGATGAGTGCAAGACAAAAATCTTCGGTCAGCTGTCTCTTTTCAGCAATACTTAGTCTGAAGTGTGCCAGGGCACATCTAACTAACAGGACATGATGTGAGATCATAGAATCAGAGAATCATAGTATCCCTCCAGTGCAGAAGGAGGCCAATCGGCCCATCGAGCTTGCACCGACAACAACTCCACCCAGGCTCTATCCCCGTAACCCCACGATTTACCGTGCTAGTCCACCTGACACTAAGGGGAAATTTCACACAGTCAATCAACCTAACCCGCACATCTTTGAATTGTGGGGGAAACCGGAGCACCCGGAGGAAACCCACGCAGACACGAGGAGAACATGCAGACTCCACATAGACAGTTGCCCAAGACCAGAATCGAACCCGGGTCGCTGGTGTTGTGAGGCAGCAGTGCTAACCACTGTGCCATCTGCTCCAGTAGATCCTGAGCAAATATTATTTTTCAGCCTATATTTATGGAGTCATAGAAGTTTACAGCATGGAAACAGGCCCTTTGGCCCAACTTGTCCATGCCGCCCATTTTTAGGTAAAGTTTAAAGTGAATAATTAAGATTATTGGCTAAACTAAATGTAAAAATTTTACATTTCCATTGGAAGGTTCATACTTCTCCATGTGACCATTCTTGCACAGCCTAGCAACATGAAATTCACATTTGTCTCATCTATATGCAGGTTTAGTGCTATCATGCATGACAGGGCTGAAAATGGTTTCAACTATTCATTCATCAGACTGAAGTCTCTGCTACATTTCTGCTGGTCAAGAAAATGAAGATCGCTGTAGTCGTATGGAGTTTGAAAATGTTTAGATTCCAGCCTTCATTTCACATGTGCAATGATGAGTCCAAGACGCTGACACACAAATCACCAAAAGTGTGATGAGTTTCAATATTTTCCCAGCTGGCTCACTTAAATAGAATGATTTATGGAAAACTGACATCTTATCCATCTCATCCCTGCATAAGCGTGCTTTCAATCAGCTATACGATGAAGAGCCAGGGCTTCAACAGGAATATCCATTGTGCATGTCCCTTTGTCTGTCCCGGCAACTAAGTGATTTGATGATTGGCGGGGCATTAAAAATGGGGAATAAAAATATATTTGAAAGGAACAACATTGCAGCATTTCTGCCATGCTATTACTATGCAATATTAAGATAATATATAGCCATGTTATGGCTCCAATATAGTGCCGAGCCCTTGACTGAATGATTGTTCTTTACACAGCTCCAAAATATAGTGTTTGAATTAAATAAATAAATCTTCTGGGGATGAGCAAAGTAGACTGTGAAAATTTCTCTTCCAATGATCCCAAAACTGGCGCTTATATTCTAATCCTACTCACTCCATCGTTAACGCAGTGTTAAACAATTCTTGGAAAATTACCAACCAAAGGACCCGCTCCAACCCCCTGGACTGGGCAATTAAATTCTAGTTATGTCTTGAAAGTATAATTTGCCCTCATCCCTTGCAACTCCAAACTAAACCCATCATTTCTTATCTTTGTTTACTGTCGAACAATGCAATTTAAACCAGTTTGCCTCCCTTTAACCCTTCAGTTATTCACTGTATTTCCTCTGGTTTCAAGTCAGAAATCTCTGGTGGAATTTTTCCATCCCACCTGTCACGGGATGCAAAGGTCCGTTGAACTCAGGCGGGATTTTCTGGACTTAGAGCAAGCATGGCCGGAGAATCCCGCCCCTCAAATCAAATTCATTGCTATAGCTGTCCCCCAAGCTGTGGGCAGCACAGTGGCAAGGGGTTAACACTGCTGCCCTCACAGCGCCAGGAACATGGGTTCAATTCCCAGCTTTGGGTCACTGTCTGTGTGGAGTCTGCACGTTCTCCCCTTGTCTGTGTGAGTTTCCTCCGGGTGCTCCGGTTTCCTCCCACAGACTGAAAGACGTGCTGGTTAGGTGCACTGGCCACGTCAAATTCTCCCTCAGAGTACCCGAATAGGTGTCAGAGTGTGGCGACTCGGGGATTTTTACAGTAACTTCATTGCAGTATTAATGTAAGCCTACTTGTGACACTATAAACAAACTTTAAAATTTGAAGTTGGCCATGCTCATTTTTGGATCAATTTTCTCCTTGTCAAATCTTATCTTTTCATAAAGCTCAAGAATGTCCACTGCTCAGCAACTTTTCCCATAACTGGGGAACTTCGGTGAGAACCAGAGAGTCCCTACAGTGCAGAAGGAGGCCATTCAGCCCATTGAGCCTGCACCGACAACAATTCCCCCCAGATCCTATCCCCATAACCCCAGGCATTTAACTTGTTAATGCCCTGACACCAAGAGGCAATTTTAGCATGGCCAATCAACCTAACCTGCATGTCTTTCGAACTGTGGGGTGAAACCAGAGCACCCAGAGGAAACCCATGCAGACACGGGGAGAACATGCAAACTCCTCACAGTCTATCTCTTGTTACATTGTCAACTGATAGTGGAGGACTGGAACATTATTTGCTGTCGGAATAACCATCAGGCTAACGGCATCCACTATTCTACTTCTCAAGTTCTTCACCCAGAGACAAGTCTGACCCATAGCGCCACAACCTTCACTACAGGTAGGCCGAGGAGACAGGTGCTATAACCACCTCAGCCATAACGGGGATCAAGTTCCATGGTACCAATCTGATCTATAGGGATGAATTTTCCAGCCCTGCCTGCCATGGGAATCATTGCTAGTAGGATGGAAAATTTACATTTCAATTGACCTCAGGTGGGAATTTCCAATCTTGTGAAACTGATTCTCCAGTCATCTGAGCCAATCGACCCTCTCAAGGAGAATATACTTTTACAAACATATTGTGGCCTGGAGATGCTGACAGTAATGCTAAAGGCTGCAATTTATTTCCATCTCATGACTGACTCGGAATCTCTTCTTTTTACCACCTGTCATTGGTGGATTTACAAGTTGATCCCTGTTTGGACATATTATGAATGCACTTTTCTTGGCCGTCAAGGCCTAGGGTGGGTCTTCATAGAAGAAAATTCTTCATAGAATCTCTGCAGTGCAGAAGGAGACCATTCAGCCCATCAAGATTGCACCAATATCAGCCCCACCCAGGCCCTATTCGCATAACCCCACATTTTACCCTGCTAATCCCCTGATACTAAGAGTCAATTTAGCATGGCTAATCCTCCAAACCCACACATCTTTGGACTGTGGGAGGAAACTGAACCTGGAGGAAATGCATGCAGACATGGGGAGAATGTGCAAACTCCACACAGATAGTGACCCAAGGCTGGAATTGAACCCGGGTCCCTGGAGCTGTGAAGCAGCAGTGCTAACCACTGTGCCACCTTGCTGCCCCTGCACTTCAGGCTCAGGTTCAAGCTCAGAGGCAAGGATACTACCCACTGTGCCACAGGACCTCCTCACTCACCATCGTTTATATGCAAATATTACATCAACTTCAAGTGAGGGAGGGATGCACTGTTAAACTCAAATATCCAGAAACCTATTGTATTGCCGTTAATTTCACAAAAACAGCATATTGCTTTCACTCTTATCATTGCCATGCATTGAAAGGCATGGAGTTGCTGTGTTTACATGGTAAAAAGCAACTGAACTCATCACAGAATTGCAGCTGGTCCAAAGTGAAACAAGGCAACTGTTTTGGAGCCACTTAAAGTTTGTGTCTATGGAATAAAACCTGAGAGCTTCTTTTAGCTAAGTATTAATTGCTGCCAATGAATCCCTCTGACAGTGAATATGAACTATTATGATGGACATCTTTATTCCTTCAGTTTTTAATTGTTGAATTTTGTAAGATTATAAAATCCAGTTTCTTTTATATTTCCGTTCTGTTTCTTCTCTCTCCCGTTATCCAATCTTCCTCGTTTCGCTTCCAGTTACTGATTTGGCATTAACTCCATCCACTCCAACTTACGCTCAACACCTGCCTGATTAACTTCACAATCCTTCAACATAACTGGTGTGGATTTACTGGGTTCACTCCGGTCCCTGATGTCCCATATCTCCTCACTGCGACATTAGCAGTTCATACTTGCTGCAACGTGCACCTTAACATGTTACCATAATTATATGGGCAAGAGTAAGTCAAACTGGATTTATCTCATGGAATATAATCGAATCGCTAGAGTGCAGAAAGAGGATATTTGGCTCATCGAGCCTCGACTGTCCTTCCGAAACATCATCCCAACCCCCAAGCACTCTCTTTTGTCCTATCCCTGTTACCCTGCGCATTTACCATGACTAATACACCTGACCTACACATCTTGGTACACTAAAGGGCAAATTTTGCATGGCCAACCCACTAACCTAAACATCTTGGGACATTAAGGGGCAATTTAGCATGGCCAATCCTCCTAACCTACACATCTTTGGACTGTGGGAGGAAATCGGAGCACCCGGAGGAAACCCACACAGACACAGGGAAAACATGTAAACTCCACACAGACTGTCAAACTAATGTAGGGCACCATTTGGTGTCTGCTCCAGGACCCACTGATTGCTCTGGTTCGGCCAATTTTGACCATGTGTTGTTGATTGAAAATAATCACTGAGATTGCAGAGGGAAGTTAGAAGAAATATGATATCTTGATATGGCATACTGTTGGAGAGTGATTTACCTTACCATAAAGAATAGTTAAGTAATAGGTTATTGCATCTTTCAAGGGAAACACATACGCTGAATGACCTTTTCCTGTGCTGTCACTGTAATATTTGATAAAACTGTGGTGACGGTACTGTGCCTTTGAGAAATATATTTTACTCATGTTTCTCTGTAGGATGCTTCAAGCAGATCCTAGCATTTTATGGGTACCATGTTGTCTGTAACCAGTATCCTTTATTGCTGCTAAGGCAGTATAATTGATATCATGTTTATTTTTAATCTGGACTAATGCAGGGTCCTGCGGTTTTTTGTGTCCCTTGGGATTGCTGAGTGAAGCTTGATTGAGGATGATTGACAGGTCAGGTGATATGCCTGGGCACAGCTTTTTTTTTACAGAACATTCCAGCTTTTTAGTTTTGTTTCAGTTACTGTTAGAAGTTGGTGGAAGAAGAAATGTCTCGCTCTCTCTCCTGAGACTTTCTGAAAGTTTTAGGACTGAGGAGCCTCAGAGATTTGATCCAACATTCAGAGGACCAATTCACATCAGGTGTTAAAAAGCTGCAACTCCAGCATCACATGAGCATATTTGTTCCTGTGACAAGTCTGAGGAAGGGTGTATGTCCATGGGATGGTGTTTAACTTGGAACAGCAGAGCTATCTAGCTGTTAGGAGTCAAAATGTGTCATGTTTAAGTTTTGTAATTGATAAAAGTTATGCTAATTCTCTTTGTCATATTTTAAACATGTTCTTCAATACATTTTGTTTGATAAAAGCTCCCTAGTGGGTCACTTGAATCATACCCCCCTGGAGTGAAACAGCTTATGCTCACCTGTGCCAAAATGAAATACTAGACTTGGGGTCTGGGCTAATTTCACAAAACAACTTGGAGTTTCTGATCTGGGTCTTAACACTGTTGAGAGGCATCTTTAGACATTTTGGGCGAAATTTTCCCATCCTGCCTGCCACAGGAATTGTAGTGGGTGGAACATGGACCATGCAAAGTTCCATTGACCTCGGGCAGAATTTTCCAGCCTTGGGGTGAGTGTGGCTGGAAAATCCTACCCTAAGGCTTTGAAGGAAATAGGATCACAGGGGAAAAACCCCTGGGTGAGATATTGAGGGCCCAACACTGTGGCCCAATGAGAAGTCCAGCATTTCAAGAGAGGAAATGTGAAGTGGAGAGAAGGAGAGGAGAAAGTGCGCATTTGATGTAATTATCTGTTAATTTTATTTTTGGAAGCAATTGACAATACCATTGCACCATCGCTCCTTTGCCATCCATGATCACGGATGGCAAAGGAGCGATTATAGCTCTCCCCTAAACTATTGCAAACTGATCATCCAGACAAGGTCCCAGGTGGAATGTCAGAATCCATCCAGCCCATTTCTAAGCTGCATCGTCTCAGCAGATGGTCCTGTCAATGTGCAGTCAGCCATAAAATTTCCTCAGCGTGCACTGGCTGCAGGTTTCAAGTGATGCTTCAGGGCGCGCTGTGTGGGAACAGTCAGTCAATCATCCTCACCGGTTACAGATGGGTCTTAAACTTTTGATTGGCTGTAATCAATTTTAGTCCTCGGAATGGGTTTGCTATCCATTAACTGCCTGAACTGATTCTTTCTCCATTAATACCGCAGGCAGCCTATTTTACATCTCTTTTGAATTCATTACCAAAAGAGTTTACTTTCACAGCCCCTTGGTAATATATCTGTACCGGCAGCTTAATCGAGCACACAGTTAATACTTAGCAAATACAATAAGGTTAGGAATTGATATTTTGCTGTATGCATTAATAAGATGGTTGGGGAAAAGTAGCGAGGCAGAATTTTTGTTATCTGCACAGTTTATTTTTCAGTGGCCAAATTATAAAAGCATTGTTCTCTTTGATTGGTTAACAAATATCACATTTGGTATCCTAAACAAAATATTAAGTCAGACTAAACACTTCAAAAATGTAAACGGCTGCTGATAACATCATTAATCTCTCCACTTAGATTTGAATAAGAAAGAATAGAATTCAAACATACCAGAATAATTCCCATTCATTCCAACAGTACCGAATTCTAAATCATTCAATTTTACTGTATATGCCACATTTGGTCAAATGTTGCATGATAGCAGTGTCGATGGCAACTTCCATCAATTTATTGGTGATCGAGTAGACAGGAGCAATATTTGGCTTGAGTGGACTTGTTTCACCTTTTGTTGACAGGACATGACTGTACATTTTTCCATGTTGTTGGGTAAATCGGAATCAGAGAGTTGGGGCAATCTGTACTCTGCACCGGGTCCTGCAAGAAGCACACACCCCAATTTAAATGCATTATCCTTGTCTTTGAATGTTGCTAGCACGTGTTCTTGCCACCAGCACAACCTCATTTATCAATCTGGTGGGTGGTGAGATTCCATTCAGGTCAAGGTCAGATGGTAGGGGCTTATTTTTGTCAATAGTTGCCTGTCAAATGGGCACTGCGTGGGCAAATCTATATGTCACAATCCCTAATTTTAACCATTGTGAGAATTGAGTAAACAGGGAGGGGTGATGCAAGCATCAAATATCTCATGACCCTCAGCAACATAAGGCCAGGGCTATTCTTGACACTCGATGCTCATTCCCAGGCTTCTGGTGAACGGCCCACTGCCGACAACAGAGAAAGACTGGCAGCCAGCCAGGGAGGAAGTTGAATTATGGGTGAAGGAGGCTATTGGCTGGCTTGGAAGGGATGGTTGCCAAAAGAGGAACTGGCACCTTCTGATGGAGGGAGGGTCATTCATGAAGCAGCTGAATTTGCCCGGGCTCAGATAATCATAGAATCCCCACAGTGCAGAAGGAGGCCATTCAGCCCATCAAGTTTGCACTGACCACAATCCCACCCAGGCTCAATTCCCGTAACCCCACATATTTACCCTGCTAATCCCCTGACAGTAGGGCCAATTTAGTATGGCCAATCAACCTAACCCCGCGCATCTTTGGAGTGTGGGAGGAAACCAGAGCACCCGGAGGAAACCCATGCAGCCACAGGGAAAATGTGCAAACTCCACACAGACATTGACCCGAGGCCGGAATCGAACCCGGGTCCCTGGCACTGTGAGGCAGCAGTGCTAACCACTGTGTCACCGTGCAGCCCCCAAAGAAAGTTCCCCAAAGAGGGGTGGCTGCACCGTTCCTGAAGGCGCTGCAATGCCAGGCTGATGCATGCGGTGGAAGGAGCAAGCCCCTTTCCCACCGCCCTGTCCCCTGTTGTAACTATGTTTTTAACCAAAAGAAAATACGTGATTTGCACACGTAGAATCAAAGTAACGCTCAACAGGTATATTCTTGGAGTTCTTGCCTGTACAGAGAACACACTGAAAGTAAAACAGCAGCCTGTACAACATCCTAATGACATCACCATCAAATCATGTGATCAATTCTTAAAGCAACCTGCAACCACTTAAATATATAAAACTCAGGACACTCCCCATGTCGGACTCCTGCAGCAATGTTCTGGAACTGGGGTGATCGGCCTCTAATGACCACAACCATCTTCCTGTGTGATGGATATGACTCCAACTAGTGCAGAGTTTTCTACTGGTTCCCATTGACTTCAATTGCACTTTAGTGCAACACTGGATCAAAGGCTGTATGATATCAAGTCACTCTCACATCCACTCTAGAATTTAGCTCCATTGTCCATGTTTGGACAAAACTATAATGAGGTCAGGGGCTGAGTGTCCCTAGCGGAACCCAAGCTAACATCATTGAATAGTTTATTGCTGTGCAAGTGTAGCTTAATAGCACTGTTGATGACATTTTCCATCACTTTGCTGATGATCAGCACAGTGGTTAGCACCGCTGCCTCACGATGCCAGGGTCCTGGGTTCGATTCCAGCCTCAGGTCACTGTCTGTGTGGAGTTTGCACGTTTCTGCATGGGTTTCCTCCGGGTGCTCCGGTTTCCTCCCACAGTCCAAAGATGCGCGAGTTAGGTTAATTGACAATGCTAAATTGCCCCTTAGTGTCAGGGGGAACTAACAGGGTAAATAGATGGGGCTACGGGGATAGGGCCTGGGTAGATTGTTGTTGGTACAGGTTTGATGGGCCATATGGCCTCTTTGTGCATTGTAGGGATTCTATGATTCAATGATCAAGTTTTACAATGCACCATAGAAAGCATTCTTTCTGGTTGTATCACAACTTGGGATGACTCCTGCTCTGTCCAAGACCGCAAGAAACTGCAAAGGATCATGAATGTAGCCCAATCCATCACGCAAATCAGCCTCCCATCCATTGACTCTGTCTACACTTTCCTCTGCCTGAGAAAAGCAGCCAGCTTAATTAAGGACCCCACGCACCTCAGATATATTCTCTTCCATCTTTTCTCGTTGGGAAAAAGATACAAAAGTCTGGAGTCACGTACCAACCGACTCAAGAACAGCTTCTTCCCTGCTGCTGTCAGACATTTGAATGGACCAATCCTGCATTAAGTTGATCTTTCTCTACGCCCTTGCTATGTCTGTAACACAACATTCTGCACTCTCTCCTTTCCTTCCCTATGAACGGTATGCTTTGTCTGTCTAGCGCACAAGAAAACAATATTTTTCACTGCATTCTAATACATCTGACAATAATAAATCAAATCAAATCAAATCAAAGAGTGGGGACTGATGGGGTGGTAATTGGCTGGGTCAGATTTATCCTGCTTTTTGTTGACAGGACATGGCTGGGCTTTTTTCACCTCCAGAAGGTGAATTGGCATTGAAGTGAAACAACTATAAATAAATCATCTTGTGTAAGTGATACTTTAGTACTGTAGGAATTTTGCACGTCTTTGTTCAGTGACTGTACTTTATCCCAGGCAGCAGGCATCGGGTCTTGGTAAAATAATTCAAATTTGGAACAGCTTAGATTGTGAAAGTCTACCTGCTATAAGGTTTATGCAGGAGTACAAGTTAAACAGCAGACTCCTAGTGGTCTCGCTTTAAGCAGAATGTCACAGACAGGTGAAAAGCTACTGTTGCTTCTGATAATTTAATGATTGAACTTCCAGTCAGCAGTAATAGGAGGGTGAAGGATGAAGAAAGGACAACAACAACTATTTATATTTTAGGCGGCACGGTGGCACAGTGGTTAGCACTGCTGCCTCACAGCGCCAGGGACCTGGGTTGGATTCCCGGCTTGGGTCACTGTCTGTGTGGAGTTTGCACCTTCTCCCTGTGTCTGTGTGGGCTTCGCCTGGGCTCTCCAGTTTCCTCCCACAGTCCAAAGATGTGTGGGTTAAGTGGATTGGCCATGCTAATTTGCCCTGGAATGCGTAGGTCAGAGGGATTAGCGGGGTAGATATGTGGGGTAACGGGAGTAGGGCCTGGCTGGGATTGTTGTTGATACAGACCCGTTGGGCTGAATGGCCTCCTTCTGCACTGTAGGGATTCTATGATTCTATATTTATATAGTAGCTTCAACATAACAACATATCTCAAGGTGCTACACCGGAGCACTATAAAACAACATATGAAGCTGAGCCATGTAAGGATTTAAAAGGCCAGATACGTAAAAGTTTAAGGAGTGTCTTAAAACATGGAAGTGATGTACAGACTCAAAGATTGGTCGGGAGGATATCCCAGAGTCTCGGCAACTGAAATCACAGCCACCAATGGCAGACCAATTAATAATAGATAAACATCAAGAGGTCAGAATTGGAGGAGTACAGATACGTGAGCGGGTAGAGAGGATGGAGGAAATTATAGAGGGAGGAACAAGGCCAGGGAGGGATTTGAAAAAGATGAGAATTTTAAGATCAAGACATTGCTTGGCCAAGGGCCAATGTCGGACAGCGAGCACAGGTGAATGGGACTTACTGAAAGTTAAGAGGCGGATGGCAGAGTGTTGGATGACCTCAGATGACCTTAAATAACCTCAAATATACAGAGGCTAGAATGCAGGAGACTGGCGATTAGTGCATTTGAATTGCTGGGTCTTGAGGTAACAGAGGCATGGATAGGGGTTTGAGCAGCCGATGAGCAGACGTGGGGGTGAATTCAGACAATTCTACGGAGGTTAAAGTCGGCAGTCTTAATGATGGCAACGACTATGAGGTCAGAAGCTCAACTTGGGCTAAAATATTTATGAACAGATTGGTTTAATCTCAGATCATTGCCTCTGAAATCAGGCAGATTGACAAATTCAAATCTTAATTCCCCAATCCTTCCCCTGGCATTGCTTCTGTGATCTCACATGCACAAAACTGAAGAGTTGATCTCTATTGGCCCATATCTTTCTTCTTTATCTTTTCTGATGACCCTGCACTGTGCTCCCGGCACCCGTTGCTTGTTTGTCTGGGACTGCAGCTGACTGCAATGTCTCACCGGTGGCGTTTTCATCGAAACAATTACAACCGAGGGGAGTGGGGGAAGTGGAACAATAAGACTGTTGGCACAAATCATATGGTAACAACTCCTTCCTTCTGTGCATTTTATGCTGTCGGGATTGTATTCAGGAAGGCTGTTGGGAACGAGGAGGCGGAACAAATGGCAGCTGAAGAGGAATTGAAAACCTCGGTGGGGTACTTTCCATTAAGAATGATTAATTTAGCTCGTTTAATTGAGGTTTAAATGGTGAAATCTTGTTCAATGCACATTTTCTTTTCTGAAGCTGTGAGAGTCCTTCTTCAACTTTGTAGTAATTTGCTTGACGTTGGTTCAGCTCTGAAATGAGCTCAGGTGCAGTACCTTATTGAAATGCTTTTACAGCCTTGTGTTGCAGGCTTCCATCCTTTGTATCTTGAGGGGTTTACAAGCCTCTTTGATCTTTCTGCCTTTCGAGTAGTTGTAAATTCTGCTCCAGTTTGCAGTCGGGGGCTGCCAATTGTTCTTCAGTGGGCACGTGTACACAACATGCAGCTGTCACGTGTATTAACATAGAACATAGAACATAGAAAGTCACAGCACAAACAGGCCCTTCGGCCCACAAGTTGCGCCGATCACATCCCCACCTCTAGGCCTATCTATAGCCCTCAATCCCATTAAATCCCATGTACTCATCCAGAAGTCTCTTAAAAGACCCCAACGAGTTTGCCTCCACCACCACCGACGTCAGCCGATTCCACTCACCCACCACCCTCTGAGTGAAAAACTTACCCCTGACATCCCCCCTGTACCTACCCCCCAGCACCTTAAACCTGTGTCCTCTCGTAGCAACCATTTCAGCCCTTGGAAATAGCCTCTGAGAGTCCACCCTATCCAGACCCCTCAACATCTTGTAAACCTCTATCAGGTCACCTCTCATCCTTCGTCTCTCCAGGGAGAAGAGACCAAGCTCCCTCAACCTATCCTCATAAGGCATGCCCCCCAATCCAGGCAACATCCTTGTAAATCTCCTCTGCACCCTTTCAATGGCTTCAACATCTTTCCTGTAATG
The DNA here is from genome assembly GCF_964213995.1 of Mustelus asterias. NCBI lineage: Eukaryota > Metazoa > Chordata > Chondrichthyes > Carcharhiniformes > Triakidae > Mustelus > Mustelus asterias. The sequence continues at coordinate 9,573,968 of NC_135810.1, read as the reverse complement.
AGGTGACCAGAACTGCGCGCAGTACTCCAAGTGGGGTCTAACCAGGGTCCTATAAAGCTGCAGCATTATCTCCCGACTCCTAAACTCAATCCCTCGATTAATGAAGGCTAGTACGCCATACGCCTTCTTGACCGCATCCTCCACCTGCGAGGCCGATTTAAGAGTCCTATGGACCCGGACCCCAAGGTCCTTCTGATCCTCTACACTGCTAAGAATGGTACCCTTCATTTTATACTGCTGCTCCATCCCATTGGATCTGCCAAAATGGATCACTACACACTTATCCGGGTTGAAGTCCATCTGCCACTTCTCCGCCCAGTCTTGCATTCTATCTATGTCTCGCTGCAACTTCTGACATCCCTCCAAACTATCCACAACACCACCTACCTTGGTGTCGTCAGCAAACTTACCAACCCATCCCTCCACTTCCTCATCCAGGTCATTTATGAAAATGACAAACAGCAAGGGTCCCAGAACAGATCCCTGGGGCACTCCACTGGTCACTGACCTCCATGTGCTCAAATGCAACGACTTCAGCGTTGTGGCACAGTGGTTAGCACTGCTGCCTCATAGCGCCAGGGACCCGGCTTCGATTCCCGGCTTGGGTCATTGCCTGTGCGGAGTCTGCACATTCTCCCTGTGTCTGCGGGGGTTTCCTCCGGGTGCTGCGGTTTCCTCCAACAGTCCAAAGATGTGCAGGTTAGGTTGGTTGGCCATGCTAAATTGGCCCTGGTGTCAGGGGGATTAGCAGGGTAAATACATGGGGTTATGGGGTTAGGGCCCAGATGAGGCTGTGGTTGGTGCAGACTTGATGGGCTGAATGGCCTCCTTCTGCACTGTAGGGATGCCATGGATTCTATGACATTAATGTAAGCCTGCTTGTGATATTAGTAAATAAACTTAAACTTAAAACCTCTCGACTTCTTGAATGTATTGAATTCTCACCATCATGGCAGAGTGGTTAGCACTGATGCCTCACACAGCCAGGGACCTGGGTTCAATTCTGGCCTTGGGTGACTGTCCGTGTGGAGTCTGCACATTCTCCCTGTGTCTGCGGGGTTTCCTCCGAGTGCTCCGGTTTCCTCCCACAGTCTAAAGCTGTGCAGGTTAGGTGGATTGACCATGGTAAATCGCTCAAAGATACACAGGTTAGGGGGATTAGCCATGGTAAATAGGTGGGGTTACAGGGAGAGGGTGGGGGCGAGGCCTGGGTAAGTTATTCTGTCAGAGAGTCGGTGCAGATTCAATGCACTGAATGGCCTCTTTCTGCATTGCAGGAGTTCTATGATTCTATGATCATTCTAATTTTTCTTTCACTTGCATACCTTGTACCTCATTTAAGACTTTGATGTAGGGATTTTCCAGCTGTTCCCATCGGTGGGGTCCTCTGGTCCCACCGAAGGCGACCGACCACACCCTCCACCCCCTACTACGGGTTCCCAGGCAACGGAATGTGCGAGCAACTGGAAACCCCGTTGACATAGGCAGGACTGTAAGATCCCACCTCTGGCCAATGGAGGGCCGTCTTTGCCACTGCCTTTGCCGCCACAAAACACATCGTGGGGCGCAGAGGGGGGTTGAGGTTTCCCATTTAACATTGTTTTCCCAACTTGTAACAGTGTTGTTTTTGGCACCTGTATCACTCCCGAATCATCTTCCTCTTCATAAATAATCCACGCTATCCCAGCGCCTCCCACCCTCACTGAAAGATGCACGTACAACAACAACATACACTCATATAGCATTTTTTAAGGTAGCAAAAATTTTCCAGGTGGTTCAGAGGAGCATGAACAACAGAATTTGAGACCCAGTCACAAGCCATAGCTAACCAAAAGCAGTCAGAGAGATAGGTTTTTAAGGAACCAAGGTAAAGAAGGAAATAAAGGGGAAATGGGTTAGAAAGGAGATTCCAAAGCTTTGGGTCCAGTCAGCTAAAGGCCTGGCCATCCCTGGTGCGGGGTGAAGAACATTGGAAATGCCCAAGCTTTGTCACAAAGTTATGGCTGAAAGTCTTTTAACTGAAATCTAAAATGGGACAGAACAAACTATTTCAGAATGCAAAACCACCTTCCAAGGTGAGGGTGAGAAAAGCAAATAAGAAGTGTCCAAAAGGGAGTGTGAAGAGAGACATTTTGCATCTCATTAGACCATTCAAATCCCATCTGCTATTGATCGATATCTCAGAATGTGGAAATGGTCGGCGTGTGTGTCTGTGTGTGAGTGTGTGTGTGCATGTGTCTGTGTGTGTTGAATGTGTGTCTGTCTCTGTGAGAGTGTGTGTCTGTGTGTGTGTGTCTCTGAGTGTGTCTCTGAGTGTGTGTGTGTGTTTGTATCTCTGTGAGAGTGTGTGTGTGTGTGTGTCTCTGTGAGAGTGTATGAGTGTGTCTGTGTGTGTGTCTCTGTGTGTGTGTGTGTGTGTGTCTGTGTGTGTGTGTGTGTCTGTGTGTGTGTGTGTGTCTGTGTGTGAGTGTGTGTGTGCATGTTTCTGTGTGTGTTGAATGTGTGTCTGTCTCTGTGAGAGTGTGTGTCTGTGTGTGTGTGTCTCTGAGTGTGTCTCTGAGTGTGTGTGTTTGTATCTCTGTGAGAGTGTGTGTGTGTGTGTCTCTGTGAGAGTGTATGAGTGTGTCTGTGTGTGTGTCTCTGTGTGTGAGTGTGTGTGTGTCTGTGTGTGTCTCTGTGTGTGAGTGTGTGTGTGTCTGTGTGTGTGTCTCTGTGAGAGTGTGTGTGTGTGTGTCTCTGTGTGTGAGTGTGTGTGTGTGTCTCTGTGAGAGTGTGTGTGAGTGTCTGTCTGAGTGTGTGTCTCTGTGTGAGTGTGTGTCTGTGTGTGAGTGTGTGTGATTCTGGATTAATAGTCTAGTGATAATACCACTAGGTTCCCCCACTTCCTCCACTGAAAAAAAAGTTGTGCCATTTCTTCAGAGGTTCTTTGAATGTCCGTCAGATCAATTACAAATGTCCAGCAAAACACTGAAAATTCGGGACCAAAGTGTCTAACGATGATTATGAAGTGCTTTCCTCTCCAACCCACATGTTCTACTTGCAATAATGTGATTGTGTGTTCCATGCTGTTGCTCAAAGATGTGTAGGTTAGGTGGATCGGCCATGAATATGAGCAAATTAGGTAGATTAGCCATGGTAAATGCACGGTGTTACGGGGATAAGGGGGAGGGGAGGGTATGGGTGGGATGCTCTTTCAAAGGGTGGGTGCAGATGCGATGGGTCAAATGGGTTTTTCTGCACTGTAGGAATTCCATGGTTCTATGATTCATAAAAAATCAGCATTGAGCTAGAGCATTATACTCATAGGAAATGGAGAAATGCCCTGTCGATGTTTAATTGCTGCAGATAGATAATTCTGAAGCCGGTAACAGGCTCTTCCATGTAAGATACAACCTGTAATCAGGAGATGCATGTTCTACTGTGGACTGGCTGCTGGTCCTAATTCCTTAATATTACTCTCTGAGGTGGTAAAAACTCATAAGAAGTAGCTTCTTGCTTTATCAAAGATGACTTTGTGTCCCAAAAAGATATGTGGATCACAAAACATTTAAAACTTGCCTGCACTGTACCAGTTCTATATCTTACTTTCTGTGTCTAGCTTTGCAACAGTTTCTTTGAAAGTTGTAATGATCTCTGTCTCAAATACATCTTGTCCTTGTGTTGTCCATGTTCCAATGATTCTTTACAAAAATATTTTTCTCCAAACGTCTCATTCTTTGCGTCACTTTTAAGTTGATGACTCCTCATCATGGATTGTCCAATTGAAGAAAATGACCTATAATGTCAACAAAATCCTTCATTCCACCTGAGCTTATTTTTGTTGTCATTCCTGCCTTGTCACATCTTAGTCCCTTGCCCCTTCAGTCAAAGTAAACACAGGTAAATTGTTAAAACGCCTCTTGACTCTCTCCAAAGCTTTAAAGAACTTTTGGCACTCTATTGTAGCATAACCCTTAAAATGTTATTTGTGATGTGCGATTGATTCACACGGGAGGCTAGAACGTACCCGGGAATAAAGGCTTTTATTCACTACAAATAGGAGCACACTACTCAACAATATTATCCCAGACTAAAGACTACTAGGAAGTAGCAGTGACCTTTATACTCCTGTAAGAAGGCGGAGTCCTGGGCGGAGCCGAACGGAGTGTACCACATAAACAGTAATAACAGGTGGAACACCCAACAACCCTAACCCCAACAGCAACGAGAGTAACATATATACAGGTACCCATAGTGATAACCATCTATGGTTCACCACAATTTGCAAGCAATTTTTAGCTGCCACCACTAACAGGGTCCTTACATCCATCTGAGTCCACAGGCCAGATTATCGCCACTGAGGTTTGTAGCTCAGAATTTCCCGACTTGGTTTAAAGAGTCCTATGAGACCAAATTTTCACTCTGGACATTTGGAGGTGGGATACAGTCAAATCCACCAACCTCAGAAGCGGATCGAAGGTGGTTACATGGTGGACAAGTGCTGAAGGAGATTCATTTAAAGGTCAGTCCCAGTTCTGTAGGACGTTGTCCCAATTGTGCCAGAAAATGATCGGCACTTTAGCCCACACCCATCATATCCCCTCAGCTCCCAATTAACTTCTGTTGCCCCTCTATGTCAACTCATACCCTCTTCCCCCCCCCTTCAGTCATACCCCCATGCCTCCCATATGCGCCTGCCATCTATACCACCACTCATTTAATATCCACCAATGGGGTTCTCAGGAACAACATGAATATCAGAAATAAAAACTTCTTACAACCTAGTACAGTTCTAAAGTTTTTTTTAAAGTTTATTTATTAGTGTCACAAGTAGGCTTACATTAACACTGCAATGAAGTTACTGTGAAAATCCCCTGGCCACCACACTCCACTGTTCAGGTACACTGAGGTAGCATTTAGCATGGCCAATACAACTAACCAGCACGTCTTTCGGACAGTGGGAGGGAACAAAAGCACCCGGAGGAAACCCACACAGACACGGGGAGAAGGTGCAGAATCCACTCAGTGGCCCAAGCTGGGAATTGAACCCAGGCTTTGGTGCTATGAGGCAGCAGTACTAATCACTGTACCACTGTGCCACCCTACAGTTCTCACTCATAAACACTTAACATGAATATCTCCCATTCGTGAACCACATTCAAAGCTCTTAAATCACCTCAAATGTTTAATCTCTTATAAAAAAATAAATTTTTATTCAGCTCCCTCATCAAAGACATCTAATCCTGAATTAGCCTCATTAAACTCAGCTCCCTGCTGTGATAATGCCTTCGTAGGCTTTGAAACACAGTCAAACATTCGCAATGATCTCAGCTATAATAATACTCTTTGAAAATGTCAACAAAGATCTTAATTGAAACTGTGGAACAAGTGATCATGGTTTTTTCTAGCCCATACCAGCTGGCCTATCGATCAAAGTTGTCCAGTAGAATGTGTTTTGTTTTCCTAACTTCCTCTAACTGTTTGAAGATCGGGGACTTAAATAAAATGACAATTAAATGGACCTTCTCCTCTCTTCACAAGTCTTTACGTGTATTCTATCAATTTTTGGGGTCTGTTTGAACTGAGCACTGATATCAACTGACCTTCGAAGTTTGCGTTTCTTATCTGTGTAATCCATGACCCGTCCCCTTCTCCTGTGGCAAAATGGGACCTCTTGGGAATGGGGGCATCATTTCTGCATCTGGATCCTGGCCATCATTTTTAAAGGAGTCTGGAATCAGTCCAACTCAGTGAAAATCCAGCCCTGCAGCTCAAACAATGCGACGGTATGGTGGCACAATGGTTGCACTGCTGCCTCACAGTGCCAGGAACCCAAGTTCAAGTCAGGCCTCCATCTGTGTGGAGTTTGCACATTCTCCCTGTCTCTGCGTGGGTTTCCTCCGGGCGCTCCAGTTTCCTTCCAGATTCCAAAGGTGTGCGGGTTATGTTAGTTGGCCATGCTAAATTTCCCCTGAGTGTCGGGGAACTAGCAAGGTGGAGTTATGGGGATAGGGCCTAGGTGGGATTGTTGTTGGTGCAGGCTCGATGGGCCAAATGGCCTCCTTCTGCACTGCAGGGATTCTATGATTCTACGAATGCCAATGAACTGATGTTGCAAAGGTTGAGTGCAAACAGGATTTTTACAGGTGTGTGTGGCTAAAACCTATCAACGGCCAAACTCTATGCTAATGTTGGAAAATCCAAACTGGATTTAAGGAGCACCTCATGATGATGTGTGGGAACCAAAATTGGAAAGCAGTATTCAAGGTCTCTCAAAGAATGTACATTGGGAAAACCACATGGAGCCATGTGGCCCAAATGACCCTCTGATGAACCCATTGCAGAATAACACAACGCTTGTTGCCGCCACAATAATAGCTTATCCCCCTTTGTAAATATAGGAAAGAGAAACATTTGAAGATGCTTACACCTGCTTAAGGCCCATTCTGAACGCAATTGTCCTCCATCTCTTTGTTTCCTAACCCAACCAAAACAAAATATTGACATTAATTTGTGACAACTTTCGTGTTTAAATTTTCACTGTGCTTATCTCAAAAAGCTGCTTCTGCACATTTCTTTTTGTTTATTTATTCTTGGGATACAGGCATTGTGGCTGGCCAGCATTTATTGCCCATCCCTAATCACCCTTGAACTGAGCGGCTTGCCAGACCATTTCAGAGGGCAGTTGACAGTCAACCACATTGCTGTGGCTCTGGAGTCACATGTTGGCAGGTTTCCTTCCCTAAAGAACATTAGCGAATCAACTGGGTTTTTCCGACAATCGACAATGGTTTTTTGGTCATCTGTAGGTTCTTAATTCCAGATTTTTAAAAAAAATTCAAATTCTCCATCTGCTGTGGAGGGATTCCTGGGTCCCCAGGACATTAGCTGAGTTTCTGAATTAATAATCCGGCAAAAATACCACTAGGCCACCACCTTCCCTTATGCTAGGTTCTTCCCAGCAGAGGCTGCATCTTTGTTCATTCACTTTTGCAATGTGGGCGTCGCTGGCCAGACCAACATTTAATGCCCATTCCTAATTGCCTTGTGAAGGTGGTGGTGAGCTACCTTCTAAAACCGTTGCAGTCCAGGTGGTGTAGGTAGAGCTGTTAGGGAGGGAGTTCCAGAATTCTGACCCAGTGATGGTGAAGGAACAGTGATATATGGTGAGTGGCTTGGAGGGTAACCTGCAGGTGATGGTGTCCCCATGTGTCCATCAGTTTCCTTCTGTTCAGTTGCAGGGTCAGTAGAATGAGAGCAGTGGGAAGAAAGATGTTCAATGATCACAAACATGCCTGGAAATTGCTGCCGTTGGATGGGCGACCTGTGATAGAGTTCTCTATTTTCCATTTTGACCTATAATTTTGGGGTTTTCTGGGATGGAGCCATTGGGTTTGCCACCATAGTTGATCAGTCAGTTGACCACATTAGATAAGCTAGGGAAGGATGTCACAACGGGCATGCTGAAAATGCCAGAGTAAGCCCAGAGAGAGATGCCACTCAAAGTTAACTTGAGTCCGGTAGGAGCCAAAATATGCTGGGCACATTGTTTGGGGAAGAAATGGGGACATATTAGTATAACAAAGTAGGGAGAAGGGGATATTGTTTGAAGGGAATGAAGTATGGATAGAGTAGAGCGTAGTTGGGTAATAAGTGCATAAGGAAAGTTGGGGAAGTTCATGTTCACAGTGACATAGCAAGAAATCTCCATGTCACAGCTGAGTGAGGAAACAGTGAAGAATCTTTGGAGAGATCACTGCGGTTCAGGATGTTTAGCAGATCAGTTTCTCTGAGTGTCTGACTTGAGGGAGGGGAGAGCTGAATTTAAAAAAAATACTGTCAAAGTTTACAAAACCTGAACTGACAATGACGATTCAAATTCAAACAAATGAAGTTACAGACTATGAATAGGAAATGCCCGATGCATTGCACATTGGCAAAGGCCGATGTTGGGCAGGAAAAGTGGCGCTGAAGCTGCCAACAGCAATAATGGCTTTTTCCACCGCATAGTGACGGCACTTCAAAAAAAAATTGAAGTCGCAAGTCGCATGACGTATCGCTGGCATGCTGGCGTCTGATTCGCCTGTCCCACCAGCAACTCACACACTCAATGATCTAGGGTGCCATTTTTGAAGTCCGCTCCAGAGCACAGCATGCAAAATAGTTCACCCGGGTGCATGCACACTTCCCCCACCACCACTGCCCCAGCACTCCCTCTGGCACCCTGCCCCCTCCCAACATTACCCTGGAAACCCCTTGGCAACCCGCTGGCACCACCTGGCACCACTTTGTACCACTTGGCAACCCCCGGCACCACTTAGCACCACTTGGCAACCAACCCCCTGGCACCAACTGGCATCACTTGGCAACCCACTGGCACCATCTTGCAACCCCATAGCAATCCCCTGTCACCCGCGGCACCACTTGACACCATCCTGATACCCTCAGCACTACACTGGCACTACTTCGACATCAAGGTCGTGTTACCCAAGCACTAGCCAGGCAGTACATGGCCACTCCTCTGCACTACCCTCTCCTCTCTGAGGGCTGCACTCACCTCCGAGCGCCCCAGGGAACTCCGTTTGCCTTCAGAGACCACTCATGCTTCATTCCACTCTGACATCATGCTGCTGTGGATAGATTATTTGATGAGAAGCGGTTTGATTCCAGCGTACAGGTCTGATAATTATATGTAAATTTATTACAATGAGGTTCCCGAATTTGGACATCGGGAAACATGACTTGTCACTGATGGCGGGGCAAGAATACTCGTTCCCTGATTTGATGACATTGTGAAAAGCAACTTAGAATCATAGCATCATAGAATCCCTACAGTGCAGAAGGTCCCATCGAGCCTGCACCAACCACAATCCCACCCAGGCCCTATCCCTGTAATCCCATATATTTACCCCACTAATCCCTCTAACTATGCACCCCAAGACACTAAGGGGCAATTTAGCACGGCCAATCAACCTAACCCACTCATCTTTGGACTGTGGGAGGAAACCGGAGCACCCTGAGGAAACCCACGCAGACACAGGGAGAACGTGCAAACTCCACACAGGTAGTCACCCAAGCCGGGAATTGAACCCAGGTCCCTGGAGCTGTGAGGCAGCAGTGCTAACCACTGTGCTACCGTGTCGCTGTGAGGCAGTAGTGCGAACCACTGTGCTACCGTGCCACCCAACTTGAGCGTTCTCACAATATTTTCTGCTCCTGTCGCCGAAGTTGCCCAACATGAACAGAAACAGAAAATCCCGGCCCGTATATTACAATATTCGACTCACCAACTGTTTTTGATTCTTCTACTCTAAGTTGTAATGGCTCCAATTTTCGACCAATGCCGGTTCTTTCTTCCTTGCAGTCAGGACATATAAGATAGATGAAAACTGCTTTTCTCTCTTATTCTCTTCCTTTCGCTGTTTGATTTACATTATCTTTCTTGTGCTGTTGCTTTTCTCATTGTTTCTCCCACACTGCCCTTTCTGTTCATGTAGCCAATCTGCCATGTGCCACTGATCCTCTCACATTGCTATCCATGTTGCAGTGAACAGTTCTTGCTTCTGCTCTTATGTTGCTGTTCTCACTGTTTCTCAGCGTCACATTCCTGTTAGTCAGATGGTTTTCTCTCTGCCTCCCATGGCAATTATCTTAAACTTTCCCTTGTTGAAGATACCTCTGTTGTAATACACCTCGAAGAGATAGCAGCGTGACATCACTCAAAGGGAAGGGTGTCATATGACCCAGTTTTAATTTCACTTTTGCCAATAAGCATAACAGAGCCCAACTTCAAACTTTCTACTAGTGCATAAATGTGCAGTCCAAATAAAGAAACTCACAACATGTTTACTCAATTCCCGTATGAGTGATTGGTGCCTTTGCATCATTAGAATCACATAAGAACCTCAATGTCTCTCGTGTTGGAAATAAAATGCAGAAATAAAAAGGGAAGGCAATGCATGGGGCTTGTTTACTTATCTAATGATAATATATACACAAATGAGAAAGAAAGAAAGCCTGACATTTATACAGCCGCTTTAATGTTACAACAGGAATTGGTAATGAAGGAAATGCAGCATCCCATCTGCGGGCAACAAGCTCCCTTAAACAGCAATGCAGTTTCGATGAGATAATTTATTTTAATGATGTTGCTTGGGAAGTGAGGCTTCAGGGGATAATCCCCCTCTGCTTCTTCAAAAAAACACCACAAAATTCTCACTGACTTGAGGAAAGACAGGCGGCGGAATTCTCGCAGCCCGCCCAACACGGGATCGAAGCAGGCGAGGGACGGGACAACGGTTATATCCATGGAACTCAGGCGGGAACTTCCGGCCTTGCTTGAGGGAGGTCGTAAAATCCCACCCGGGGTCTCAGTTCAACATCTCTTCCAAAAGGCAGCAATCCAGTCAGTGTGGCCGTTTGGCCACACTGACCACACTCAGAGAGATTGAATAGGTTGGGACTTTATTCCCTGGAGCGTAGAAGATTGAGGGGAGATTTGATAGAGGTGTATAAGATTTTGATGGGTATAGATAGAGTGAATGCAAGCAGGCTTTTTCCGCTGAGGCTAAGGGAGAAAAAAACCAGAGGGCATGGGTTAAGGGTGAAAGGAGAAAAGTTTAAAGGGAATATTAGGGGGGGCTTCTTCACGCAGAGAGTGGTGGGAGTGTGGAATGAGCTGCCGGATAAAGTGGTAAATGCGGGGTCACTTTTAACATTTAAGAAAAACTTGGACGGGTTCATGGATGAGAGGGGTGTGGAGGGATATGGTCCAAGTGCAGGTCAGTGGGACTAGGCATAAAATGGTTCGGCACAGACAAGAAGGGCCAAAAGGCCTGTTTCTGAGCTGTAATTTTCTATGGTTCTATGGTGGCACTGCATTGATCGGCAGACTAGATTTTTGTGATTTAGGCCAGAATTCTCCGGCCGTTCACGCTGGCGGGATTCTCCGGTCCCGCTGGCAGCACACATCCACCCGTGGGTTTCCTGCCGGCATGGGGTGACGCCAATGGGAATTTCCATTGACAGCGGCGGGACCAGAGAATTCCACTGCCAGCAAACATGCGCCACCTCCCGCCAGCGGGATGCACGCAGCTGAGAGGTTGGAGAATCTCACCCTTAATCTTTTAATTTAGAGACAGGAATAAGGTGTGCGTATTAGTGAACAGTGCACAGTGAACAGTGTATAAAGATAGGCGAGGAAAATAAGTGAACTGGGGATGGAACCTTGAGGTATTTCAGATATCTCTGCAAGAGTCGGAACAGAAACACAGAAGACCATAAGACGTAGGAACAGAAGTAGGTCATTCAGCCCATCAAGTCTGTTCCACCATTCAATGAGACCATGACAGATTTGCTGTGATAATCCTCAACTCTGCTTTCCTACTATATCCCCACAACCCTCGATTCCCTCACTGATTAAAAATCTGTGTATCTCAATTTTGAACATTATAAACGACCCAGTCTCTACAGCCCTCTGTGGTAAAAAATTCCACAGATTCTCTACCCTCTGAGTGAAGAAATTTCTCCTCTTCTCTGTCTGAAATGGGTGACCCCTTACTCTGAGATTGTGCCCTCTGGTCCGAGAATCTCCCACAAAGGAAAGCAACTTCTCAGCATCTAGCCTGTCAATACCTCCGAGAATCCTACATGCCTTAATAAGATTGGCGGCACAGTGGTTAGCACTGCGACCTCACAGTGCCAGGGACCCAGGTTTGATTCCTGGCTTGGGTCACTGTCTGTGCGGAGTCTGCACATTCTCCTCGTGTCTGCGTGGGTTTCCTCCGGGTGCTCCAGTTTCCTCCCACAGTCCAAAGATGTGCGGGTTAGGTGGATTGGCCATGCTAAATTGCCCCTTAGTGTCAGGGGGACTAGCTAGGGTAAATAGATGGGGTTATGGGGATAGGGCCTGGGTGGGATTGTTGTCGGTGCAGAGTCGATGGGCCAAACGGCCTCCTTCTGCAGTGTAGGATTCTATGATTCTACAATAAGACTGCCTCTCATTCTTCTAAGATCCAACAGCTACAGGCCCCGCCTACTAACCTTTCCTCATAAGCAAATCCCTTCATACTCTTTGGAGATGTGCTGAATACCTTTAGGACCAGTAACAATGGAACAGAACGGGGCTAGTTATACGCATTACAGAGCATCTGTCAGTTCCTGGCTGTAGATGGGATGTGCTGCATTAAACAATATTGTTGTGGAAGGGTCCTACAGCGAGGATATGAATGGCTGCTCACAGACATCGTCTAGCTACAGAAAAATAATCTCAAACCAGAGACAGATTTACGCTTTGGATTACATTGAACAACATCCCTCTGTTTACACCAAAGCTCCTTGCATACGGCTCCTGAAATAATTTCATATAATCCTTCACTGGCATATCCAACCTTTGATACTGCTGGGGCGATTCTGGACTCCCAAAAGGAAGGTTGCTCGCAGTGAGAAACAGTTTAATAATGTTCAACCCTATCTTAAAGCAGCACTCATTGCTGGAATCATGGGATAATGGGATCATCACTTTGGCCTTCAGTTCTACTTTTTTTTAACATTTCTGCCTGTTTTGCCTCAGAGAAATGATTGGTTGTTTCTCAAGTAAGCAAAACCGTTTTATAAAGGGCAAGGTCTTTGAATTGCTCCATCCTTTCCGACTGACAGACTGGAAGTTAAATCGTCCGCACGGCCTTGGGTGTAGGGAATGCTCCAGAGTAAGTTGTAAAAAATTATATCACATTTGACAACACAGGGTCAGGCCATTCAGCCCATCAGATCCATGCTGGTGTTTACATTCCACACCTACCTGATCAGCATGAGCTGCCAGGCCCTCCACCACCTCCCCCCGCCCCTCCCACCCACCCCACCTCATATATTTATCTCGCTTCCCTTTCAATGCAGCTTGGCTCAGAAAATTGTGACCAGAGGTGACTTCATGAAGAACTTTTACATTTCAATGAAAAAGTAAAACACAGCTGATGCTGAAGATCCTGCATGATTCCACGGCCCCGCTTTGCAGCGATGGGCGCAGTCTAACATTGATGAGCAACGGGATCTACCGGTTACGCCATGCTCGGCACGGTGGCACAGTGGTTAGCACTGCTGCCTCACTAGGCCAAGGGCCCAGGTTCGATTCCCAGCTTGGGTCACTGTCTGTGCGGAGTCTGCATGTTCTCCCCGTGTCTGCATGGGTTTTCTCAGGTTTCCTCCCACAGTCCGAAAGACGTGTTGGTTAGGTGTATTGGCCATGCTAAATTCCCCCTCAGTGTACCCAAACAGGCGCCGGAGTGTGGCGACTAGGGGATTTTCAGAACAACTTCAATGCAGTGTCAACCAGCTTGTGACACTGATAAATAAACTTAAACCTAAACTCTCAACGGGTTTTCCTGGGAACAGCAGGAAAATTTCAGCCAACGGTTCCTGAAGCATTCCCTGGTCCTGCCCATGATGTGGAGATGCCGGCGTTGGACTGGGGTAAACACAGTAAGAAGTTTAACAACACCAGGTTAAAGTCCAACAGGTTTATTTGGTAGCAAAAACCACACCATGACGCCCATGACGCCAATCTTCACGGGTGGGATGGACAACTTTTCGGACCAGGCAACGGTCCCTTGACCTTGGACAGGAAATTCCAGTTCCGCGGTGGGAAGAACTGGAAAATCTCAACTGTTAACTCTATTTGTCTGATCAGCTGAGGACATCCAACATTTTCTGACTTTATTTTACCTCATATGTCGATGTGCTTGTGAAATGAGTTTGGGAATTATGAATGGACAGCAATTAGATACTATGCAGAGTGGGAAATTTTCAAAGTCGGAAATTATTAAGTTTAAGTTTATTAAGTTAATTTATTAGTGTCACAAGTAGGCTGACATTAACACTGCAATGAAGTTACTGTGAAAATCCCCTCATCGCCATACTCCGGTGCCTGTTCGGGTACACTGGGGGAGAATTTAGCATGGCCAATGCACCAAAACACAACTCATTTATTTATAGGTTAAAACTTATACAGAGGCTTGCAGCCTCGTGGCTGCAACCATCTCCTAAGATGACTCTGGAGTCCCGAAGTTCACGGTTACCAGGGTGATTCCGCTACCCTGATCCCTGATGGTTCCCTGGGTCATGTGCCCTTTGCTCTGCAGATTGACCCTCAAAGGGACAATCACCACACTAACCTTGCAACAGTACTCTGACAGGAATATAAAGGGCCAAGCACATACAGAAATTTATCCGACAAGAGAAATATGACAAAAGTCTCCAAATATTGCCGCACATAAAATTCAACTTGCATGTAAAACAATGCATTTATCAGCCTCAAAACCATATAGCTTCTTCCTTCCAAACTTCCATTTTTAATGGGTCAACAAGGCCAATATTTCCAACAAAACAAGAATTTACCGTAACTAGCCTCAATCACCTTTATATTCGGCACTTTAGTAAGATTCTACCTGCTTCCCTCGAGCTTTTGATCCTCATTTGATTTGCTCACAAGGACATCACAAGACTTATGAGTAGGATTGCCAATCTGGTTGTGTCTATTCATAGAGGTTTCATCACATGATAGCTCGGGTGGCACGGTGGCACAGTGGTTACTACTGCTGCCTCATAGTGTCAGGGATCCAGGTTCAATTCTGGTCTCAGGTCGCTGTCTGTGTGGAGTTTGCATGCTCTCCTCGTGTCTGCGTGGGTTTCCTCTGGGTGCTCCGGTTTCCTCCCACAGTCCAACGATGTGTGGGTTAGGTTGAGTGGCCATGCTAAATTGCCCCTTAGTGTCAGGAGGACTAGCTGGGGTAAATAGGTGGAGTTACGAGGAGAGGGCCTGGGTGGGATTGTTGTCAGTTCAGGGTTGATGGGCCGAATGGCTTCCTTCTGCACTTCAGGGATTCTATGCCTCCAATTGGCCGGTCCACTCAAACAGCACTATTTTCTCCATCTCTAATATAAATTTCTAGCAAATAAACAAGTGTTCAAAGAAAATGGGGAAATAAATACTTACTTTTTAATTGCCCAAATTTTATGTTTAGTGTTGAAGTGATGGAGTTTGCCATTGCGCTGAAAGAAAGCTGTCTACCAGTGATCTCTGCTGTGTGGATTTCCCCTGTCCCAATGTTAGTTTGTATCTGGCATCAAGTTGAGGGGATATCCAGGTGTCCAGCAACACGGATGTCATTGAGCAGAGTGAGCAGCCAATTAGTTGGAAGTATTCTCATTGTCAGCAAACCAGAAAGCAAAGAACAGTGAATATTCTTAATTGTTAATTAAATTTTGCAGCAAGCAAAATAAGTGATTGGGAAATGCATGTGGGTTTGAGAAAAAGCTCACAAAATTTTAAAATGTGAACATTTTTCATGATAATGAAGAAATTTGATTTTACACCAATTAGTAGTTGAGGACCAGTAAGGCAGTAATTACCCAATAAAAAATACCTAGATGTACCTCATGCAACAAGGTGCAGCTGCTTGAACGCATTTATTTTTAACATAAGTCAACATTGTAAAATAACTGTTTTTTTGCCAGCTCAGTGAGTTATACCTGATTGCACTTTGGGAAGACGATGATAGTGTGAAATCTCTGACAGAAACTTCTGGATTTCTATGTTTGCAAAGGTGAGGAATCATGAATTTTCTGTCAGTTGCAGAGGAGTACTAACAGCGATCATTGACAGTTCCTTGCCATTACTGCTGCAAACTCTGAGTCAATTCTTCTTCCCCAATTATTTTTTCCTTCCAGTTTGTTTGCATCGATGCCTGGAGATTAATCTTAATTGCTGGAGACTCCAGGGCAGATCTGTAATTTTGGTGACCCTATTGGCTGGTAAGATGTAGGTCTAAAACCTTCTCACCTGGCTCTCTAATCCTCACTCACCTGACTGATGCCTGCACCTCCAATACATCTGATCGGAAACTATCAGCCAACACTACTTACTCTGTAAGGAATTATTGTATCTCATTACTCCTTCTGCATTGATGTATTCTATTTCAATTTGATGATAACCTATTTTCTATTCCTATATCAGTCACCGGAACTAAAAACTAACATTTCAAGGATTGGGAATGAACAAAATCAGTAATGTTGAAAATCTGTTATTCAGAACAATTGCCACTGCACTGAAAATAGCGGATAATCTGGCAAAAGGTATGTGGGTTAATTTTGAGAGTGCAGCAGTACCTCCAAGATGGCAGTTCATAGGATTGGAGAGTAGGAAGCCATTCAACCCATCATGGCTATGCCAGCTCTTTGAAATTAGTCCCAACCCTCTTCCCTTTCCCCATATCTTTGATTTGGTTTCAAATATTTATCTAATTTGCCATTGAGAATTACTATTGACTCTTCTCCCACCACTTTTACTGCCAGTCCAGATCATAACAACTCATTGGACATGGAACCTACCCCTCAGCTCCCCTTTATTCTTTGGCAAATTACTGTAAGCCTGTGTTTCTCTGAAAAGGAAAGAGAAACAGTTTCTGTCTATTTGCCATATCAAAATTTTGAACACCATTTTCTCCACTTAACCTTCATCCGCTCTGAAGGGAACAATCCTAAGATTGCAATTGGGGCGGGGGGGGGGGGGGGTCGGAATTGCGACACTGAGTTCCAGGATGATTGAATAGACATTAAAGGTAACTGCAGATGCCCGGTTTGAGCCAGATGAACACCAGGCTAACATTGAAATGGTTCTGGTTACGATGTGTCAATCCTGTGTTTAAGAGACAAGTTAAAACCTATAATAGCTGCATGCTGAATAGTCACAATCATAGTCATGATGAAATAAAAAATAAACAGCTGGATGTAGTGAGGCTTCACACCTTAGCTAAAGCATTAACAAAATCTAATCTGAAACAGAATAGTTATTGTCACCCAATGATGTGCATGTTAGGTGGATTGGCCATGTAAAATTGTCCCTAGTGTCTCAAGATGTGTAGATTAGGTGGATTGGCCATGCTAAATTGCCCCGCGCGAATCAAGATGTGTAGATTAGGTGGATTGGCCATGCTAACTTGCCCCTTAGTGTCCAAAGATGTGCAGCTTAGGTGGATTGGACATACTAAATTGCCCCTTAGTGTCCAAATATGTATTGGCGGCACGGTGGCACAGTGGTTAGCACTGCTGCCTCACAGTGTCATGGCTTGGGTCACTGTCGGTGTGGAGTTTGCACATTCTCCCGTGTCTGCGTGAGTTTCCTCCGGGTGCTTCGGTTTCCTCCCACACTCTAAAGATGTGTGGATTAGGTTGATTTCCCATGCTAAATTGCCCCTTAGTGTCAGGGGGTTAGTAGAGTAAATAAGTAGGATTATGGGGATAGGGCTTGGATGGGATTGCGGTGCAGACTCAATGGGCTGAATGGCCTCCTGCACTGTATGGATTCTATGATTCTATGTACAGTGTAGGTAGATTAGCCATGAGGCTTTGGAGAGGGGAGGGGAGGCTTGTGTAAGATGCTCATCCGGAGTGTCAGTATGGGCCGGTTGGCCTCTTTTTACACTGTAGGTGTTCTATGGATCTATAATTCTATCAATTTGTGGTGATTGGATGAGACTTCTGAAAGAAACACAACTGACGTTTACTTCATGTATGTAGATTTACAACTAAACTGAGCTCCAGGATAAATTGTACAGTTTAACTATGACTTTAGACATGAAACTGATGAAGAATTTGAGGGCCCTTGAAAGTGACATTAAAACTTGTGAAGGACGGAGCGACAGGAGTAACCCATTCAGCCTTTAAGCTTCACCATTCAATGAGGTCACAAGAGCACAAGAAATAGGGGCAGGAATAGACCATATGGCCCCATTGACCCTGCTCCTCCATTCAATATGATCATGGCTGATCTTGAACTTTCTGTTCACCACCATTTACGACTGGATGTGGCAGGACAGTGTTTTGATCTGATCAGATTGTTGAATTGCTTAGTTCTGTCTGTCATGTTGCTAATGCTGTTTGGCACACAGGTAACCCTGTGTTGTAGCTTCATCAGGTTGACACTCATTTATCGATATGCCTAGTGCTGTTCCTGGCATACTCTCCTGCACTCATCATTGAACCAGGGTTGATCCCCTGGCTTTGTGGTAATGGTAGGGTGGGGGATATGCTGGATCATGAGGTTGAGTACAATTCTGTTGCTGCTGATGGTCCATCGTGCCCAGTTTTGGGTTGCCAGATCTATTCAAAATCTATCTCATCTAGCACAATGGTAGTGCCACTCAATACAATGGAGAGTATCCTCAATATGAAGACTGGACTGTGTCGCCAACAAGACTGCGGTGGTCACTCCTACAGATACTGTCAGGCACAGATCCATCTGTGACAGGCATGTTGGTGAGGTGGCGATTTCCCTCATCACCTACTACAGACCCAGCCTAGCAGCTCTGTAATTGGCCAGCTCAGTCTGTGGTGGCACTACCAAGCTATTCTGAGTGATGGACTTTGAAGAATCCCAAACCTGGGTACATTCTGCACCCTTGCTTTTCAACATGGAGGAGTACTGATTCATCAGTTGGAGGGGGATTGTATGTGGTAATCAGCAGGATATGATCTGTAATGTATGATCATGAAGGCTTGACTATGTTTCACTTGTCTGTGAGATACTCATTTGGCACAGAAGGACTTTGCACGGTCGGCAGGGCTGAGTTTGTTATTTCTGGTGCCTTGGTTGATGCTGAGTGCTGTGTTCCTTTTTCATGCCTTTTTATTGATAAGTACTGCTGTGGACCTGGAGTCAGATGTAGATCATGACCAGACCAAGTAAAGATTTCATAGAATCATGGAATCTACAATGCAGAAAGAGGCCATTTGGCCCATCGAGCCTGCACTGACAACAATCCCACCCATCCTATCCCTGTAACTACATATATTTACCCTCCTAATCCCCTGACACTAAGGGGCAATGTAGCATGGCCAATCAACCTAACCCACACATATTTGGACTGTGGGAGGAAACCGGAGCATCCAAAGGAAACCCACACAGACACAGGGAGAATGTGCAACCTCCACACAGGCAATCACCTGAGGCTGGAATTGAACCCGGGTCTCTGGCGCTGTGAGGCAGCAGTGCTAACCACTGTGCCACCGTGTCACCCTGATGGCCCATAGTGCCCAAATCTCTTTCCCCAAATGGTATTCGTGAACCAGGTGGGTGTTGCAACAATGGTCGTCATCGGACTTTTAATCCCAGATGTTCATTGAATTCAACTTACACCATCTGCTGCAGTGAGACTCGAACCCAGGTCCCCAGAGCATTATTCTGGGTCCCTGGCTTACTATGCCAACAACGATACTACTACACCATTTTCCTCTCGTCTAGCAAAAATCTATTGATCTCAGATTTAAAATTGAGCTTGCAGATATTGTGTTTTTGTGGGAAAAAGTTAATCACTCTGTCTATGTGAAATGTCTCTTCACCTCTCTTTTACATGGCCCGGTCCAGATGTTAAGGTTTTACCCCATTGGTTCTGGACTTCCTGATCAGCTAAAGTTTTTTTTTCAATGATCTCAAATTCCTTCTGCATTTTCATGCAGAGAGACACAAAACCTGGGTGCAAAACAATTGTGTGGGTTAATAAATTGCATAACCTTGACACGAGTGGGTTAAATGCACAACACCTAAATGCGCAAAGCTTCCTTAATCTTTCCATCCATCGCTTGACTCTGCCATCCAAATGAAAGACCACCTCACAACTGACCATGCTTCAAACTCCAGTCTCATTTGTCGTAGGACCGGAAATGGCAGCCCAATTGCGGCACGGTTGCACAGTGGCCAGTACTGCTTCCCCACAGCGTCAGGGACCCGGGTTCAACTCCAGCTGACTATCCGTGTGGAATTTGCACCTTCTCCCACGTCTGTGTGTGTTTCCTCCGGGTGCTCTGATTTCCTCCCACATGCCAAAGATGCACGGGCTAGGTTGATTGGCCATGCTAAATTGCCACTTCATGTCAGGGGGAGTAGCAGAGTTAATACATGGGGTTATGGGGATAGGGCCTGGGATTGTTGTCAGTGCAGGCTCGTTGGGCTGAATGGCCTCCTTCTGCATTGTAGTGATTCTATGATTCCAAGTCAAAGGACCATTGCCTGATCTGTCAAATTTTCCATCTTGTCCCTGGCGATTCCATCCATGGACGAGACAGGAAAATCCCAGCCTAAGTATGAGTACTCTAAATGGGCTAGTCCCTGATGCTGTGAGGAAGCAGTACTGGCCACTGTGCCGCAATTGGACTGCCATTTCCGGTCCAGCGACAGATGGGACTGGAGTTATGCCAGATTTGCAGTCACAGCAAGAAATAATATAATTCTTCCACATTTTAACAGCATTTTCTGAGCATTTTAAAAATACATATCCTCACTGAACTCTTTTTAAAAATTGTCTCTGCTGATGCATTTTTAAGGTGCAAGTGTAAATCACATTGCGAATTGCAAAGTTTGCTCGATTGAAGGTCCTTCTGATGGCCGCGAAGGGTGGTTAAATAAATTATAACTTAAATTTTTATATTTAAAGTTTCATATTGCAAGAAGAAATATACGCGGAAGAATTTTGCTTTTTGGGTCAGGCTCAAATGCAGGCCTCAGTTCCGCAGTACGTCAGGAGCAACTACCCTGGGTTTTGTTTGGATTGGTCAGCCCCTGTCCAGAGGATGTGCTAACTATCCACCTAAGGATGTTGGGAACAGTGAGAGTGAGTTCTTGAAGCTGGAGGGGCAATAGCAGGCCCCAGCATGGAAGGAACCGTAGCAAAGAACAAAGAAAATTACAGCACAGGAACAGGCCCTTCCACCCTCGAAGCCTGCACCGACCATGCTGCCCGTCTGAACTAAAGCCCCCTACCCTTCCACGATCGCTCTATTCCCATCCTATTCATGTATTTGTCCAGACGCTCCTTAAAACTCACTATCGTATCTGCTTCCACTATCTCCCCCGGCAGCGAGGTCCAAGCACCCACCACCCTCTGTGTAAAAAACGTGCTTCGTACATCTCCTTTGAACCTTGCCTCTCGCACTTTAAACCTGTGCTTCCTCGTAATTGACTCTTCCACCCTGGGAAAAAGCTTCTGACTATCCACTCTGTCCATGCCCCTGCAATTTAAAGTGGGAGAGAGGTCTCTCCCATTTTCAGATACACTCTCATGACTTTTAAAAATTCTGACTTGCGGCCACAGGTGTGGTCAGATTGACAGTGTGGTGATAGCGAGGCAGGGAATGGGTAGGGGTGTGTGGGGGTGGTGGGGGGACTGTTGGTGAGGATGGGGGCCTTAAATTCTTGCTAGAGCTCTGTCCCCCACCCGACCTGCCACCTGGAGGCTGCCTCCACCCATTTTCTTGATGCCACGGGACCAACTGCAAAATTAACTTGGTCTCTATCAATGGACTTAATGGTCCTTAAAGTTGTCCAAACGGACCAGTTGCAGCTTGTGAACAGGCAGCTGTTCTGCCTTCAACCCAGCTTTCATGGAAACAGCTCAGAGGTGGGATGGTGGATGCAAATCTGCAACATCAAAGTGTGCACCAGTCCCCCTCTGTCCCTGCCCTTGCATCAGGGTGAAAATCCTTTCTTAAACATTTATTGATGGGATGTGGGAATCGCTGGCTAAGTAACGGCCAGATAGATAGAAGCAAGGAGGTTGTCTCCACTGGCAGGTGAAGCTCGAACTAGGGGGCATGGCCTCAAAATAAGGGGAAGCAGATTTAGGACTGAGTTGAGGAGGAACTTCTTCACCCAAAGGGTTGTGATTCTGTGGAATTCCCTGCCCAGTGAAGCAGTTGAGGCATTAAATGTTTTTAAGGCAAGGATAGATGAATTTTTGAACAGTAAAGGAACTAAGAGTTATGGTGAGCGGGCGGGTAAGTGGAGCTGAGTCCACAAAAAGATCAGCCATGATCTTATTGAATGGCGGAGCAGGCTCGAGGGGCCAGATGGCCTATTCCTGCTCCTAGTTCTTATGTTCTTATGCAGATGGTTGGGTCTAGGAAACGACCCTGAGGAACTCCTGCAGTGATATCCTGGAGCTGAGATGATTGATCTCCAACCACCATAACTACCTTTCTTTGTGCTAGGTACGACTCCAGCCAGCATAGAATCATAGAATCCCTACAGTCTACAAAGAGGCCATTCGGCCCATCGATTCTGCACCGACAAGAACCTCACCCAGGTACTATCCCCATAACCCCATCTATTTACCCTACTGGTCTCCCTGACACGAAGGGACAATGTAGCATGGCCAATCAACCTAACCCGTACATCTTTGGACTATAAGAGGAAACTGGAGCACCCAGAGCAAACTCATGCAAACACGGGGAGAACATACAAATTCCACACAGACAGTCATCCGAAGCTGGAATTGAACCCGGGTCCCTGGCGTTGTGAGACAGCTGTGCTAACCTTTCACAACAGAGGACTTTTCCCATTGACTCCAGTAACTCCTGCCCATCGTATGGGCTTGATGTTTTGCATGGCCTTTAATCATTTATGATGATTTAGACCCTTTTATATTTAATGAGATATGAAGGATTCCTGGGCTTAACTTATCGTTTGCAAAATTGAAGCGACATTGGAAGCATTTTGAATCAAATCTTCAGTTTCCAACCAAAAAGAAAACTCCAGACATGCAACCACTGCTATTTTGATGATTCAGATGTGTAAGTTAATGGATGAAACTTCCAAAAGCCTCAAGGATTTCCACACTGAAATTTCTAATATGCTTGTGAAGTTTTTTTGTCAGCACTTTCCAAACCCACAATCTCTATCAACTAGAAAATCAATGGCAGCAGGCACCTGGGAACAGCAGGTTCCCCTCCAAATCCCACACCATCCTGACTTGGAATGATATCATAGAAATCCTGCAGTGCAGAAGGAGGCCATTCAGCCCATCGAGTCTGCACCAATTCTCCAACAGAGCATCTTACTCTGCCCTATCCCTGTAAACCCAAACAATTATCCCACTAATCCCTCCAGTCTGCTCATCTTGGGTCACTAATGGGTAATTCAGCATAGCCAATCCACCCTAACCGACACATTTTTGGACTGTGGGAGGAAACCGGAGCACCCGGAGGAAACCCATGCAGACACAGGGAGAATGTGCAAACTCCACACAGACAGTGACCTGAGGTTAGAATCAAACCCGAACCCCTGGTGCTGTGAGGCAGAGTGCTAACCACTGTGCCACCGTGCCGCCCATTTTTCTTTCATTGCCACTGGGTCAAAATCTTGGAACTGCTTCCCTAACAACGCTGTGGGTGCACCTACACCACATGGACTGCAGCAGTTCAAGAAGCCACTCACCACCACCCTCTCGAGGGCAATTAGGAATGCTCACATTCCAAGTATGAACTATAAATAAAACAGGAGGATAAATTCACTCTCCTGTTAGAATAAATAATCTGTACTGCTCGGAATCAGGCATGTAATATATGGATTTATGGAGAGAACAGGATCCTTTCTGAGCTTGTCTCTAAAGTCCAGATATCTGAACAAAAACAACAGCAGTTACATAATTCAGATAAAGCTGTCAGGATGGAGTTTACAGTTTCTCAAGTGAGTCTTGGACCTTTGGGAAGCAAATTGGATGCCAATATGCTAATATACTACAAAGGAGTCTGATGTCAGGTGAAGTGTGGTACTGCAATTGGTGTTTTACTTCAGAAACATCAATAAAGGCGCTGTCAGGAGAATCTCACTTTAGAAGAGGAACCAGTCAAATAACTCAGGATATATTTTGGAAAACATAAAAACATTAGAACTTAAGAGCGGGAGTAGGCAATTCAGTCCCTCGAGCCTGTTTTGCCATTCAATGCGAGTATGGCTGATCTCATCTCGGCCTCAACTCCACTTTCCTGCCCATTCTCCATAACTTTTCAACCCATCACTAATTAAAAATCTGTCAGTCTCCTCCTTAGATTTACTTAATGTCCCAGCATCCACTACAATCTGAGGTAAAATTCACGATCCTCTCAGAGAAGTAGTTTCTCCTTATCTCTGTTTTAAATCTGCTACCCCTTATCCTAAAACTATGACCTCTTGTTCCAGATTGCCCCACAAGAGGAAACATCCTCTCCATGTCTACCTTGCCAATACCTTTTATCATCTTATGTACCTCAATTAGATCCCCTTTCATTCTTCTAAACTCCAGCAATTATAAGCCTAAACTGCTCAAACTCCCTCCACAAGACAACCCACTCATCTCTGGAATCTATTTAGTAAACCTATTCTGAACTACTTCTAATGCTATTATATCCTTCCTCAAATAAGGGGACCAAAACTGTGCACAATACTCCAATGCCTTGTATAGTTGCAGCAACACTACCTTACATTTGTTTTGTATTCCTTTAGGAATAAATGCCAAAATTCCATTTGCCTCCCTTATTTCCTGCTGTATCTGCATATTGGTTTTCTGTGACTCATGCACAAAGACACCCAGATCCCTCTGCACCAACGCACCCCAAATTCTCTCTCCATTTAGATAATTTGCCTTTTTATCTTTCCAACCATATGGATAGCCTCACACTTATCCACATTAAATTCCATATTCCACATTTTTGCCCACTCACCTAATCTATCTATATCCATTTATAAACTTCTTGTTTCCTCATTACAACTTACTATCCCACCTATTTTAGCCTCATGTGCAAATTTGGCTATAATGTCTTCTATCCCTATATCCAAATCATTAATATAGATTGTAAATAGTTGGGGTTTCCGGTTTCCTCCTACAGTCCAAAAGATATGCTGGTTAGGTGCATTGGCCATGCTAAATTCTCCCTCAGTGTACCCGAACAGGCGCTGGAGTGTGACAACTAGGGGATTTTCACAGTGACTTCAAACTAAACATCCTTGTATTCCCTATGCCCTCTCTTGACTCACATGCCTCCTCCATTCCCACTCTCACATTTTGCACTCAGTACACAAACTGAGCCATATATGTTCATGAGAGAGAAAAGAAAACAACTATTCAACACTCCTTTAAAAAAACACTGGCCCTCATATCTTCTCATGAAATTGTCAATTAAGCACAGGTGGGGAAACCTCAACTGAGGAAACCTTCAATCTACTTCACACCTCTTAATATTGTCCAAATAAGCACACAGGCAATGAAAAAACTCTTCAGGGAAAGACCAGGTTATGAAAAGACAATAAAGATTGTGATCACATCCAACTAGACTCTCCCCTGGAAGCCTGTTTCAACAAATCCCTACAAATCCCTGATTCCATGAGACATTTTTGGAGTATGCAATAAAAAAGGCCACCTTACAAATTGGCTCACCTGCCAATGGTAAGGGCAAACAGGCAAAGTAAAATCCCAGTCCATTGCCATTTAATGAGTTTAACTTGGCTTCTTCATTGATGGTGGATACACATTATACTCGCACAGCACTTTGACAAAGGATCATCTGGACTCGAAATGTCAGCTCTTTTCTCTCCTTACAGATGCTGCCAGACCTGCTGAGATTTTCCAGCGTTTTCTGTCTTTGGGTTCTTGTTAAATTCCTCCTTCCTCGTCTGAAAGATAACATCATCTCAAGATGATGCCTGTCTATAGCTTTTAACTTTATTCACCTATAGCTTTTAAATGCTTCTCCTGATTTTAACATTTTTTTTGTATCCGCTCATCAATAACTCAATTATTTTCAGACTGGGAAACTTGGTTTCCATCTATCTCAACTGGTCTAGATCTTACAGATGCATTTTTAAAATTCCACATCAGATTATAACCGAGAGGGTTGTTTTTCACTCATTCTAATCTCTTTGGGAATTTGTTGAACACCCAAATATAAGGCTCTCTTTGTTATTTTTTATCATCAATAAATACCTTGATTTAAACATTATTACCTGTTTTTTTCTGGTGGCTGGTGACACAGTGGTTAGCACTGCTGCCTCACAGCTCCAGGGAACCAGGTTCGATTCCCGGCTTGGGTCACTGTCTGTGTGGAATCCACATTCTCTCTGTCTCTGTGTCTGCATGAGTTTCTTCCGGGTGCTCCGGTTTCCTCCCACATTCTGAAAGACGTGTTGGTTAGGTGCATTGACCCGAACAGGCGCCGGAGTGTAATGACTAGGGGATTTTCACAGTAACTTCATTGCAGTGTTAAGCCCTACTTGTGACTAATAAATATACTTTACTTTACTTTTAGGAATGGCTTTCACATCTGCTCCCACCTGCATTCACTTCGAGCACGCCCGAACCATCAAATGTAGGCCCAGGATCTTGCCGAGAACTGCCAGCTTGATTTCATGCACCTTGCTTCATTCACCACCTTACTGTGTGCATCCTCAGTTGCAACATGATAAAGCATTAGAATTAGATCCATAAGTGAAGGGAAATACAGAAAATAAACATGTTCACTTATACTTTCACAGGATAATGGAGAGAGTTATATAATCCAATACCCAAAGCAGGGATAAAAATTGCATAGGACACTATAATAAAAACTAAATTTATTCAGTTACTGTAAATCAGTCGCACTGTAAATTAGTACAAAACGGCATATTATATTCTGGCTCACTGCGAGAAATGACATTTTGTATATATATTACACAGATAAATATATCCCAGCCAGTTTCCTAATTTACAATCAATCTTCAATCTTTTAATCCTCTAGTGTGGTGTTTTCTTCCCTTTTAAGCAGCTCCTATTTGCTGAATATGTGGATTGAAACTTGAGCTACACTGAATGTCCTTGAGAGGGTGCAGAGCAGATTGTTTCCAGAGATGAGAGAATGTAGCTTCAAGGTTAGATTGGAGAACCTGTTGTCACTCCCCTTGGAGCAAAGGAGGCTGGGGAGATCTTTTAAAGTTTATTTCTTAGTGGCACAAGTAGGCTTATATTAACACTGCAATGAAGTTATTGTGAAAATCCCCTAGTCGCCACACTCTGGCACTTGTTCGGATACACTGAGGGAGAATTTAGCATGGCCAATCCACCTAACAAACAAGTCTTTTGAACTGTGGGAGGAAACTGGAGCACTCGGAGGAAATCCACGCAGACACAGGGCGAACGTGCAAACTCCACACAGACAGTGACCCAAGCCGGGAATTGAACTAGGGTCCCTGGCGCTGTGAGGCAACAGTGCTAACCACTGGGCCACCATGTCGACCTGATAGTGATGTACCGGATTATGACAAGATAGAGAAACAGAAGCTGTTCCTGTTAGTTGACGGTACAAGGCTGAGGGGGCAAGATATTGAGAAAAATATACATAGGACATATGAGGAAGATCTTTATTTCATAGTAGGTTGTAATGATTTGGAACTTGCTACTTACGAGGGCCGGAGAAGCAGAGGCCTTATTTGAAATGCGGTGACAGCACAGGGATTGGAACTGATCATTACAGGACCAATTATTGAATCTAAGATCTTGGCATTATTTGCACCACACTCTAACCATCTGGGCTAACCAATTGCTGTTATGATGGCATAGTGGGAAGACCATAAGAGGAGGCGTAAGCCATTGGGCCCATCAAGCTTTTTTCACCATTCAAAAAGATTATTTAACCCTACACAAGCCTATTGGGCTAAATCTGTGAAATTTGTTTTAAAGACCGTCCTGGAGCAATACAGGATAACAAGCTGAGAAAAGGCCCGCAGGATTTAGACAGGGAATTTCCTGCTTGTCAAGTGCTGCTTCTGCTCATTATGACGATTACTGGTCAAGTGGAATGCGCCACGTTAATTTGTTTGGACTTCAAGAAAGCTCATCATATCCACATGAAAGACTTTACATTGAGAAAAAAGTTGAGGTCATGTGGAAATTAAGTTACAGCAACTATGGCAGACAGCTCTGTCTCTAGAAAAAGGGGCAGCACAGTGGCACAGTGGTTAGCACTGCTGCCTCACTGCGCCAGGGACCCGGGTTCGATTCCTGACCTCAGGTCACTGTCTGTGTGGGAGTTTGCACACTCTCCCCGTGTCTGTGTGGGTTTCCTCCAGGTGTTCCAGTTTCTTCCCACACTCCAAAGATGTGTGGGTTAGGTGGATTGGCCATGCTAAATTGCCCCTTAGTGTCGGGGGGCTAGCTATGGTAAATGCACGTGGTTATGTGGATAGGGACTGGGTGGGATTGTGGTCGATGCAGACTCAATGGGCCAAATGGCCTCCTGCTGCACTGTAGGGATTCTATGATTCTCTAAAAATGGAAAGTGCTTATGTACCGACAAGGCCTGGGTGAGGTCAGTGGTTGCTCATTCAGAGAAGTGACTAATCTAGCCTTGTGTCAGTTTCTTAAACACTATGTTCCCAGTCATAGCCACAGGATGAACCAAAGACAAGTACAGGAACCCATACCACAAACAAGATAGGGTGACATATTATGCTAATGATAGATTAGAAGGAGACGGGCACGATATGGTGACATGATATGGTGACATATTATGGTAATGATGGATTAGAAGGAGATGGTTTCTATTGGGTAAGAAAGGACAATAAGCTATACTATAATTGGTGGACTATGTATGTAAATTAAGGATTGGAATGATGCTCATTTCTCATTTGCTGTAATGAACTATAACTGCAAATCATCTGTATGAATTGACGGAACACCTAGCAGTGTATCCCACTGTATGTGTGTTCTCCTTGTGCACAAATAATAAAGCTTGGAAGTTTGAGTACCCTTGGTGCCATAGTCTTGATTGTACCCAAGTTGACTACAGTAGAATCTGAGACTGAATGATTCAATGGTAGACTAGTACAGTGGGGGAGGTGTTAAATACAGTGGAGTCATTACATGACCACTTTGTTTTCAACTGGTATGAATGGACTCCCAAAGCTAAGTTGGTGAAATTAACTAAGTGATACCAGTGGGGTTCAGGGAAGATCAGGGAAGATATGGGTGGCAGGGTGGCACAGTGAACCAGGGACTCTGGTTCAATTTTGGCCTCAGGTCACTGTCTGTGTGGAGTTTCTCCTCGCGTCTGCGTGGGTTTCCTCCAGATGCTCCGGTTTCCTCCCACAATCCAAAGGTGTGTGGGTTAGGTTGATTGGCCATACTAAATTAACCCTATTACCAGGGGATTAGCAGGGTTAATATGTGGGTTACGAGAATAGGGCCTGGGTGGGATTGTGGTCGGTGTAGACTCGATGGACTGAATAGCCTCCTTCTGTAGGGATTCCATGATCTCGAACCAAGATCTAGCCAACGCAAATCCTGTTTTGGCCTTCCTTTGCGATTTAGGGGCAAGAACAGGATTTGGATCCATGAATAAGGGGGCCGCTGGATCATGTCTATTGAGTGTTGTTGAACGTGAGGGGTGATTCTACACTTCAGCAAGGGAATGCATTCAAAATAAATGCAGAACAGAGAATGATGGCAATATCTGTACTCCTACACTAATCCTTCACCCTGTGATATGGATTTCTCATTGAAAGAGCAGCATTGCAGAACTCCAGTGAAGATTTGTATCGACTTGTAAAAATGTGCCAAAGTGTATGATGAACGCAATTGAATTACCCTGAGGAGACTCAGAAAGGAAAGTAAGATTTACATTCAACACATGTATTTCCAAAGTCGTGAACCAATTAGAACAAAGAACAATACAGCACAGGAACAGGCCCTTCGGCCCTCCAAGCCCGCGCCGCTCCCTGGTCCAAACTAGACCATTCTTTTGTATCCCTCCATTCCCACTCCGTTCATGTGGCTATCTAGATAAGTCTTAAACGTTCCCAGTGTGTCCGCCTCCACCACCTTGCCCAGCAGCGCATTCCAGGCCCCCACCACCCTCTGTGTAAAATACGTCCTTCTGATATCCGTGTTAAACCTCACCCCCCTCACCTTGAACCTATGACCCCTCGTGAACAGCACCACTGACCTGGGAAAAAGCTTCTCACCATTCACCCTATCTATGCCTTTCATAATTTTATACACCTCTATTAGGTCACCCCTCATCCTCCGTCTTTCCAGTGAGAACAACCCAGTTTACCCAATCTCTCCTCATAACTAAGCCCTTCCATACCAGGCAACATCCTGGTAAACCTCCTGTGACTCTCTCTGAAGCCTCCATGTCCTTCTGGTAGTGTGGCGACCAGAACTGGGCGCAGTATTCCAAATGCAGCCGAACCAACGTTCTATACAACTGCAACATCAGACCCCAACTTTTATACTCTATGCCCCATCCTATAAAGGCAAGCATGCCATATGCCTGATTCACTACCTTCTCCACCTGTGATGTCACCTTCAAGGATCTGTGGACTTGCACACCCAGGCCCCTCTGCATATCTACACCCTTTATTGTTCTGCCATTTATCGTATAGCTCCCCCGTACGTTAGTTCTACCAAAATGCATCACTTCGCATTTATCTGGATTGAACTCCATCTGCCATTTCTTTGCCCAAATTTCCAGCCTATCTATATCCTTCTGTAACCTCTGACAATGTTCCTCACTGTCTGCAAGTCCAGCCATTTTCGTGTCGTCCGCAAACTTACTGATCACCCCAGTTACACCTTCTTCCAGATCGTTTATATAAATCACAAACAGCAGAGGTCCCAATACAGAGCCCTGCGGAACACCACTAGTCACAGGCATCCAGCCGGAAAAAGACCCTTCCACTACCACCCTCTGTCTTCTGTGACCAAGCCAGTTCTCCACCCACCTAGCCACCTCCCCCTTTATCTCATGAGATCCAACCTTTTGCACCAACCTACCATGAGGGACTTTGTCAAACGCTTTACTAAAGTCCATATAGAGGACATCCACGGCCCTTCCCTCGTCA
Organism: Mustelus asterias; assembly: GCF_964213995.1. Lineage (NCBI taxonomy): Eukaryota > Metazoa > Chordata > Chondrichthyes > Carcharhiniformes > Triakidae > Mustelus > Mustelus asterias. The sequence continues at coordinate 9,543,313 of NC_135810.1, read as the reverse complement.
ACCATTCTAGTCACTTCTTCAAAAAACTCCACCAGGTTAGTGAGGCAGGAGCTCCCTCTCACAAAACCATGCTGACTATCGTTAATGAGTTTATTCCTTTCTAAATGCGCATACATCCTATCTCTCCGAATCCTCTCCAACAACTTCCCGACCACGGACGTCAAGCCTATAATTTCCCGGGTTATCCTTCCTACCCTTCTTAAATAACGGGACCACATTAGCTATCCTCCAATCCTCTGGGACCTCACCTGTGTCCAGTGATGAAACAAAGATTTGCGTCAGAGGCCCAGCGATTTCATCTCTCGTCTCCCTGAGCAGCCTGGGATAGATTCCATCAGGCCCTGGGGATTTGTCAGTTTTTATATTCCCTAAAAAACCTAACACTTCCTCCCTTGTAATGGAGATTTTCTCTAACGGGTCAACACTCCCCTCCGAGACACTGCCAGTCAACACATCCCTCTCCTTTGTGAATACCGACACAAGGTATTCATTTAGGATCTCCCCTACTTCTTTGGGCTCTGAGCATAATTCCCCACTTTTGTCCCTCAGAGGTCCGATATTTTCCCTGACAACCCTTTTGTTCCTAATGTATGAATAAAATGCCTTGGGATTCTCCTTAATCCTGTCTGCCAAGGACATTTTGTGACCCCTTTTTGCCCTTCTAATTCCCCATTTGAGTTCTTTCCTACTTTCTTTGTATTCCTCCAGAGCTCCCTCCGTTTTTAGCTGCCTGGACCGAACGTACGCCACTCTTTTCTTTTTGACCAATCCCTCAATTTCCCTGGTTATCCACGGTTCTCGAATCCTACCCTTCCTATCCTTCTTTTTTACAGGCACATGCCTATCCTGCAGCCCTAACAACTGTTCCTTAAAAGACTCCCACATGCCAGATGTGTATTTGCCCTCAAACAGCCTCTCCCAATCAACAGCTGCCAATTTCTGCCGAATCCCACTAAAGTTAGCCTTCCCCCAATCCAACACCTTACCCTTGGGACACCACTCATCCTTTTCCATCACTATCCTAAAGCTAACAGAATTGTGGTCACTATTTGCCACATGTTCCCCTACCGAAACTTTAAAGACCTGACCGGGCTCATTCCCCAGTACTAGGTCCAGTATAGCCCCCTCTCTAGTCGGGCTATCTACATATTGTTCCAAAGAACCCTCCTGTACGCATTTTACAAATTCCTCCCCATTCAGAGTCCCAGCTCTCAGCGATTTCCAGTCTACACCAGGGAAATTGAAGTCTTCCACGACAACAACCCTATTTTTCCTGCACCTATCCATTATCTCCTGACATATCCGTTCTTCCACTTCCCTTGGGCTGTTGGGGGGCCTGTAGTATACCCCCAACATAGTGCCTGCGCCCTTCCTGTTTCTGAGCTCCACCCACAGTGACTCGTTACACGACCCCTCTGAATTGTCCTCCCTCTGCACCACTGTAATATGCTCTCTAACTAATACTGCTACTCCCCCACCTCTTTTGGTCCCTCCTCTGTCTCGCCTAAAACACTTATACCCCGGAATATTTAGCTGCCAGTCCTGTCCCTCTTTCAACCAAGTCTCTGTCACCGCAACCACATCCAAATTCCTCGTAAGCATTAAGGCCCTAAGTTCGTCTGTCTTACCTGCTATGCTCCTTGCATTGAATATTGTAAAATGTTAGAATGTCAGGATAAATAACTGTAACAGTATCAAACTTCTGCCCATGAAAGTTATTCTTGGCCAGAATATTCGTCCCACTCCCCCGCCCCGCCCTACCCATGGCGAGTTCTCCACTGCTAGAGGTAGTGTGCCATTGGCTGCCGACAGGATTACGCGGTCCAATCGAAGTCAGTGGCCATGCCACTGGGGAACCTGCCGCGGGGGTGGGGGAGTCACTTTCGACAGGACCAGAAGATCTCGCTGGCGGGAAGGGCTGGAAAATCCCGGCTTCGGATTTTAGAATGCCAGATCACAAATAGCCGGTTCTGGTCATCGTAGAAAAATATTTAAATACATTCATGAGAGGTACAGGAAAGAGCAACGTTGATGGAGTTTTCTCTCGCGGCTATGGATTGCTGAACTTAATCTAATACAAAGGCTCATGAAACACAGTGTACTGATTTTAAGATGTGACTTTATTAACCAAACGATCGAATGGGAAAGTGATATAAAGTGGCCCAACACTGAAGGTAGAGAATGCGGGTAGCCCAGTATCACTCTGAAGAACAATGCCGCCATGAAGGCAATTATACATTCACAAAATCATATTGCCCACCTTTCCAGTGGGCATTATCCAGTAAACACTAATACGCATCAGTCAATAATCATCCTGTCATTAACTCCAGCCAATAACAATACACATTTTTACTTTCATGGAATTTCATTTGTCATTAATTCTGGACGTTACCTCCCTTCTGTTGCTCAGTGACACAGGACGCTGAGATGGGTGAATGATTCCCAACGAATTGAACCCATGTGACATTCGTCCGACCCTGAGAAATCCCTTATGTCTGCCTTGCACCTGTGTTATCAGCTCGGAGCTGTATCGTTCTATTCATCAAACTGGCACTGGTAGCCATCTTGTTCCCGACACTTGCTGATGACATAGCCTGCAGTCAGTAGAACTATTGTCCTCTGGAATGCAGCCACTGTCTGCCTATCTCTTCCCATCAAGTCCTGCTGTATCTTGTTATTGACTGGAGCTTCACAAAATCCTAAAAGCAAACCGCATTCATTTCATAAATTCTCATATAGAGCTGTCTTCTATAGCAACAGCCCTTGTCAGCGCTCTCCATAGCTTAAGATCATTCACGCTCAAGTCAGTATTGTGTTAATGTTCTTAAACCTATGATTATGTGTTTTTATTAGCCTAATTCACCCCCCTACATCAACACAAATTTGAAGAGTAAATAGAATAGCAGTGAGGAAAGATTGGACAAGTGCAAACCTTAATGTTTGGTGAGAAGTCAGTTAAGAAGATCATGAAATGTTAAACGGCACAGAAATTTGCACACCTAATATTATTGTAAAATATACTCTAATTGCTTTGAATAATCTGCCACACTGCAGTGCGAACAAAAAAGATGTTTGAAACACGGTTGGATGTAAAACCTCAGAGATCGGGGGAGTGCTGAGAAAATAATTTTGATAGCCTGAATTTTCTAATGGTAAGGTGATATTTTTAGTTTGCCAATTGTTGATATAACCACTGTATCATAAGAGTGCCCAGAAATACAATGTATTACATAAAGTCTACAGTGCAGAAACAGGTCATTCATCGCAATTGACCCATGATAGTGTTTATACTCCATAAAAAACTATGATATGCATGGCTCCTGTTCCAACCAAGCCCACAAGAAACTACAAAGGGTTATAGATGTAGCCCAGGCCATCATGCAAAGCAGCCTCCCATCCATTGACTGTCTACAGTTCTCGCTGCCTTGGAAAAGCAGCCAGCACAATCAAGGACCCAGGCACCCTGGACATAATCTCTTCCATTTCTTTCGTCGGGAAAAAGATACAAAATTTAGAGGTCATGTCCCAACCGACTCAAGAACATCTTCTTCCCTGCTGCCATCAGACTTTTGAATGGACCTACCTTATGTTAAGTTGATCTTTTTTCTACACCCTCGCTATGACTGTAACACTAAATTCTGCACCCTCTCCTTCCCTTCTCTCTTATGTACTCTATGAATGGTATGCTTTGCCTGTATAACATGCAAGAAACAATAATTTTCGCTGCATACTAATACGTGTGACATTAATAAATCAATCAAATTAAATTGAAACTCCTCCCATTGTCTTCATCTAACTCCATATCCTTCTATCCCAATATCCGCCATGTTCATTTGGATTCCCATTAATGCTTCAATGTTGTTTGCCTCAACCACTCTTCATGTCTTTGTGTTCCACATTCTAAGCTCCCGTCGGTAAAACATTCTCATGATTCCCTGTTAAAGTTTGGATTTGATTTGATGTGTTATTGTCACATGTATGGGCATACAGTGAAAAATATTGATTCTTGAGCGCTACACAGACAAAACATACCGTTCATAGAGAATGAAAGGAGAGAGTGCAGAATGTAGTGTTACACTTCATAGCTAGAGAAAGATCAACTTAACATGAGGTAAATCCATTCAGAGATCTGATGGCAGCAGGGAAGAAGTTGTTTTTGAGACAGTTTGTATGTGATCTCAGACTTTTGTATATTTTTTCCGACGGAAGAAGGTGGAAGAGGGTATGTCCGGGGTGCGTGGGGTCCTTGGTTATGCTGGCTGCTTTTCAGAGGCAGCGGGAAGTGTAGACAGAGTCAATGGATGGGAGGCTGGTTTGCGTGATGAACTGGACTTCATTCACGACCCTTTGTAGATTATTGCGGTCGTGGACACAGCATTATTATTAGGGATTATCTTACGTAGGTCTTTCCTTTTTCACTTTAGTCCCACAGGACTTTAACAGCATAGCCCATGGGAAAGGCAATGAAATGTTGTTTTCTATGGGCATAACATTTTGTCAAGAATTTCCACTTTGGACGCAGGCAGAAATCCCGGTAAAAATTGCGCTCAGAATTGTGCGAATTTAGCAAGATTTTTTTTGCTTTAGGTTTCTGCTCACATTTTAATATTTTCCATAAACCAAAGCAGTTGGGCAGCATTTTAAAATGTTCTATTTTTTATTTGGAGGCTTTCCATCAGCAAACATCCTTTGATGGACACAAGTATTATAATCTCGGGTGTTTTTACTAACATTGCTGAAAATGAGCATCACAAAAACCAAACATTTTAGTTACAGTGAAGCCACGACTTGAGTAATCTGATTTTATGTAACTGCAAAAGAACATGCATTTTCGTTACATTGGAGTACAGTTACTGATAAGATATTTAGCTTTTGAAACGTACCTAATAATGTCGATACCCTGAAAAAAAGCATAATTTGAGGAGTGCAATTAAAGCTTATTTTATTAGTGTCACAAGTAGGCTTGCACCTAACCAGCACACCTTTCAGAGGAAATAGGAGCACCCGGAGGAAACCCACGCAGACACAGGGTGAATGTGCAGACTCCACTCCGACAGTGACCCAAGCCAGGAATCAAACCCAAGTCCCCAGAGCCATGAAGCAGCAGTGCAAACTATCGTGCCACCATGCTGCACACAGAATGGTGGCTAATTCGATCTGAGGATGAGGTCCTTTCTGGAGTCAGCTCTAGCTCCAAATTGAATATTTTATCATCTAAATGAAACCTGTTTTTCCTCCGATCTAATTCACAGTTGAGTATCTTACATTGTTTGTGAGGTTGAGTTAATTTGGGACAAGTGCTGATCAAAAGAAACGGAATAGAATGGAATGGAAACTCCAGGTTCACATAGTTAACACTGACATTCGTAATGATCAAAATGAACTTTTACCATTTCTGCTCATCTTTCTATATAATCCTTTATTTTCCAGTCACTGTGCAATCATAGGTTAGTGGGTTAGTGCACACGCCACACAGCGCCAGGGACTTGGGTTCAATTCCTGGCTTGGGTCACTGTCTGTGTGCAGTTTGCATGTTCTCCCTGTGTCTGTGTGGGTTTCCTCCGGGTGCTCCATTTTCCTCCCACAGTCCGAAAGACGTGCTGGTTATGTGCATTGGCCATGCTAAATTCTCCCTCAGTGTACTGAACAGGTGCCGGAGTGTAGCGGCGAGGGGATTTTCACAGTAACTTCATTGCAGGGTTAATGTAAGCATACTTGTGACAGCAGTAAATAAACTTATAAATTTGAACAAATGTCATAGCTGAAAACAGAAAGTTGCTGAAACATTTCCAATACTATATGAGTCGGTTGTTGCATAATTCTACTAGTTTTATCTTGTTTTCCTTTCCAGTATAGTAACAGAATACTTTAAATGTAATAAAATGTTTTCCAAACTTCCTGATGCAATGCACACATTGAATCATTAAAAGAAAAAGACATCACAGCAAAGATAAATATTTTCTGAGTCCCTTCCAGCATCCAAGTTGTGCATCATTAATGTCTGGATAATGCAAATAATAACACCAAACCTACAAAATCTCCCCCACGGGATGTTTTCTTTTGTCCCTTCAACCTGACAACTATGATTAATATCAAGTCAGTTAAAGCTAGATATTGCATATCTATAATACAGGCAAGTTGAGTGTTTACAATGAGCATTCATCATATCACATCCCCTAACATCACGAGCTTTATCTTGGTTATAACTTATTTCTAGCTCGGAGGTGCCTCTTATTCTGTGAACTGTTACGGGGGTGTAGGCAGATTTTCAAATCGAGTTATTACTAGTTTGTATGAGGCTGAAGCACTTTACCTCTTCTGAGTAATGGAAAAGTAGACCCCATTGAAGGCAATATTTATTTCACTGTAGAAACAAAGCAGAAAGAGGTTGGGGTCCGAAAGTGTTTCTCTTGTGAAAGTGCTTTTTGCAGTTCTTTACAGCAATTTCTATCAGTTGGACTATAGTCCCCTAGTCATCCGCTTTTCATGTCATTAAGTATAAAATGGTCTTCAGCCGGGGGTTGAATGCATTTAGTCAGAAGTGATTGACCACTACAGAGGAAGAACAAAGCGCCAGTCTATAAAAAGTCATAATTATGGGCTGTTGGTGGCTTGCCATTCAATTCCCCCACACATCTCAAGATGCAACCTTCACTCTCGGATAAACAGAAATGAAAAGAAGCGTACAATTATTTCCTAAGTGTTCCTTGAAATACCCAGCAAGAGATTGTGGTAAAATTTATCAATGCCCATTTGAGCATGGGCACTTAGTACAATTCTGAGCATAGTGGCAAATAGTTCACCAACAGAGATTATAGATTAAAGGGTTCGGGCAGCACGGTCGGATGGTACAGTAGTTAGCACTGCTGCTTCACAGCGCCAGAAACCCGGGTTCGATTCCCAGCTTGGGTCACTGTCTATGCAGATTCTGCACATTCTCCCTGTTTCTGTGTGGGTTTCCTCTGGGTGTTCCAGTTTCTTCCCAGAATCCCAAAAATGTGCTGGTTAGGTGCATTGGCCATGCTAAATTCTCCCTCAGTGTACCCGAATAGGCGCCAGAGTGGTGTGACCAGAAGATTTTCACAGTAACTTAATTGCAGTGATAATGTAAACCTACTTGTGACACCAATAAATAAACTTTACTTTATATTCATCAATCCACCCATACACATTTCAGGCACAATTTTGGTGAAGGATGGCAGGCTTCGAAAGAAAGAAGCTGCATTTATATAGTGCCTTTCATGAACTCAGATTGTTACAAAGTGTTTTCAAGACAATGACATACTTTTGAAGTGTATGCATTGTTGTAATATAGGGAGGTTGCTGACCAGTTGGAGCACAGCAAGGTCCCATGATCAACCATGCCTTAATGGACAGTAATTATGTGCCCAAATCCCCCTCCAACTCGATTTCCAAGTTTGTTGACCTACCACCATAGTGGGTCGGATCTCAAACAATGAGGGGAGGGAGTACAGGAAAGAGATAGAGAATCTGGTGAACTGGTACGATGATAATCATCTCTCCCTCAATATCAGTGAAATGAAGGCGATCGTCATCGACTTCAGGAAGCATAGTGGAGGATATGTCCCTATCTACATCAATGGGAGTGAAGTGGAAATGGTTGAGAGCTTCAAATTTCTAGGTGTCCAGATCTCCAACAACCTGTCCTGGTCCCTCCACACCAACGTTATATTTAAGAAACACCTCTACTTTCTCAGAAGACTAAGGAAATTCGGCATGTCAGCGACAACTCTCACCAACTTTTACAGATACACCATTGAAAGCATCCTTTCTGGTTGAATCACAGCTTGGTGTGACTGGTGTGACTGCTGCTCTGTCCAAGACCGCAAGAAACTACAAGGGATCATGAAGGAAGCCCAGTCCATCACGCAAACCAGCCTCCCATCCATTGACTCTTTCTACACTTCCTGCTGCCTCGGCAAAGCAGCCAGCATAATCAGGGACCCTACGCACCCCAAATATTCTCTCTTCCACCTTCTTCCGTCGGAAGAAAGATACAAAATTCTGATGTCACGTACCAACGAACTCAAGAACAGCTTCTTCCCGACTGCTGTCAGACTTTTGAATGGACTTACCTTACATTAAGTTGATCTTTCTCTACACCCTAGCTATGACTGTAACATTACATTCTACATGCTTTCCTTTCCTTCTCTATGAGCAATATGCTTTGGCTGTATAGCATGCAAGAAACAATACTTTTCACTGTACAGTATTATATGAGACAATAATAAATCAAATCAAATTAAATCAATTCTGTTCTTGATATTGGTTGTTAAGGACCACTATAGAGGAAACAACTTCACTGCCCTTGGCACTGCCACTAGACCTGCCCCTTGCACACTCGCACTGTCTGCTGGCAGTGCCGGGGGGGGAATGCCTGGTGGCAATGACAGGGCGCAGTGCCAGGTGGCAGTGTCAGGATATTTTAGTGCCCTTGGTGTGATTCCGCATATCCATCGGAGGGGTTCCCTTGTGTGTGTGGGTGGGTTCCCTGTGTCAGTGGAAGGGTGGGGGGGGGGGGTCCCATGTGTTCATGGGGGGAGGAGGGCACAGTAGCATATGGGTGTGTGTTGCCTATTGGAGAGAATGGGGCTTCCTTTAAATTGGATGCCCCAATCTGAGGATTCCTGGCTGCTGGCATTTACCCGCCCCACCTGTCAGTGATGGTGTGGGTTACACCTCCAGATGTTTTCAGCAGAGTGCTGGAATTTCTGGAGAGAAAACCCGACTGTGCAGATTTGTGAGTCTCGCAGCAGCCAGCATTCTGTGCAGAGTATGGAAAATTCCATCCTGAGTTATTGACTAGTTTTGGAATGTTAACTGTGATAGGTTAATTGCAATGTGAAAAGAATAACAGGGACATATCTCTGACTGCAACATTGCATTTAATTCCCTTGTGCAAGATGCTTACTTGCTCTGTTCATGAAATGCCTTTCCTGTACATCTTGGGAAATATAGAATGAATTATTTTTTACTCATTGGTGGGACATGGGCGTCACTGGCGGGCCAGCATTTATTGCCCATCCCTAGTTGCCCTTGAATGGAGAAGTTTGCCAGGCCATTTCAGAGGGAAATTGAGAGTCAACCACATTGCTGTGGCTCTGGAGTCACATGTAGGCCAGACCAGGTAAGGATGGCAGATTTCCTTCCTTAAAGGACATTAGTGAACCAGATGGGTTTTTCTGACAATCAACAATGGTTTCATGGTCATCAGTAGATTCATAATTCTGGATATTTTTTGTTGAATTCAAATTCCACCATCTGCCCTAGCAGGATTCGAACCCGGGTCCCCAGAATATTAGCTGAGTTTCTGGATTAATAGTCGAGCAATAATATCACAAGGCCATCACCTCTCCAATATATGGGTTTTTACTCCAAAGCTGTTGTTATACAGGACTCCTGCTGAAAACCTCCAACCTAATCCGCGGCTGGGATTCTCCGGTGCTACTGCAGTGGTCGGGATACAGGGAATTAGGGGATATGGGGAGCAGGCGGGTAAGTGGAACTGATTCGCTTCAGATCAGCCATGGTCTTGTTGAATGGTGGGGCAGGCTCGAAGGGCCAGATGGCCTACTCCTGCTCCTATTTCTTATGTTCTTATGTACAGTGATTGGGCTGAGTGACAAATTCCCCATTCCCCGTAGGTACATCAATAATATTGGCTGTGACCACTCGCTGTGCTAACCTGTTCCATATTTTCACCACTTCTTTGGCAAAGAACTTTCTTCTGAATTCTCAGAATTCAGCATTAAACCACAGTGGTGGGAACTAAATATAGATATAGAAAAGTACGTGGCCACACTGCTCAATGAGGTACTCAAGTGTAGGTTAAACAACTTTTTGAAAGTTAGCTTTGAAACTTGACCTCAATGTTAAGCTGTTTTTAAAATCAATTTCTCAAGCTTTGCCCTCATAATTATATATTTTAACTTCCTGAATTAAAGTGCAACTTTGTAATTATCTGTGATAAGATGTGATATTTTCAAAAAATACGTTCACTGAATGTATCAAGCAAATAAGCCGTGGATTGGTGATCTGCGATGGTCTTGTGTTAATAAGAATTAAATACTCTTACCTTGAAGTTTGCCATTTATTCTGGCTTCCACATAAACATCCTTTTCGACATGTCTGGACTAATTGATGGAGATTGATTGCTCTCATTACTCATTGTTGTGTCATATTCGACTATCAGAATGATGAAAGGTGAACTAACAATTCTTATACTCCTATCACAAGAATGTTTCCACCTCAGACTCAGAATTAAGGATCTATAAAGTTTTCACACCATGTCAAACCTGCAAGGAAAGACTACCTTCTCTACAGTGCAGTTCAGATTAGGCAGACCTCTTAATGGCTATATTATTGTATGGGGTGTAGGCATTGCTGGCTGGGCTAGCATTTATTGTGCATCCCTAGTTGTCCTTGAACTGAATGTCTCACCCAGCAATTTCTATTAAGAGTCAACCACATTGCTGTGGCTCTGGACTCACATATAGGCCAGACCAGGGAGGGACGGCAGACTTCCTTCCCTAAAGGACATTAGTGAACAAGATGGGTTTTTCCAACAATGGTTTCACGGTCATCAGTAGATTCTTAATTTCAGATATTTTTTATTGAATTCAAATTCCACCATCTGCCATCGTGGGATTCGAACCCGGGTCCCCATTACATTAGCTGAGTTTCTGGATTGATAATCTAGCGATAATACCACTCGGCCATCGCCTTCCCATGGCCAGAATGGTCCAATGATGATCATTTTAGACAGTAGTAAATGCATTATGGTGCAGAGTAGTAGTTCCCAGCTCGTGTGAAGACTTCTCTAGTGTGCCACGAGAAGATTCAAAATGATTTTAAAAATCATGTAATTAAACTAAAACTAACTTTTGTCTTCAGCTCTGTGATTGGCATCCCCAAGACCCGATGAAGGAGGCTAAGGAAATTTGGCATGTCTGCAACAACTCTCACCAATTGTTTAGGTGCACCATTCTTTCTGGTTATATCACAGCTTGGTATGGCTCCTGCCCTGTCCAAGCCCACAAGAAACTATAAAGGGTTGTGAACGAAGCCCAGTCCATCATGCAAACCAGACCCGCACCCATTGACACTGTCTACACTTCCCGCTGCCTTGGAAAAGCAGCCAGCATAATCAAGGACCCCACACACCCCGGACATACTCGCTTTCACCTTCTTCCATCGGGAAAAAGATACAAAAGGCTGAGATCACGTAACGACCAACTCAAAAACAGTTTCTTCCCTCTTGCCATCAGACTTTCAAATGGACCTACCTTATATTCAGTTGATCTTTTTTCTACACCCTTGCTATGACTGTAACACTAAATTCTGCACCCTCTCTTTTACTTCTCCCCTATGTACTCTATGAACGGTATGCTTTGCCTGTATAGCACGCAAGAAACAATAACTTTCACTGTATACTAATACGTGACATTAATAAATCAAATCAAATTAAATTGAAACTCCTCCCATTGTCTTCATCTAACTCCATATCCTTCTATCCCAATATCCGTCATGTTCATTTGGATTCCCATTAATGCTTCAATGTTGTTTGTCTCAACCACTCTTCATGTCTTTACGTTCCACATTCAAAGCTCCAATACACCCTCACTATGACTGTAACACTGACTTCTGCACCCTCTCCTTTATTTCTCCCCATGTACTCTATGAATGGTATGCTTTGTCTGTACAGTGCTCAAGAAACAATACTTTTCACTGTATCCCAATACATGTGACAAATAATAAATCAAATCAAATCAACTTCTGGCCTCCCAGCCATGTTCTGGAAAAGAGGCTTATGTGCATGATTTAGATTTTTTACATTGGTCAGACCCACGCACGTGACTGATGAGACTTGGCGTAATGATGCTTGTAGGAAGCGCATGTCCAGCATAAGGGAGTGGCACAGTGGTTAGCATTGCTGCCTCACAGCACCAGGGACCTGGGTTCAATTCCCGGCTTGGGTCACTGTCTGTGTGGAGTTTGCACATTCTCCCCATGTCTGCGTGGGTTTCCTCCGGGTGCTCTGGTTTCCTCCCACAGTCCAAAGATGTGCAGGTTAGGTGCATTGGCTATGCTAAATTCTCCCTCAGTGTACCCGAACAGGCACCAGAGTGTGGTGACGAGGGGATTTTCACAGTAACTTCATTACAGTGTTAACGTAAGCCTACTTGTGACCAATAAATAAACCTTAACATTTTAATTTAGGGTGGGAATGAATGCTCCCACAGTCAACTAGCTCACAAATGATCGCAGGTGAGAATGAGCAATTCAGTGAGGATCTGCAGACTTTGTAATAATTTATTCCACACGATTCATTGAGTTTCGAGAAGTCAGAGCTCGCAAATTATATTTCAGTGTAAATTATTGAAAGAAAAACTGATTTTCGGAAGGCAAAAACCTTTCTCCGTAACTGACCAAGTGGAATGATAAATAGTCATCATATTTTAATTACTTTGGCAGACCTAGCTAAGATATGAGCTTGAAGAATCAAGTATTTATATCTTAATCACTGTCAGCAAGAGAAAATTGAGAAGAAATAGCAAAAGTTCAAAAAAAAATTGGCTAATTACGGATGGGTAATTCATTATACTTAGTGCAAATTTTAACACCTCCATTTGCTGTGTCTCACGCTTTTCAGCCTGACTATTAGTTAAAATGCAAGTATTGTGGCACTTCTTAAGCAATACTGATCTCTAATTTTCTCTTTCACATCATGGGTGGCGCATTCATCAAATTAAGAGACTTTAAAAAGAGCTTTATTTCCATTTGCAATTCAGAAGGCAAGTGTATAAAATCAATTGTCCCTTAAGATATCAGGAAAAACCATTAGCACCAACCAATTTGGGAAATTGCAAAAGGTTCCTATATAAATGATGTGGGTTGCAGGTTTTTTTCCAACCCGTTGCTGACGTATGGTTAGTACACAGCAAATAATTTACCAACAGTTGCACCATAGAATCCCTACAGTGCAGAAGGAGGCCCATTGAGTCTACATCAACAACTTTCCCACCCAGACCCTATCCCTGTAATGCTACATATTGACCCTGCGAATCCCTCGAAACCCACACAGTCAAGGGGAGAATGTGCAAACGCCACACAGTCACCCGAGGCTGGAATTGAACCTGGGTCCCTGGCGCTGTGAGGAGGCAGTGCAAACCACTGTGCCACCATGCCACATTCTTTGGCTAAAAATCAGTGAATTAAGTTTATTTATTGGTGTCACAAGTAGGCTTACATTAACACTGCAATGAAGTTACTGCGAAAATCCCCTAGTCACCACACTCTGGCACCTGTTCAGGTACACTGAGGGAGAATTTAGCATGGCCAATGTACCTAGTCAGCACATCTTTGGAGTGTGAGAGGAAACCAGAGCACTCAGTGGAAACCCAGAGAACGTGCAGACTCCACACAGACAGCAGCTCAAGTTGGGAATTGAACCTGGGTCCCTGGCGCCACGAGGCAGCAGTGCTAATCATTGTGCCACCGTGCCAGTCATATCAGAATTGTTTCCTCATGCTATGCAGATATTGTGATTCAGAGTCGACTTCTGTGCCTCAGGTTGTTTACAATAACTTTTTTTGTGCGGAGGATTGTGTATAAATTGCAAGAGCTTAATCTGTTTATCATATCTGTCTGTAATATATTGCAATAGGTTCCCTTATCAGTAAAATGCCAAATTATATCCCTCAGAGATTTTAAGCTCTTGTATTATCCTGCATCTTTATGATTATGCCAAATAGCGTGTGAGATTTAATAACTAATATAATTAAATGACAGTGGAAAAGTGACTCCAATCCCAGCTCAATTCTGTGAATTTTTTTTCAAATAATGGAATCCTTTTCATTGTGTAGTTTAATGACTATCTGTCACAGACTTGTGCTGATTTTTATAGCATTTGATATACAACTTTTACCTTCACTCTGCTGCCTGGAAATCTCGAATATAAACAGTCAATTATGGTTAACCTGGAGGAAATTTGCTTTGTTGTTGATTTCATTCATCAATTGCAAGCTGAAGCTCCTGAGGAGATTATTCTTACCTCACATTGCTCTAGTTGCTGGGCGGAACTTTCTCTTTCTGCCCGCCATGGGAATCGTAGTGAGCAGGGACAGAACATTTGGCGGACGTTTCATAGATCTGTTGACCTCAGGCAGGAATTTCTGGACTTGGGGCAAGCACGGCCGGAAAATCCCGCCCACCAAGTTGTCTCGACGATTAGAACCAACGGGCGTTACAGTTGGCAATTACCTCTTGGTCCTTACAGTATTCTTGCTTTTTCCCTTATTCTTGCAGAGTAGTGAACCTTTGGAATTCTCAAGCCACAGAGAGGTGTGGATGCTCAGTCGTTAAGTCCATTTAATTCGGGAGTCACCGAATTTTTGGGTACTCAGGGTCTCAAGGGATATGAGGGTTAGTACAGGAAGGTGAAGAAGAAGATGGTGAAGCTGCCTGAGGGGCTGAATGGCGTACTCGTGCTCCTATTTTTCATTTTCTCAAGTTTTCAGCTAACAACTTATCTGAAGAAGAAAACAAAATAATTACATAATTCACTCATCGACTGGAGCACTGAGTATAAAAATTGGCAAATTATGTTGTTGCAATATAAAACGTTGGTTAGGCCATATTTAGAAAAGTGTGTCCAATTCTGGTTGCTACACTACCAGGAGGACATGGAGGCTTTGGATGTTGCCTGGTATAGAAGGTATTAGCTATGAGGAGAGATCGAATAAACTGGGATTGTTCTCCCTGGAAAGACAGAGGCTGAGGGACGACGCGATAGAAGTTTATAAAATTATGAGGTGAACAGTTGGAAGCTTTTTCTCAGGGCAGAAATGATAATTACAAGAGGGCACAAGTTCAAGGTAAGGGGGGAAAAGTTCAATAGAGATGTGTGGGGGATGTTTGTTTACATAGGGGGCCCAGAATGGGGGCCCAGAATGCACTGCCAAGTGAGGTGGTTGAGGCAGATACGTTAAGACTTATCTGGATAGATACATGATCAGGCCAGAAATAGAGGGATACAGGCGGTGGTCTAGATAGGCCAATGTGATTGGCGCAGGCTGAAGGGCCTGTTCCTGTGCTGTACTGTTCTTTGTTCTTTGTTCTTTGTTTCTTTGTATATCCGCTCCTTGACAATGGTTTATATCCAGTATGGCAATGTTTGAATATCGATGGATAAGAGGGCGATGGATCTTGTGAGTGGGTTTCCTTCACTCATTCCCAAAAAGACTATTCCAATGGTCCTGCATGCTTCTTCCTGAATTATATCCCCAGTGTGTCCTCCATTCTTGTCCAATGAGGTAGGCCACATTTTCCACTTGATAGAGAGTCTAGATCGAAAGATCAGCTTTTGTAAGAAGAGTTTTTCATGCTTTATTTGTTTGTGCTTCAAATCCAATTATGAAATGTGTAGTTAGATCAAATTCATGATAAAAAAAGAAAACAATTTTGAAATGTTTCTAAGGTTATCTAAGTATTATTGTCTGCCTGTTGATTAACTGAGGTAGTAGTGCTAACCACTTTGCCACCATGCCACCCCCTTGGGATCAAGGATCCCTTGGGCTTTGTCATTCTGACATGGGACATGTACCACACCCCGATTCCACCCCACCTCCCCCACAGTCCCCTGTCCCTCCAGTGCCCAATTTTCCACATTTCATTTTGCACGTTCCAGAGCATGGGCTCTGCCATATGACTAATGAGGTGCAATATCAATACAAGTTGTTGTTGGTTTCTTTGTCGAGCTCGCCAGCATTGCAATACATAATGGAAAAGGCAGAGGGCAATTCAAAGGGCTAGGAAACTAAATTGGTGGGATTTGCAGAAACCTGTTTGTGACTCCTATTCCGCCAATTCCTTCGGGGATTTTCAATTGGGGTTAGGGTTATAACTCTGCTATCCAGTGATTTATTTATTTACCCAGTCCAATAATTGGTTACCATGGGGGGAGATTGTGGCAATCTTGCACACATTGGAAGTAATAAAATGAGACGCAAGGGCATGAGGAACAATCAAAATTGGTTCTCCTCTGCATGGCTTATCCTCACTCTGTTCACGAAACAGGCCCGAAATGAAGTGATAACAGAAGCTCCATCTCTCTAAACCAAATACTAAAACTGATGATTTGTACAGTTCTTTCTTTCATTCTTTGCTTTTTATATTTTGCCTCTAGGACTTGGAACCTTTCTTTCATGAAAGACAGGTTTATTAACTTGTCCTCCCACTTTGAAGTTTTGTGCATTTGATTTTCTTCTGTCCGGTTCCCTTTTAAAGTTTCACCATTTAGTGTGCATTTTCTCACCATCTATCTTTCTTCAAAATGCATCACCACGCATTTCCCTATGTTATGTTAGGCATCTGGGGCCAGATTTTCCTGTCTCTAATCAGAATGAAATGGAGTAAGGTGGACAAGAAAGAAATGTCATTGGTGGTCTGCCCGTCAGTTTGCCATTTCATAAATCGTCTTTTTATTAAAGATTATTTATTTTTGTCACATGTGGGCTTACATTAACACTGCAATGAAGTTACTGTGAAAATCCCCTGGTCACCACACTCCAGCACCTGTTCGGGTACGCTGAGGGAGAATTTAGCACGTGTTTCGGACTGTGGGAGGAAACGGGTGCACCCGGAGGAAACTGATGCTGACATGGGGAGAACGAGGAGACTCTGCACAGGTAGTGACCCAAGCAGGGAATTGAACCCAGGTCCCTGGCGCTGTGAGGCAGCGGTGCTAACCACTGTGTCACTGTGCTCCCCAGATAGGGAGAAGGAGGTGGGGTGTCAGGGAAGTGAAGGTACCTGCCTCATTAATTGGGAGGATTTAGATCATTAGGCAGCTCATTAAGAGCCCATCTCCTGACTTCCCGAGATCATGATGGGAGTGAGTGGCCACTACCAGCTCTCTGAAACTGTCCAGATGCAGCCTGGTAGGAACTCCAGCAGTGGAACTTAAACAGATTTATTCAACGTGGAGAAATCCGAGACTGGACAAAAGGTACTGAGCAGTAATAACATTTTTCTAACCAACCATTACCAGCATGCCCCCCTGGGTGCCTAGCCAGTATGAAGGTGAAGATCCTCTCAATGTTTTAGTGTCACTCATAGATGGCAGTCACAGCAATGACTGCGAATCATGCCGGAACATGTCCCTTTTCCTTGGTTTCCGATGAACAGCGTCCCTACTCAGCCATTACCTATGCAGCAGACCCAGCTGTAACGTCATTAATGTCTAGACCCAGAAATACTGACCTCTTCCTGAATGATTTTCTTCTTCTCCTCTCTCTGTGTTGCCCTTTCCACCTCTGCCTGTTTTCACATTGTGGGCGAAATTCTCCAGCTGTGCTGGTCTAGAAGCCAGAAATTCCCATCTGACTGTCTGTGGGGTTTCACATTGTCCGCAACCTGTCTGCTAAAATCCCAGTGGCGGGCAGGATGGGAGAATTCTGACCTGTGTTTCCATCTGTCCACTTACTACCATCACGTTCCAGTTCCTCTGCTTGTAGCTCTCCTTTGTGTCACTAGTTTTTTTCTTAACTTACTTCCTGTTGGTATTGCTTCCAGGTCAAGAGTCACGAGGTCACACGGACCAGTGTACCGGGCCGCAAGCTGGTATCAGTTGCGGGCTTATGACCTGGAATCAAACCCACCTGCCGATTCCCACCTCCAGGGGGGCATTCTGCTCTTAGTTCCCGATCTCGTAACATATCTATGTCCAAGTTCCATGCAAACATTTCTTTTAGGATATCATAAACCTTTGAGAATCATCTAATGCTGTGAGTCCAGACTCACTGCCCAGTTTTTGAAGGTAATGAAAGTCCAGAAACCAAGAAGATAACATATCAAAAAGTGTGGTTGAAAAGTAATATGAATTCAGGGAATAAAGACTAGCAGATTATAGAATGGCTGAATGTGAATATCATTACTGCCCTAATTATGTTTTAATCATAAAACCATTGCATGAAGTATGATAACCTTGTTTATATGGAAATCATATGAGTTCTGAAATTGAAAAGTACTTTACATTCCATGGACAATTAACAATACGTGATGACCTTTGACCTGGAAGCAATAGAGTGAGGCAAAAGTTGTAATTTCTTCACAAGGTTTGTGAACCCATGATTGCTTTTAAGAATGTGGGTGGCACGGTGGTACAGTGGTTAGCACTGCTGCCTCACAGTGCCAGGGCCCAGATTTGATTCCTGGCTTGGGTCACTTTCTATGCGGAGTTTGCACATTCTCCCCGTGTCCACATGGGTTTCCTCCAGGTACTCTGGTTTCTTCCCACGGTCCAATAGACATGCTGGTTACATGCATTGGCAATGCTAAATTCCCCCTCAGTATACCCGAACAGGTGCCGGAGTGTGGCGACTAGGGGATTTTCACAGTGACTTCATTGCAGTGTTAATGTAAGCCTACTTGTGACACAAATAAATAAACTTTAAACTTAAAAGGCCTTTTTAAAGAATGTGTATCAATTGTCAAGGGAGGTATTGTATTTTTCTTGGGATAATAAAAAAATGGTCCATGTGACCTTTTGACTTTTGACCTGGAAGCAGAATCAACAGGAAGGAAGTTAAAGCACAATGGACACAAAGGAGAGCCACATGTAGAGGAGCTGGAGTGCATGAAGATACTAAGTGGCCAGATGGAGACACATTGAGAAAGCATATAGAAGTAGAAAGGGCAATAGAGAGAGAGGAGAAGGAAAAAAATCATTCAGGGAGAGGTCAGAACATAGAACCCTACAGTGCAAAAGGAGTCCATTTGGCCCATCGAGTCTGCACCGACAACAATCCCACCCAGGCCCTATCTCTTTAACCCCATGCAACTATCCTTGCTAGTCCCCCTGACACTAAGGGGCAATTTCGCGTGACCGATGTGTTTCTGTTTGGCAGAAAAGGAATCTGGAACTCTTGGAGGAAATGTGCGAGCTGGTCAAAAAGACCTAAAACTTGGAAAGCTATGTGATGAATTCAGGATGTTTAAGAGCTGGGTGTTTTCTCAGAAGTGGCCAAACTGTGAACCGGGTGTTATTGGTTGGTCAGTTGAAAAGGAACAGTGGGAAGATACACCATTAGGACTGTCGTGACCCGGGGGAGCGAGTTTGCGTAGAAGTGTGTCTTGTCGATGATAATCCTGCCATGAAACTCAACGGTGAAAACTGTTTATAGGTAAGACTCCTCGCATAAATAAAGAACATTATCTTATGGAACTTTGTAGCTATACAGTGCAACATTTATATGAGGTTGGGGGTGAAAGGAGTATTTGTGTTTTTTTTAAGAATATATCTTTGTTGTGTTGGCTATTTAAAGAAGAAAATACCTTTAGTCTTTAAAGTATCATTTTCCTGTTAATTCATGAGTAATTTGTGTTGCTTCTGATTTGTGTTAAAGGAAGAGCTTCAAAAGGTGACTCTTTTTTGGTAATTATTTTATTTATTATTGTCAGATGTATTAGCATACAGTGAAAAGTATTGTTTCTTGCGCACTGTACAGACAAAACATACCATTCATCGAGAAGGAGATGAGAGAGTGCAGAATGTAGTGTTACAGTCATAGCTAGGGTGTAGAGAAAGATCAACTTAATGCGAGGTAGGTCCATTCAAAAGTCTGACAGCAGCAGGGAAGAAGCTGTTCTTAAGTCAGTTGGTACGTGACCTCAGACTTTTGTATCTTTTTCTCGACGGAAGAAGGTGAAAGAGAGTGTGTCCGGCGTGCGTGGGGTCCTTAATTATGCTGGCTGCTTTGCCGAGGCAGCGGGAAGTGTAGACAGAGTCAATGGATGGGAGGCTGGTTTGTGTGATGGATTGGGCTACATTCACGACCTTTTGTAGTTTCTCGCTGTCTTGGACAGAGCAGGAGCCATACCAAGCTGTGATACAACCAGAAAGAATGCTTTCTATTAATCTCTTCATTTGGGGGTCATTCAGTAAATTTGGTCATTTTGGTTATGGCTTGCCCAAGTGGATTGTGACAAATATTATGAATTCTATTTGGAGTATATTTCAAAATTACAAATAGCCCCTTTTGTAACATTAGTGACAGTGTACTGGGTTCCACTGTTGAGAGATCCACACTCAGATACCAATTGAAATGGTATTCAAAACGATATTCTCAATGGTTGCATCTGCTGATTACGTTTAATCAGACTTGGTGACACATGCCCTGATAGCAGCTTGCTCCATCTCTCACAACAGCAACAACAACCTGCATTTATATAGCACTTTTAATCCAACAAAACATCCCAAAATGTTTCACAGGAGCATTATCAATTAGTGGGCAGGTGTTGTGAAATTGAGTTTGTAAAGATATAAAAGAATTATAAAAAATGCTAGCGGGAAAGAAAATAGTGCGTGGTCCCTTTAAAAGCTGTTTTTGAGTTGTGTGCTAAATGTAGAGTACACACAGACTCCAGGTTGCAATACTTGTTTCAAAAGGATTGAGAATCAGGGTTGACTTGGCAACAGGTTTTTGCATTCTGCCAGCCGATCAGTTTAAGAAGGACCATCAACTATTAAGAACCTTATCAGATTTGAATTTGATAGTGTTGTTAGTATCAAACCAATCATGCTGCAAGAAAATTGCAAGACCATGGCAGGTATAAAAGGCCAGAACAACAGCCATTTCTGGACAATATCTTGGGAGAAAAACATCTTCAGAGGCCAAGGCAGCCAGTCAAAAAGCCATCATTCATCTCCAGAGCAGCTCCCCACCCCTGCCAGTCTAAATATCTATTCAGAGAATTATCTAGCTATCTAACAGAGGGCTATCGAGTCAGAAAGATCTTACAGACAGTGGACAACTACAGAAGAACTCCAAAAGCTTCTGAATTCCATCCAGCCTGGTTGTATAATTTATTTGTGAGTGACTAAAATTCTGTTAATACTGTTTTGTTAACGAATGTTCCTTGTATTATTCGATCAGCATTGCAGCCGAACCATACCTTAATTAATATGTTACTTGTTTAGTTAAAGTTCCTCGTTATTTAGATAAAATACCTTGTTAATTATTCGTTTAAAGCGAATGTCAGGCCTTTATATTAATGAACAGCTAACCATTAATTAAGAACCTTCCCAAATAATTGTAGCAGATTGTGATGCGAGGTAAAGGGGATTAACCTCTGTGTCGTAACGATAGAATTCTCTGGCCGTGCATGCCCCAAGACCGGAAATTGTCATCTGAGCTCAATGGACGTTTCAATGGTCTGCCGAACTTTCAGTCTCGCCCGCTACGATTCCCGCATCAGACGAGACGGGAGAATTTTGGCCAGAATTTGAAACCATAAACCACTTTGATCTTGGGGTTGGCCATGAAAATCTTGGTTAGGAAAGTCATTTTTTTAACCAATATGTTACAGGGGGAGAGAGAGGGACATGGAGAAGTTAAAGGAGGAAATCCCAAAGCTTAGCGCCCAGGCAGCTGAAGGCACAATCACACACAGTGGAACGACAGAAATCAGGGATTCACAAGAGGCCAGAATTGGAGGAGTGCGGATCTCTTGGGGTTTTTTATTTGATTTGATTTGATTTGATTTATTATTGTCACATGTATTAACATACGGTGAAAAGTATTGTTTCTTGCGCACTATACAGACAAAGCATATCATTCATAGAGAAGGAAACGAGAGAGTGCAGAATGTAGTGTTACAGTCATAGCTAGGGTGTGGAGAAAGATCAACTTAATGCAAGTTAAGTCCATTCAAAAGTCTGAGAGCAGCAGGGAAGAAGCTGTTCTTGAGTTGGTTGGTACGTGACCTCAGACTTTTGTATCTTTTTCTTGAGAGAAGAAGGTGGAAGAGAGTATGTCTGGGTGCGTGGGCTCCTTAATTATGCTCGCTGCTTCGCCAAGGCAGCGGGAAGTGTAGACAGAGTCAATGGATGGGAGGCTGGTTTGCGTGATGGATTGGGCTACATTCATGACCTTTTGTAGTTCCTTGTGGTCTTGGGCAGAGCAGAAACCATACCAAGCTGTGATACAACCAGAAATAATGCTTTCTATGGTGCATCTGTAAAAGTTGGTGAGAGTCATAGCTGATGCGCGATTAATTCACTCGGGAGGCTAGATCGTACCCGGGAATAAAGGCTTTTATTCGCAACAAGAATAGAGCATACTGCTTAACAATACAATCCCAGACTAAGGGGTCATTAGGAAGTGCAGTGACCTTTATACTCCTATAGGAAGGCGGAGCCAACCAGAGTGTACCACAGAACAATACCAACAGGTGGAACACCCCAACCCTAACCCCAACGGTAACAAGAGTAACATATGTACAAGTACCCATAGTGATAACCATCTATGGTTCAGTACCCATAGTGGTAACCATCTTAGGTTCACCACAATAGCTGACATGCCAAATTACCTTAGTCTTCTGAGAAAGTAGAGGCGTTGGTGGGCTTTCTTAACTATTGTGTAGGCATGGAGGGACCAGGACAGGTTGTTGGTGATCTGGACACCTAAAAAATTGAAGCTCTTGACTCTTTCTACTTCGTCCCCGTTGATGTAGACACGGGCATGTTCTCCTCTGCTTCCTGAAGTCAATGACAATCTCCTTCGTTTTGTTGACATTGAGGGAGAGATTATTGTATAAAGGACTGGAGGTGGTTATGATGATAGAAGGCAGGGAGGATGGCTTGGGTGGGGGCAGGGGGATGCTGTTGGAGGCTGGGGATGATAGGGGCAAAGTACAGAGCAGCACTGGCAACAGCTATCAGACGTCTGGCATCCAAACTGCACTTCCAAGCAACAGAACTAGAAATACACAGAGATGACAGAAACCAGAAATTCAGACGGGCCAAAAACTATAAAAAGATAAAGTTTCTATTTTTTGAGTACAGTCAGCTATTAACAAAATGGTCTTCATTTGTCATTATTAATTCATGATTTCTTGAGCTCAAGGATATAGTGATCAATTGCTTCAAATTATAGGCATATTTTCTCAATTTCTTTCACTTAGTAGAAAGCAGGTCTGCGGTTCTACCCTAATTGAAGGTTCATATGTTTAATTCTATCACAATTGAAGATGTTTTTTTAATGAACAAAGGCGATCAAAGCTATTTTAGGCATTTACTTCAAGTGTTTTTTTATCCTAACGTGTTCATTACCCTACCTATTCTCTGTTCTTACCTCCACGTGTTCCATTCTTAGCACAGAAAGACTTTCATTAATCAAGATCGCAACTAAACTGCTCTTAAAAAAAATGACAAATTCCAGTTGAGTGCAATTAAATGTGTTTTAACTGAAGTAAAATCATTTCACCAATATTTAAAACCAGTATTAATTGTATGCAAATTTATAGCCCATTCATGCCCGTGTGTCATGCTAATGCATGGGTGGCAATGGTTTTTTTTTGTTTTGAAAACCAGGGGACCCAATAGTCATCAATCATAAGTACCATAGACAATTACCTGAACCACAATGCAAGACCACTGTCAACTAATGTCAATGATGTATAGGTTTCACCTTGAAGTGTGGTGCTGTTGTGTTAAAATGCTGCTTGGCTAAGGACAATGTTATCTTCAGCTTTTCTCATTAGATGCTACAATGTCAGATCAGATGCAAATGCCTTTTCTTGTCATCTTGGATCTTGTTTGTCTCTCTTATGGGGGACCATGAATTGGATTCAATTTGAATTGAATTTTGGGGCAAGCAGGGAGATGGATTAAGGGTTTGCCTGGACCATTTTGCACATTGGCTTTATAACTTGAAGAATGGAGTAAAAAGATGTTTTTAAAAATCATCTTGATGATTCACTTCTCGGCCTTTTGGCTAAGATCAAGCCCAAGATGGGGTGCGATGCCTTATCTTGTCAGCCTGGATCTTGTTTGCCTCTTTTGTGGGGACCATGAATTGGATCCAGTTTGAATTTGGTTTATGGAGCAAGTAAGGAGATGGATTAAGGGTTTGCCTGGTCCATTCTGTGCATTGGATTTGTAACTTAAAGAATGGAGTAAATATTTTTTTAAAAAATCATCTTGATGTATACTTGCATCGAGATAAACATCAACAGTGACTGGTTGTCCCCCAACTCAGGGAAAGATGCTCTTCGATGGTCTGTCAGTGTAGAGAAATGCCCTCAACTGAGTGTTGCAGACTGACGCATTCCAAGGTTCAGCACTGCTTGCTGAGGGATGCACTAACGTTTGGAGCAGCCACTGTAGATGTACAACCACGACAGATGCGCAATGGAGAAAGGCCACTATCTAAAACCTTTCAACCATCGTACACCAAGGGGCTAGAAGCTGTTTGATATCACCTGATAAGGAATGTATATTTTAAGTATCAAGAGTGTGATAATTATACTAAGGCACCTCAGTGTGGAATACACTATATGGCGACAAGTTGAATTTTATTGCACTTTCTGTGACTTTCAAATAAAAATATTTTCTAATATACTTTTATAACTGCAGGAGACAGTGGCGTAGTGGTAATGTTGCTGAATAAGTAATCCAGAGGCCTAGACTAAACACACCATAGCAGCTGATGGAATTTAAATTTAATTAATAAATCTGGAGCGGGATTTTCCGGCTGTGCTCGTCCCAAGACCGGAAAATTCCACCCGAGGTCAATGGACCTTTGCGTGGTCCTGTCCCGTCTGCTACGATTTTCGTGGTAGGCGGGACGGAAAAGTTCCAACCCTTGTCTCAATAATGGTGATCATGACAACTATAGTCAATTGTCGTAAAAAACCCATCTGTTTCACTAACGTCCTTTTTAGGGAAGGAAATCTGTCATCCTTACCTGGTCTGGCCTACATGTGACACAGTAAGAAGTCTCACAACACCAGGTTAAAGTCCAACAGGTTTATTTGGTAGCACAAACCACTTGGTAGCACAAGCCACTGGCTCGTGGCTTGTGCTACCAAATAAACTTGTTGGACTTTAACCTGGTATTGTGAGACTTCTTACTGTGTTTATCCCAGTCCAACGCCAGCATCTCCACATCATGGCTACATGTGACTCCAGAGCCACAGCAATGTGGTTGACTCTTAACCACCCCTGGAAATGGCCCAAGCAAACCACTCCGTTCAAGGTCAATTAGGAATGGGCAGCAAATGTTGACCTGAGCAGTATACGCCCTCACCCCATGAAGGAATAAATAAATTTTATGAATTGAGTACATTTTTGGAAAGAAAATCTTGATGTTTAATAATCAGCTGGGAAGTCTGACTGTTGGTTAGCTTTAGAGAAGGGTTTTTCTTGGGAAGAATGTGAGGTCAGATCTGTTCATTGAAAACAAGAAGAGAAAATGCTGGAAAATCTTAGCAGGTCTGCAAGGAGAGCAAAGAGCCGACGTTTCGCGTCCACACGACCCTTTGTCAAAGATGACCCTTGATCATCTGGACTCAAAACATCAGCTCTTTTCTCTCCTTGCAGATGCTGCCAGACCTGCTGAGATTTTCCAGCATTTTCTCTTTTGGTTTCAGATTCCAGCATCTTCAGTAATTTGATTTATCCACTGCTCATTGAAAAGCTGTGCCTTACAGGCATACATTTACAAACTCCTCCACTTCCATGATCACATTGCAGTTGATTTAACATAGTTGAACCCATATGCCTTCTTTGGATTAATTGGCCCTGCAGGGTTAATTTGGCACCTAATTACACTATATTTTTTAGTGTAATTTTTTTTGTTTACCGGTGAGGTTTTTTCCCCAAGGCCAAGGTGATATTATTTGGCCTCAAACATTTTCTCAGAAGATTCCTTATATCGAGTAATGAGGACAAAACAAGCACATGGTGCCAAAGTCTTTACTGCAAGAAATAACTAGAATAATCATGAGCTGAAGGAGGGTTTTCTGTGGCGATCAATTAGCTCAGAGAATTCAAATTACAGAGGTTAAAAGTGGGCAAGAGTGATTATTTTCTACTGAAAGTCACAGAAGCTTAGAAACTGTTCATATTAAAGAGCTTGCGTCATATGTCTCTTACTGTTTTGCATGGTTGCAAGCCTTGATAAATTAGAATCCTATATTTTACTTGAGCAAACACTGATGAGCTAACAGCTGCCACGGGGATGGCACAGTGGTTAGTACTGCTGCCTCACAGCGTCAGGGACCCAGATTTGATTCCCGGTTTGGATCACTGTCTGTGCGGAGTCTGCACGTTCTGCATAGGTTTCCTCCAGGTGCTCCGGTTTCCTCCCACAGTCTGAAAGACGTGCTGGTTAGGTGCGTTGGCCATGCTAAATTTTCCCTCAGTGTACCCGAATAGGCGCCGGTGTGTGGCAACTAGCGGATTTTCACAGTAACTTCACTGCAATTTTAATGTAAGCCTACTTGTGACACTAATAAATGAACTTCTAAAGCTTTAAACAATTGGAGCGCAATGGCAGATAGGTTTCATCCCATTTATCAGGCTTTCTTGAAAAAACAAATCCTAATTTTACAGCCCCTATCCCATCTGGTGGGATGTTACAGTCCCGCCAAAGTTAATGGCAATTTGAATGGCCTGCTGCATCCGTTGGGGGTGACGCACCACGACGGGACCATAAAACCTTGGCCAAAGTACCAGTTAAATGTGGGAAATATTTTCCCAGTGGTAGTAAACATGGACTTGGTTGCAGAATAAGCTGCAGTCGATGTTGAAACAATTTGCTCTCTCCTACTAAGATATGAGCAGTCCCAAATGTCCTCGCCTGATCTAATGGCATGTACAAAACCTCCAAAGTTTTTAATTTAGCTATTAAAAATAGAAAATTCTGGAAAACTCTCTGCAGGTCCAGCATGTCAGCATCTGCAGTGATAGAGAAACAAAGTTAAAGTTTTCAATATGGAACTGGAAGATGTTAGACATATCAACAAGTTTTAAGCAAACTCAGAATTGAGGGAATAAGTAGGGTGGCTGGGATGCACAAGAGGCCATCTTTTTTAATCAAAGTGTGTGGGTGGCCAAATTGGTCTGTGGGTGGAGTAAGAAGAACATTGGAGGGATCGGGAGACACTAATATACAGGTAGATGCCAGAGTTATTCAGTTTTATTCAGAATAACAATCTCAAATAAGTTAGACAATGGCACCAGTGGAATAAAAGAAGCCTATCTTGTGCTTGTGATTTCTGTTTCAAGTGAGACATTGCGTACTTTAATTCTATGCATGCAAAAGATTTTATAAAGCTCTGTGGTCTCAGCCACTCACCTCAGACTTAAACATTGGGGGGCGAGGGGAGGCTGTTGGATGCCCTGCAGCAATTTGGGGGCAGCATTAATTAATTACTTTTGCCCTTTTTATTTGGAAGGAGGCCCTGCCTAGGAAGCCAAAAGAGAAAATGCTGGAAAATCTCAGCAGGTCTGGCTGCATCTATTAAAAGCGAGCATCTGACCATTTGTGGAAGGAACGTCAACCACGTTGCTCCTGCGGCGACCGGAAAAGAAAATTCGGAACGGTCTAGCAGATTTCTGGTTTTGTTACACTCGCAGTAATTTATCAAGCTGCTTTAAATACTATGACACAACCTTGAGGCACTAGAGGTGAAATCCATTCTAATGTATTATCTTCAGTTGAAGTGTGGGCCTGCCTTTAAGGCTATGAAAGCCTGAACTGAACATTGGATGAGTTCAATGAAAGGTTAATTGTTATTCAGGCTGGAGACCAGAATCCTTAGCTATGGTTAGAGAGAGATGAACTAAGTGCCTGCAACTATTTGGTGTAGTGTATGCCTTGACAGCTTTTCTGTACGTTGGCAATCAATGTTATTGTCTTCATGTTTTTTTAAGTCTGAATTGTGACACAAATTTAAACAGATAGAGAGTGTGACATCTGGATTGTGATCCGTTCCAAAGATAGCTGTAAGGCTTGGGAAGGAAGCAATGGATGTGAAGCTATTTATATATTAACAGTTGTGGGATTGCTTATGTTAAGCCAGATGGCATGTGGATTGTTTTATTGTCTCCACAATATGGGCGCTAATCTGGGATGGAAAGTTGCATTCCTATTGTAACACCCTTCATTCAATGGGATATCTATCAGATGGGTTTGTATCAAGATTCTGATTTCCTCTCCCCAAATGCACGAGCGTCTTTCTCCCCCTTTGTCTCTCTGATGAGCTTTTCCATTTCCACAAGTCCCAGCAGTGCAGCCAGCAGCATACGAGAAATGGCCGGGATTCTCCATCCTCTCCCCACCCCTGCCCCCGCAACCCATTTTGCAGTAGTGCAGGACATTAGCCGATTGCAGGGTGTTCCAACCCCACTCTGTCAGTGGGATTTCCCGGAACCCCCGGTGGGAGCTGGCCGTAGGCAGACCGAACAATCCTGCACATAAAATTTGAGGCTCGCACATGCCAACCATCAGCATTTCACCTCAATGACAACAACAGGTGAGATGATGGCCTAGTGGCATTATCACCGGACTATTAATCCAGAAACTCAGCTAATGTTCTGGGGACCTGGGTTCAAATCCCACCATGGCAACTGGTGGAATTTGAATTCAATTTTAAAAATCTGGAATTAAGAATCTACTGATGACCATGAAACCATTGTTGTTTGTTGGAAAAACCCATCTGGTTCACTGATGTCCTTTAGGGAAGGAAATCTGCCATCCTTATCTGGCCTGGCCTACATGTGACTGCAGAGCAACCACAGCAATGTGGATGACTCTCAACTGCCCTCTCCAAGGGCAACTATGGATGGGCAATAAATGCTGGCCAGCCAGTGACGCCCATGTCCCACAAATGAATTAAAAAAACTTGTATTTATATAGCACCTTGAATGTTATGAAATGCCCCAAGATGCTTCACAGGGACAAAGATACAGCACCAAGCCACATACAGAGATATTGGCTCTGATGACCAAATGCTTTTGGTATTGACATCTTTAGCAGGAATAAGGTCTCTCTCCACCAACATGGTTCCTACAATGATTCCTTTAGTTAATGGAAATGATTAGAGAATACATGAAGATTTCTGAGAACGTCAATGGCCGAGATTGAACAAGAGGTCCTTTGACATAAGAGGGGGAAAGTACACGGCAGTGGAAAAGGAAGAGGCAACAGAGGAGGTGGCAGCATGTAAGGGTGGGGGGGAAAGAGGGAAAGAAGGAATGGAGAGAGAACATGATAGCTTGCACTGAGAGGGCAGCTAATTATTAGACCAGGAAAAAAGCAGACAAAGGGTGAGGAGAACTAAGGGAATGAAAGTGTGTGAACACAGTGGCATAGTGGTTAGCAATGATGCCTCACAGCGTCAGTGACCTGGGTTCAATTCCGGCCTTGGGTCGCTGTCTGTGTGGAGTTTGCACATTCTCCCTGCCTCTGCAGGGAGTGCTCCGGGTGCCCCAGTTTCCTCCCACAGGCCAAAGATGTGCGGGTTATGTTGATTGGCTGGTGGGGACCAATGTTCTACCACTGCCCCTATTTCTTATGCACTGAATGAATTGGTAGAAATAGTTTACTCTGCTAACAAAAAGAGATTAAAGGACATCCTTCCTCTGGTATAGCAACTGATGGGAATTTTCCTTGATGGAGGCCACAGTAAACTAACTGTGTTGTCATTGTTTCTGTACATTTTTGAGATAAACCACCCTTGCATAGCCTGTCAGCTCCAGGTAGCACATCCAATACAATCAGGAGGGCACGGGTGGAGAACATGATGGGAGGCCCAGAAATTATACCAACATGAATTTACAGCAGGATCTTCTGCTGCTGCCCACCACGGTGGATCAGCAAACCCGGCAGATGCTGGCATGAACCTCATGGGACGCAGATGAAGATCCACCCCCACGTGAGAATCTCCACGATACCAGCAAGAAAACACATTGGCATGAAGCATGTGTGAATAATGTGGGGTGTAAATGTTGGAACTCACCTGAACAATGCCTGGGGCTGCCTCTGGAGGCCACCTGCAGCCTGGAACACCTCAGCAACTGGCTGTGGGGAGGGGGGAAGCATCTGCTGATGGACTTTCTGGATTTGCAGTCCTGGAGAAATTCCATCTTCCAGCCCGAGAGTGTTCCTGGAGGTCCATCATCTTCTTCATTTTCAGATGGTCAATCGTCTTCCTTCGATAGGGGGTCAGTGATGTTGGGCACGTTTTCAATCTGACGCCCGGATGCAATGGCGGGCTACGCACCATCCAGGCCTGCCCCGCCACGGAATATGGAACATCCGGGTACGTTATTAATGAGTTTCGGGCCAAAGGATTTGGTGTGTCTTCCCAGCAGCCTCTGCAGCGGGAATCATTCCTCATTCTTGTCCCCATCGTGGCAGTTAGTCTCAAAATGGGAGAATTCCACATTGGGGTACCAACACATGAGATGCTTATTGATAATTGCTCAGTGTGAAATTATTGATGCAAAGATAAAATATTCCCCAATTATCCATGTTTTGATGTTCAGCACAACAAGCATGTTCAATCGGCAGTAACACTTTACCCGGAGGCAATAGATTGTTTCAGAAGACTAATCATTTTTGTGCATAAAGTATGTTTCACTAATTGTATTTTTCTCTTTTGTTTGCAATAATTTGCTGAATGAATAATTAAACAAACTGCTGGAAAAAAAACACTACTTATTTATATCCAATTTGCAAAAATCCCAATCTAAGCACAATTTGAACTGAAACAATAAGCACTTTGCAATTCACCCGCAAGAAATATACAAGGATTTGATGCTTGACATACTGGAGACCTTGTAGTGCAGTGGGTAGTGTCTCTGTCTCTGAACCAGAAGCTCTGGGTTCAAGTCCCACTCCATTTTGATTTGATTTATTATTGTCACATGTATTAGTATACAGTGAAAAGTATTGTTTTGTTGCGCGTGATACAAACAAAGCATACCATTCATAGAGAAGGAAAGAACTAGAATTACTACAGTGCAGAAGGAAGCCATTCAGCCCATCGAGCCTGCACCAACAACAATCCCACCCAGGTCCTATCCCAGTAACCCCACATATTTACCCTGCTAATCCCCTGACACTAAGGGACAATTTATTATAGCCAATCCACCGAACCTGCACATCTTTGGAGTGTGGGAGGAAACCAGAGCAAACTCACACAGACATGAGGAGAACGTGCAAACTCCACACAGACAGTCATCCGAGGCTGGAATTCAACCTGGGTTCCTGGCATTGTGAGGTGGCAGTGCTAACCACTGTGCCATCATGCAACCCGCAAAGGAGAGGGTGCAGAATTAGTGTTACAGTCATAGCTGGGGTGCAGAGAAAGATCGACTTAGTATAAGGTAGGTCCATTCAAAAGTCTAATGGCAGCAAGGAAGAAGTTGTTCTTGAGTCAGTTGTTACGTGACCTCAGACTTTTGTATCTTTTTCCTGATGGAAGAAGGTGGAAGAGAGAATGTCTGGGGTGTGTGGGGTCCAGGACATGATAGCCAAGGAAGGTGCATTTGTAATGCGGTCAAATGGCTTTGAGTATCAACCTGCTTCCAACATGTGGCAGGCAGTAAGACTATGAGCAACTGAAACTGCGGAAGGCAGGACCCTCTGGATTTAGGGTGACCGTGGGAGTGGGAGACTGCACAGCTGGGGAGATTGTGCTCAGAGAGGGCTTATGGTTGCTGAGGAGTGATGGTGGTAGGGGGCAGAATGTTATCGGTGGGGTGTGATGGTAGACTGAGGAAAGGAGTTCACAATTATGGAGGGAGAATTGGAGGACAGCAGAGATAGTTGGTTGGCATGGCAACAGAAGCAGATAAGCTATTGTGAATGGAGACAATACTCCTGGTCCACAATCAGTGCTGTAAATTGCATATATTATCCATCCCTTTTTGCCTATTTTACCTCCTAAGCTTCACCTCCTTTCAAGACCCCAGAAACTCGGTCAGTATGAATGACAGTAGAAATACTGTTATAAAGTGGAGGCATGCCACCTCCTTAAAATCTTCGCTCACGGGCTAAACTCTGAGAACATCTTGACCCCAAAACAAATCCACCAACATTAAAACAAGATTGGATGGTATGGTGAAAGCAAAACACTGCGGTTGCTGGAATCTCAAACAAAAACAGAACATGCTGAAAAAACTCAGCAGGTCTGACAGCATCTGTGGAGAGAGAATAGAGCCAATGTTTCGAGTCTGGATGACCCTTCGTCAGAGCTGAAGTCGAGGAAAATCAGACAAGATTGAGACAGTGAAGGTGGGTGGGCTGGGGGAATTGTAATTTATAGGAATGCCATTAATAAAAAGGTAAAGGGAATGTAAATGGTGGTGATAAAAGCTAGGATTTTTAAAAGTTTAACATTTATTTACTAGTGTCACAAGTAGGCTTGCATTAACACTGCAATGAAGTTACTGTGAAAATCCCCCAGCTGCCACACTCTGGCGCCTGTTCGGGTACACTGAGGGAGAATTTAGCACGGCCAATGCACTTACCCATGGTGCTGAAAGCTTCCATTAAGAGATTGGAATGTGTAAATGGCAGAACAAAGGTGCAGAGTGTAGGAATGTGGCAGATGGCCCTATTGGGGTGAGGTGGATGGTACAGTGTCAGTTTGAGATCTTAAAGATTTATTTTACTTTTCACCAATAATCAACCTATCAATTTGTGGTGTGAATCTTATCTCCTGCATCTTTTCCAAGAAAATATCTTTCATTTTTGTGTGGGCACCCTCTGAGAAGGGTGAAAATCTCGCTGAACTTACAAAATGACAACAACCTGCATTGATATGGGGGAATTTAATGAAACGTTTAATTCTTAACATCCCAAAGTGCTTCACGGGAATGTTATCAAAGACTAAGCTGCATAAGGTAATGTCAGTTCACTAGGACGTACTTTTTAAGGAGCGTCTATAATGATTAGAGACAGAGAGAAGAAAGAGCCAGATCAGTTTAAAGAAGGCACATCAGAGATTAGTGTCCAGGGTGGCACGATGGCTCATGGTTAGTGCTGCTGCCTTGCAGTGCCAGGGACCTGGGTTCGATTCCTGGCTTGGGTCACTGTCTGTGAGGAGTCTGCATGTTCTCCCCATGTCTGCATGGGTTTCCTCCGGGTGCTCTGGTTTCCTCCCACAGTCTGAAAGATGTGCTGGTTAGGTGCATTGGCCATGCTAAATTCTCCCTCAGTGTACCCGATCAGACGCAGGAGTGTGGCGACTAGGGGATTTTCACAGTTACTTCATTACGGTGTTAATGTAAACCTACTTGTGACAATAATAAATTTTTTAAAAGGCAACTAAAGGCACGGGCAACAATGCTGGAGTGATTGAAATCAGTGATGCACAAGATACCAGAAATGGAGCATTGCAGGGATCTTGGAAGGCTGTAGAGCTGGAAGAAGTTAAGGAAAAGGTACATCGGAGATTAGGGCCCAGGGCGGCACAGTGGTTAGCACTGGGTTCACTTCCGGCCTTGGGTCACTGTCTGTGTGGAGTTTGCACGTTCTCCCCGTGTCTGCGTGGGTTTCCTCCAGGTGCTCCGGTTTCCTCGCACAGTCCAAAGATGTGCGAGTTAGGTTGATTGGCCATGCTAAATTGACCCTAGTGTCAGGGGGTTTAGCAGGTTAAATATGAGGGGTTATGGGAATAGAGCATGGGTGGGATTGTGGTCGGTGCAGACTCAATGGGCCGAATGGCCTCCTTCTGCACTGTCGGGATTCTATGATTCTAAATAGAGAGGGGTGAACCATAGAGAGATTTTCAAGCGACGGTGAGAATTTTAAAATCACGACAGGGTCAGACCAGAAGACATTGCAGATCAGCGAGCAAGGGGGTGATAGGTGAATGGGGTGAATGGTGAATTAGTGTGAGTCCAAGTTTGCAGAGACTGCAATGTTGGAGGTCAATCAGAGGAGAATGGGAGGAGTGAAGTGGTTCCCAACGCATGGGAAATGGTCTAGGTGAGCTGAGACAGGGGCAGAGTCAGACAATGTTCCTGAGGTGTAAGTAGGGTGACCTTGAATATGGAGTCGATAGGAGGGTAAGCGCTCATCTCGTGGTCAAATAAGGTTCCATCAAAAGCCATTGACCTCAAATTAACAGGGATTTCCCAGGCTACTGCTGTAACTTTGGTAATGTCCTCCAAGTCGCATTAAAGGCAGTTTGCATTGTTTCTCTGCTAGTGTCCCACCAACGTTATTGTGGGTGGCCTCCTCTGAAATTGAAGCGGCCACCTCTGGATAATGCCATGTTTGCATGCCTTTCTGGGCTGTTTTGAGAAAGGTAAATTGATCAATATGCTGTTGTGCTCTGCATCTCTCTTTCCCAACTCTGTTCAGTGCATTTGGTGGTCAGGTTTTGAGATTGTTACAGCTGGCATAAGATGTCATTCTGGCCTCCGTGTCTATTCCATTTTCCACGTGTCACCTGCCAGAAACAGAAGAGAAAGGAAAAGTATTTGGACACCAGCGGGACTATAGCATCGCGATGGGAGCAGAGCTCCCAATTGCCATTACAGCATCAAGGGATTAAACTGGCCACAATTAAATCATCTTCATTTTGCAGAAGAGTGGTGTCTGTGGAGGCGTCCAATTCTCCAAGGATGCAGCGAAACTTTGCAGTGTTCTTCAGGGGGACCTGCGGCTATATACCAGACAGGCAGTAGTGAAGGAGCCAGCTGCCAGAAATATGTGTGCCTTCAGCTCTTTAAGAGGCCAGTGGGGATGTTTTGATTAACAACTGGAGCATCTGACAATGTGCATTTTAGCACATTATTGAATTTCTCCGTCATTTAAAATCAGAGAACAGGACACTTGAATTCTGAAGGTTTTTTTTCTACCGGACCGCAATTACCCCGAGCTATCTTTTCAAATGTCTTATGAAGCTTAATAGCGGTGATCAGAAGTAAAGAAGATCATGCACATCGCACAAGCACAGGCTGGAAATTGCTGTTTGCGCACTATTCCTGCGAGTCACTTTTCAAGGAGAAGTTATTCCTGCCGATTTGTCCACAATCTCTCACTTCTCAGTTTTGGAGTTCCCTCTCCCACACAGATGGCCAACCTTGAAAGAGGCCTTACTAATCCTCTAAATCAATTATGAGTTGCAACTCTGAGTGGGTTAGGCATCTGACTAACAGAGAAGCAAAGCCACTGCTACTTGACAAAATCACCGTAGAATTGCATTATTTAGTAAATAAAGACAATTTCACATGCCGGGCACTTCTCAAAACAAAAATCATTTACGAAATGTGGGCATCACTGGCTGGGTCCAACATTTATTGCCCATCCCTAACATTTCAGAGAGCATTTAAGAGCCAACTACATGGCTGTGGGTCTGGAGACCAAATAAGAATGGTAGATTTCCCTCCCTAAAG
Organism: Mustelus asterias; assembly: GCF_964213995.1. Lineage (NCBI taxonomy): Eukaryota > Metazoa > Chordata > Chondrichthyes > Carcharhiniformes > Triakidae > Mustelus > Mustelus asterias. The sequence goes on along the minus strand of NC_135810.1, from coordinate 9,508,089 downwards.
AATATTAGTGAACTAGATGGGTTTAAAAAAAAAATCATGGTCATTATTTTAATTCCTGATACTTACTGAATTCAAATTTCACCATCTGCCAGGGTAGGATTCAAACCCAGGTCCCCAGGTTTTGTACCGGATCTCTGGGTTACTAGTCTAGTGACAAGCCCATTTTACCACCACCTCCCCATCAAACTCTCCCACAAGGATAATGGAGTAATGCTTCCAGTTTGAGGATGAAAGCCACCCACTAACCCCAAATTACTTACTACCTGTTAGATTATTGGTTTAAAGCATGCAGCACCAATCATTATGTTTCCAGATATTGTGACTGCATATCCTAAAGGAAATCTGAGGCTCTCAGATTCTACAAGTTGCCACTGAAAGCATATAGAGTCAGAGAGGTTGACAGGATGGAAACAGGCCCTTTGGCCCAACTAAATGCTGCCCTTTTTTTTACCACTAAGCTAGTCTGAATTGCTCGCATTTGGCCCATATCCCTCTATATCCATCGTACCCATGTAACTGTCTAAATGCTTTTTAAAAGACAAAATTATACCCACCTCTATTACTACCTCTGGCAGCTTGTTCCAGACACTCACCACCCTCTGTGTGAAAAAATTGCCCTCTGGACCCTTTTCTATCACCCCCCCCCCCCCCCCCCCCCCTTCACCTTAAACCAATGCCCACTAGTTTTAGACTCCCCTATCTTTGGGAAAAGATATTGACTATCTCGCTGATCTATGCCCCTCATTATTTTATAGACCTCAAAAAGATCACCCCTCAGCCTCCTACGCTCCAAGGAAAAAAGTCCCAGTCTATCCAGCCTCTCCTTATAACTCAACCCATCAAGTCCTGGTAGCATCCTAGTTAATCTTTTCTGCACTCTTTCTAGTTTAATAATATCCTTTCTATAATGGGGTGACCAGAACTGTACACAGTATTCCAAGTGTGGTCTTACCAATGTCTTGTACAACTTCAACAAGACATTCCAACTCCTGGATTCACTGTTCTGACCAATGAAACCAAGCATGCCGAATGCTTTCTTCGCCACTCTGAGCACTTGTGACTCCACTTTCAAGGAGCTATGAACCTGTACTCCTTGATCTCTTTGTTCTATAACTTTTCCCAATGCCCTACCATTCAATCCGGCCCTGGTTCAATCTACCAAAATGCATCAACTCGCATTTATCTAAATTAAACTCCAGTTTAATTATTGCTCCAGCAAAACAATGTACTTACTCCTTAGAAGTGTGCTCGGAGTGGGAAATTTGAAATAAAAAACAAGTCTCAAGGATGATACCATGCCAATACATTCTGGCAACTTTCACCCAGTGCAGAATATTGGAAATCATATGCATCTTGCACAAAGTATTTAAAAGTCAGGGATGTTAGAATAGAAACCAACAGAAGATGACAAGAGATGAAATTGAAGAACTGGATATGAAAGTATCATAACTCCAGGAATCAGCTGTAAAGGAACAGTGCTTTATTACACAAGATAAAATAAAGGAAGGATGTGGAGACACTGGAAAGAGTGCAAAGGAGATTTACCAGGATGCTGCCTGGTTTGGACGGTAGGTCCTATGAGGAAAGGTTGAGGGAACTTGGGCTTTTCTCTTTGGAGCGGAGAAGGTTGAGAGGAGACTTGATAGAGGTTTATAAGATGATGAGGGGGATAGATAGAGTGAACGTTCAAAGACTATTTCCTCGGGTAACTAGGGGGCATAACTATAGGGTTCATGGTGGGAGATATAGGAAGGATGTCCGAGGTAGGTTTTTTACTCAGAGAGTGGTTGGGGTGTGGAATGGACTGCCTGCAGGGATAGTGGAGTCAGACACTTTAGGAACATTTAAGAAGCTATTGGATAGGCACATGGAGCACTTCGGGATGATAGGGAGGAAATAGCTTGATCTGGGTTTCAGACAAAGCTCGGCACAACATCATGGGCCGAAGGGCCTGTTCTGTGCTGTACTGTTCTATGTAAAACAAAAAAAAAACACAAGCCTGTCGTGAACGCAACAGGTTCCATCCGGGACAATACAATACTGGACCCACTCAGGGTCCTGTTTTAAACAGGGCTCAGTATACGAGCTCCACCTGGTTGGTTAATTACCAATCACCAGGAAGCTCGTACTCAACAGAAAGATCAGTCAATGATTCCCCATGCAAGTCTTGGTGGCTATCACAGAAAGTATAGGAGAAGTGTTGGCATAATCACAAGCAGAAGCTGTGGTCTAGATTTTGAGGGATGGGGAAGTGGAGTTGTTTGGGGGGGAGGGAGGGGGACGCATAATGCCAGCTACCTCAGAATGAAAGTCAGTTCCAAGCTAACTGACTTTAAATATGCTTGCCCCACGGTAATAATCCACTACTGGCAGCATGAACATGTTGAGGGTTTGTCCCCACCCCTCCCCGTCACCCCAACTCAGTGGAGGAAGCCCCGCCTTCAATTACTGCCAGTTAATCTGCTAGGGCGACAGCTGTAGCAATCCAAGCATAACCCAGTAGTGGGCGCTGCAAAAGAGGATATGTCCACTGGGAGAGGTAAGACTGGGGTTTTGGACAGGGAGGGACTGGGGAACCAGGAATTAGGGTGAGGGGAGAGATGGGGGGAGGCTGATGGGTGATGGGGAGCGGGCTTTAGATGCCAGGCAGGGAGGAACAAAATGGGGAGGTAACATTTGTGGGCTGTGCCTGATGCACACAAGGTACCCCTTGAATGATGATCCCTTTCTCCTCCCCACTCTCCACCACCTGCCCAGTATTTCATGGAAATGGAGGTGGATTGAGAAGCTTCAGTGTGGGCAATAATTAGCCACTTAAGGTCCTCAATAGGCTTAAGGTTGGGCAAGTTAGTGGGTGCCTTTCCAAAACCCCAGTATGTTGGGGGTGGGTTAACCACCTGACATATTTGATGTAACCCCACTGCTGAAAACATGCCTGGTGGGATGGGGGGTGCATAAGATCCAATCCAGTGTTTGTTTTGTTTGGTCTCTGCAGTGTGGACATGGCCAGCATAGATTGTCCATCCCTAGTTGTCCTTGAGAAGGTGGTGAATTACTTTTGTGAATCTCATGTGATGAAGGTACACCTATAGTGCTGTTAGGTTGTGGTTGCAGGATTTTAACACAGCAACAATGAAAGAACAGCAATTATTTCCAAGTACATGACTTGAAGGGGAACTTGTAGATGACGGTGTTTCCATGTGCCTGCTTTCTTTGTTCTTCCCGGTTGTAGGAGTTGAGTTTGGAAGATATTGCAAGAACCTTGGGGAGTTACATCTTGTAGATGGTGCACACTGTTGTCACTGTGCATTAGTAATAGTTGAAGGTGTTGGCTATCAATTATTATCCTCCGAGATGAAGTATCAGTCAAGGGGGTTGCTTTATCCTGGATGGTGTCAAGCTTCTTGAGCATCGTTGGAGCTGCACTCATGCCGGCAAGTGGAGGATATATCAATGTGCTCCTGTTACTGCGGCATTAATGTTCCTTATTCTTGAGTGACATTTTTTTCCCTTCATATTTCACACATTTGGTCTGTGCGGTGTAGGCTGCGACCTTGTAAAGTTGTATAACGTACAGCGGATAAAAATCATTTTGAAAAGCTAGTTGGGAGACATTGTACGATAAAGCAAGGCTGTAATCAATTCAGACATGAAATACTGCCCAGAGTTACTAACAACATGTGTGAAGTGGCCAGGGGCTGGGGATTGCAATAGGTGGGGTGGAGTTCTCTCAATTTAATAACTCACAGTTATCCCGATACAAGACAGCATAAAGGTGAATTTTCTTTAACACTCACCCACCAAAAAGAAAAAAAAGTGTATATCTAGCCGTTTCTTGAGCCTACCTTTACACACCAGTTCTACACACAGTGAGTTCTTCCCTCCCAGGGCACCCTCCTCTCATTCACAAGTGGGGTTCTCTCTTTGTCGGGACTCAGTGCTCTGCCTATATAGTCTGATCCTTGTTGCACCTATTCCTCATCAGTCTGCCAAACACTTGGAGCATTGCATACAGTTTTAGTCATCCTGTTATTGAAAAGACATCGATAAACTGGAAAGAGTGTAAAGAAGATTTGAGGATGTTGCCAGGACTAGTGGGCCTGAGTTATAGGGAGAGGTTGGCCAGGCTAGGACTTTATTCCTTTGGAACGTAGGAGAATGAGGGGTGCCATTATTGAGGTGTATAAAATCATGAGGGGCATAGGTAGGATGAACGCACATGATCTTTTTCCCAAGGAAGGGGAATTGAAAACTAGAGGGCCTAGGCATCAGATGACAGGGGAAAGATTTTAAAAGAACCTGACGGGCAACTTCCTCACGCAGAGGGTGGTGCGAGTATGGAATGAGCTGCCAGAGAAAGTGGTTGAGGCAGGTTCAATAGCAACATCTCAACCCTGCCCAATAGGAGAAATTCCTGGCTTCAACCTCCCTTGTAAACAGTGGACAGCATTTCAATGGATCCGCATTGAGTTTGGTTGAGGGACAAGCAGAAGTACGATTGTGCCGATACATCACCCGCTCCTCGCCTGCTAAAAGGGCTAGGGGGACCCTTGCATCCTCTGGAATGGCCCATGATTATGCTTGGCCAAAAATAAACAGTTTGCCATTGCCTTCTGCAGCATGGCTGACCAGGAAACTCTCCAACACTTTACTCTCTGTAATCGGGTGTATTGGAAGTATTTACAAGTTGATAATCAATCTGTGTGACTGCATTGTGAATACAACATCCATGGCCATTGAGACCTGAGGTGAGACTTGAACACAGGGTTACTGGCTCAGGAGTAAGGACACTACTACTGTGCAACAAGACCACCACCCCCAGACATCACATCAACTTGCTCTCTAAGGTCTGTTGCAAGAGGTGCTTTTTTAAATTCATTCCTGGGACATGGGCGTCACTGGCAAGGCCAGCATTTACAACCCATCCCTAGTTGCCGTTAAACTGGGTAGCTTGTCAGGCCATTTCAGAGGGCAGTCGACAGTCAACCACATTGACTGTTGCTTTGCATGGGTTGCTCTGCGTGGGTTGCTCTGCGTGGGTTTCCTCCGGGTGTTCCAGTTTCCTCCCACAGTCCAAAGATGTGCGGGTTAGGTTGATTGGCCATGCTGAAAAATTGCCCTTAGTGTCCTGAGATGCGTAGGTTAGAGGGATTAGTGGGTAAATATGTAGGGATATGGGGGTAAGGCCTGGGTGGGATTGTGGTCGGTGCAGACTCGATGAGCCGAATGGCCTCTTTCTGTACTGTAGGGTTTCTATGATTCTATGCTGTGGCTCTGGAGTCACATGTAGGCCAGACCAGGTAAAGACAGCAGATTTCCCTTCCCTAAAGAACATGAGTGAACCAGATGGGTTTTTCCAACAATTGACAATGGTTTCATGGTCATTCGTAAATTCTTCATTCCAGATATTTTTTATTGAATTCAAATTCCACTATCTGCCATGGCAGGATTTGAACCCCGGTCCCCAGAACATTAGCTGATTAATAGTCTAGTGATAATACCACGAGGCCAGCGCCTCCCCCAGTTGGCACTTCAGGGGGCCATCGAATAGTTAACCAAACTAGACATTCCATTATAAATGTCTAGGGTAACAATAATAATATTCAATTCCCGTGTACTCCACCACTTGCTTATTGTGCCCCCAGGAATGTAACGAATTACGATACAGCTAAGTCCCTATTGCTGAATTGCCACCGATGTGAATCGTTACACTGACAGCAGTTTGATATTTTACAAACAAGTAATGAACCAAAAAATACCATTGATTATGTTGAATTCAAACATCAGTAATTTTGGAGAACATTAGCAATCCACTGATTTGATTATATGTAAATTTACTGGGACCAATATATAATACTTTCGATCAAATGACACAAATAGAAATGTGTTTGATCCAAAGATGTGTGGGTTAGGTGCATTGACCATGATAAATTGCCCCTTAGTGCCCCGGGATGCGTAGGTTAGAGGGCTTTGTGGGGTAAATATGTGGGGTTACGGGGATAGAGCCTGGTGGGATTGTTGTCCGTGCAGGTTCAATGGGCCAAATGGCCTCCTTCTGCACTGTAGGGATTCTATGATTCTATAATTTCCTTGGCACTTGTCATCTATCAAAAGAGGCAATAAAGCTGTTATTTAAATATAATGCATCATGTTCCACACAGTAGTTTCATCTTATTTTTTGCCCATTCTAGGTTTGGGTATATTTTAGCTGCATCATATTCCAAATAATCTTCGAAAGAACGTAACATAAAGTTTGCAACCTCAATTCACATGATGCCACAAAGCAATTTAGATGCAATTTAGATGCAATTGAGGCAAGAAGTGAAATCTTAAATCTATAAACTATATTGAACATCTTGGCCGCAAAATATCCTCTGCCGCTGACCCCATCAACCTCCCAGTCAGTAAATCTCAGGTGTTCACTCGAGCAGGGGTCAGTTTTGAAATTGTGACTGCTTTTGGTCTTGCAGGGTTGAGGTCAGGACTCAAACCTGGAACCCTGAACTTTTCTGCCAGTTTTCACCCCAGAGTCGCAGCCACACAATAGGTTCCAGGCCAGACTGTTCCCTCCCAAGCAAAACCTCTGAAGGACCACGGACTGATTTAGTAATTGAAAGAATCTGGTACAGAGTTAACCAGGAAGGGGGCGATCAGGAAATAACACACATGGTTATTAGAGAGAGGCAAGACAAGCAGATTTTTTTTAAAAAATGCAGCGAATTGAGATGATTTGAAATGCACCTTAGGAAAGGGTGTCAGAAGCAGGTTCATAATTACTTTCAAAAGACACAGTGAGAGATCTCACAACACCAGGTTAAAGTCCAAAAGGTTTATTTGGAATCACCAGCTTTTGGAGCACTGTTCCTTCATCAGGTGTTCCTTCATCACTCAACTGATGAAGGAGCAGTGCTCCGAGAGCTTGTGATTTCAAATAAACCTATTGGAATTTAACCTGCTGTTGTGAGGCTTCTTACTGTGCCCACCCCAGTCCAAAGTTGGCATCTCCACATCATGATCTTCAAAAGGAGATTTGGATATCTACTTGAATGACACCGAGGGAAGGGGAGTGAGATTCATTGATTCCCTCTTTCAAAGAATCATAGATTCCTACAGGGCAGAAGGAGGCCATTTGGCCCATCGACTCTGCACTGACCACAATTCCACCCAGTCCCTATCCCCACAACCCCATGCATGTACTCTAGCTAGCCCCCCCCCCCCCCCCCCCGACACTAAGGAGCAATTTAACATGGACAATCCACCTAACCCGCACATCTTTGGACTGTGGGAGGAAACTGGAGCACCCGGAGGAAACCCACGCAGACACAGGGAGAACGTGCAGACTCCACACAAACAGTGGCCCAAGCTGGGAATTGAACTCAGGTCCCTGGCGCTGTGAGGCAGCAGTGCTAACCATTGTGCCACCGTGCCGCTCTTGAGTTGGCATGGGTATGATGATCCACATGATTCCCTCCTGTTCTATATTGTTCTACAATTCAATGATAAATTCTGCCTTTAGAGAAGGGGGAATCGTTTAAAGTCTATGTTGGAACATACATCTGGCAGGTTGCTGAACCCGAGTGGATTGAATGGAGATGATCCTCCAGGAGGTTTCAGGCTATGACCTTTAAACTGAGATTTGTACTGCCCAACTGAAGAGAGGTTCATAGAATACCGACATTGCAGAAGGAGGCCATTTGGGCCATCGAGCCTGCACCGACAACAAGTTACTGTGAAAAGCCCCTAGTCTCCACACTCCGGCACCTGTTCGGGTACATTGAGGGAGAATTTAGCACATTTTTCAGACTGTGGGAGGAAACTGGAGCGCCTGGAGGAAATCCACGCAAACGTAAACACAGGGAGAATGTGCAAACTCCGCACAGACAGTGACCCAAGCCGGGACTTGAACCCGGGTCCCTGGTGCTGTGAGGCAGCAGTGCAAACCACTGTGCCACTGTGCCGTATCACATGTTTTATGACGTTATCACGTATTTGGCATGCTCATAACTTAGGAATACATCGCCAAGACTTGGAAATATCTTGCTGTTCCATGATTGATGTGGGGTCAAAATTTAACATTGCGGGAATGCCTTCCCCAACAGCGGCTCAAGCAGATGACACATCACCACATTCCCAAGCCTGTAATTGTCCCTGGCACTGTGAGGCAGCAGTGCCAAACACTGTGCCACCGTCCTCGATGGTAATGAGTTTATGTGCTTTTTTTTAAACGTACATTCATGTTTACTTTTAACCATTCCAAAGGGCACCTGATTTACCCCAGAGGGCATCATACCGCCACCAAAGATGTGCTGGGATGGAATACAAAGGGTGCCCTTGCTGTCCAAATAAATCCACAAAGTTCAGATCTACTCTCTCCTGCACACATTGGGCTTTACACTCCTGGGATACCAAAGCCGCCCTTCAGTGGAGGCAGCTGATGATTTTAATGGCAAGCTGACTGTGTAAACTGTGTAAGAGTTTTAACAACACCAGGTTAAAGTCCAATAGGTTTATTTGGTAGCAAATACCATTAGCTTTCGGAGCGCTGCTCCTTCGTCAGATGGAGTGGAAATGTGGTCTCAAACAGGGCACAGACACAAAATCAAGTTACAAAGAACGTCCTCATGTGTGCGGAACTTGGCTATCAGTTTCTGCTCAGCGACTCTGCGCTGTCGTGTGTCGTGAAGGCCGCCTTGGAGAACGCTTACCTGAAGATCAGAGGCTGAATGCCCATTTATACATCATGTGTAAACTGTGCCAGGCACAAATGCCCGTCTGATAACATTCCTACCCTCCTCAAAAATAGAGGATGCCTTGTTTGGCGGTAGGTGTTCTGATTTACAGGCTGGAGCTGAGGCAAAAGTCCAGGCCTGAGTTTTTCAATGACTACAATCAGTGTGAAATCCCTGATGTATCGTTATCACCACCACGGCTAGTCATCACAGCATGCTAAAACTGCTGGTCACCAAGGTTGCCTTTAGCATTTTAATTATGAGTATCTATGAGTCTGCATAACCAATCCACTCTCTCACTGCCGATGTGACAGTCATTATAGGCATTCTCGAGGAAAATATTCATTTCTGTAGTCAGCATTAGGAGGAAAGGTTTATAAACAGTAATGGATCTTTCTTCACTGTTAAGTGGATGGAGCATGAGATTTAACAGCAATCATAAATTCAAAGATTGTGTATCAGAGGTTTTTCTTTTACATTTTCTGTTCCACTTATCACTTTGCTTTTGTCTTGCGGTCGTAGAAATTATATCATAGTTTGCTTCCATCCCCTATTCTTCTCCATTATCAGCTATTTGTTCCATTTTCCATTTAGTGTTGGGACTCTGAAGATTTAAAGTTGTATACTCTGCCTTTTTCTGGATTTTAGGTTGAATGATCAAAAGTCATGGAATGGGATTTTATGGCCTCGCTTGGCCGAGACCTGAAATTCCTGCCCAAAATCACCAGAGATTTCCGTTGTCGGATCCTCACCTGCACCGATTTCGAGGCAGCGAGGTGGTAGAGTTCCGACCGTAGTCAGTCTTGGGTCCTTCAACCCATCATGTTTGCACTGGCCATCAAGCACATATCTATTCTAACCTATTTACTAGCACCCGGCTGGCACAGCGGTTAGCACTGCTGCCTCACAGTGCTAGGGACCTTGGGTTACTGTCTGTGCGGACTTTGCATGTTCTCCCCGTGTCTGCGTGGGCTTCCTCTGTGTGCCCTGGTTTCCTCTCGCAGTCCAAAATGTGCAGGTTCGGTGGATTGGCCATGATAAATGTGTGGGGTTACTTGGATAGGGCCTCAATAAGATGCTCCTTCGGAGAGTCGGTGCAGACACGATGAGACGAATGGCCTCCTTCTGTACTGTAGGGATTCTAAGTGGACCAGACTTTTCTATCAATGACTGCATCTTCCATGTCAGAATGATATCTTACAAAGAGGGATAAATGGGTCTCTGAAGAAACTGCTGTTCTCTTTACAGCCACATTTCAAATGAAATATAAAACAAAGGATATCATGTGGTCCATTAACTGAGGAAGAGTTGGCCAGGAGTAACTTACTTAATAGATTACCAAGCAGTCTAATTTAAGTGGTCTAATGAAATAAGATGCCGAAACTGGCTTTCGAAAACCAATTAGGAATCAGTTCTGACTAAGGTCTTTACCTCAAACAATAATCCATTCTTCCTCTTTTCAAATGCTGACAGCTCGCTGCATGTTTCCAGTATTTCCTGTTTTAATTGGAGACCACTTGTTGGCAACCCCATGAGACATGAGAGCACCTTCATCAAGAGCCTTTCGCAACATCAGTAAAGCAAGGCCATGGAGGGATTTGAAAAGCAGGTTAGAGGATTTTAAAACTGAGTTGTTATCTATCAGAAAGGGAGACGGTGAAGTTCAGCAAGCAGAAAGTTAATGATGTGTTACAGATCTCTCGGGGAATCCAGGTCACTTGGGAACATACGCTTCCGCATGCATGTTTTATCCTGAGGGCGAGATTATCTGGCCCTTCCAGGCAGCGGGATCGTTGGCCACTCCGAATGCGACCTCCTCCCCACCCCGCGTAACACATACCCCAGAGGTTCAGCCAGCGAGCAATGCAAATGGCCATTGACTTCAGTGGGACTGGAGAACCCAGCCAGCAGCCAATAGCGAACTGCCTCTGCTACTGGAAAACCCACTGCAGAGTAGCGGCAGTAAAATCCTGGCCTGAGGCTATGGATAACGATGGTGGAGGCTACAACTTTCTTTCTATTAAATGTTTGATACTGCTATTAATTTGATTCTTACCATTGATGTGTGATGACCATAAGATATAGGAGCAGAAATAGGCAATTCGGCCCATTGAGTCTGCTCCGCCATTCAACCATGGCCGATATGATTCTCATCCCCATTCTCCTGCCTTCTCCCCATAGCCCTTGATCCCCTTATTAATCAAGAGCCTATCTGTCTTAAAGACACTCAATGACCCTCTGTGGCAATGAGTTCCACAGATTCACCACCCTTTGGCTGAAGAAATTCCTCCTCATCTCAGTTTTAAAGGAGCGTCCCTTCACTCTGAGGTTGTGTCCTTGAGCTCTAGTCTCTCCCACTAGTGGAGACATCCTCTCCATGTCCACTCTACCTGCCCTCTCAGTATTCTGCTAATTCAATTAGATCTCCCCCCTCATCCGTCTTGACTCCATCGAGTATAGACCCAGACAATTAGGTCCTCCATGGAAGGATTTGCAGGTTAATAATCAATCTATTTTACCACAACTTTCCTTTTCTGTCAAGTCCTGGGATGGAAGTCAAAGCTGGAGCTTCTGATTGGTCAGGGCTGTCAACTCACTGCACCAGAAGCTCTTCCACATGGGTAATAGGTAAATTAAATTTGCCATTAGTTGGTAGGTGTACTAGAATTTTGTATAAGCACAAGTTCAGGTAGGGTGGAAGATGGGAGGCCAGCAGGAGATTACTATCAAGTCTAGTAATAACAAAGGCATGAAGAAGGTTTCAGCACAAAGGATCTGAGGTAAAGTCAGAGCCATGATGTGGAGGTGGATGTCGGCCATTTTGTGATGGTTCGGATGCATGTCTCTTAATCCAACCTCAAGGAAGCACCTCTGAGGGTGGAATTATATTCCACATTTGTGTGGATGTGAAATGGTCCTGGGTGTGCATCAATACAATGTGTGGCATTATAAATGAGAACCTCCTGCACCGGAAACCTCCGACCTAGTCCGCAGCTGGGATACCCCAGTGCTGCTGCAGTGAATGGAATTTTTGCTGAGCGCCAAATTCTCCATTCTCGCTGGCAGCAGGGCGGGAATGGATGAGATCGGAGAATCCCGCCCACAATGTCACAATGTTTTCCACTCGTACTGCGTAGATAATAACCCCTGCTGGATTGCTTAACCCAATCTGAACTTTTCCTCTCCCCATTCTTGTCATCCCTGCAGTCTTTCGCGTGAGCTTGCGAGTTTCTACAGTCTCGCATATGGGTTTGCAAACGCTGGAAATCAGATGTAGATTCTTTAATCCCAATTGGCGTAAAATGCCTCCAGTGATGAGGAGGAGAATTATTTTATCCAGTATGCCAGAGTTGCAGAGACAGAGTTTTAACCTACTGCACTAGCCAGTCATGCAAGGTAATTACATATTTTAATGACCAAAGATGTGTATAGCTACAAAGACACATTCTTCCCCAATGTGGAAACCAAGTCCTACAGCATTATAAAATGATTGGCAATTAATGTCCAACCTTATAATGAAGTTCCTGGCAGCAGGTTTTTAATATTAATGCCATTGGCTATCAGTATATTAATTAATGCCCATAAGGAACACCTTCTGCCACATGATTCTCTCTCTCTCTCTCTCTTTTTATACATATGTATGCATACATTTACACGCAGACTACAACCAAGTCTGCCATACTACTATTAATCCATGGGGGACTTAACAGAAGTGGCATTAGTTTATCAATTTGTCTACAGGCCCATGCAAATATGGACCTAAGCTATCTTCAGAGTGTACATAGTTTATACTGAGGGATGGTGGATGGGAATACTGATGTGTGCATGGCAGATTGTAATGATAGAACTGCAATAAATTACTGATTTAGAATGGTCCCTAAACCCAAATGTGTGAGAACCAGAACAACACCACGTCTGTTTTGTTCAGACGGTTCTGCCTCATGCTTTAGAATTTTTGAGCATGGAATGGAAGGGCTTCCTCCAGATCCTATGCAAGACACAGAACCAGCCTTCTGAAGCTTCCAAGGGAAGTGATTGCAGGGTAGAAAGATTCCAGGCAACAACAGTCTATTGCTGATTACAGAAGCTAGACTGTGGTTAGGAGAACATACAAGCGTATGGATTAGCAATAGGAATAGGCCGCATGGACCCTCGAGCCTGCCCCACCATTATATAAGATCATGATTGATCGGATTGTAACATCAATTCCACATTCCCAACTATACCTTTCACTCCCTTGTTAATCAACAATCTATCTAGCTCTGCCATAAAAATATTCAAAGGCCAGCACTTTTTGAGGAAGAGAGTTCCAAAGACTCTCAATCCTAAGAGAAAAGAAATCTCCTCATTCCTGCCTTAAAAGAGCAACTCCTTATTTTCAAAGAGTTCTCGGTTCTCTTTACATTCTTCCCCTCAAGATCTTGTGTGTTTCAATCAAGTCATCTCTTACTCTTCTAACTCCAGCAGATGCAAACCGAGCCTGACCAGTCCTGGTATTCGTTGAGTAATTACTTCTAACCCATTTGCATTCTTCCTTAAATACAATATTCTCATCAATGCCCAGTATAATTGCAATCCCTACTTTTGTATTCAATTCCTGTCACAATAAACGATAACATTTTATTAGCTTTCTTTTTTTTTCAGTTTGTTCATGGGATGTGGGCCCATCTTTGATGGCACTCAAGAGTCAACCGTATTGCTGTGGATGTGAAGTCACATGTAGGCCAGACCAGGTAAGAATGACAGATTTTACTCCCTGAAGGACATTAGTGACCAGATGGGTTTTTACAACAATCAACAATGGTTTCATGATCATCATGAGACCTTTAATCCCAGATCTTTATTGAATTCAAATTTTGCCACCTGTCATAATGGGATTCGAACCTGTATCCCCAGAAAATTATCTGGATTACAAGCCCAGTGGCCATACCACTATGCCACTGCTGTACCTGCATATTTTTGCAAGTTATGCACTGGAACACACACATCCCTATAATTTTGTCTGACTCTATAATTTTGTTTTTTTTTTAAAGCATTTAGACAGTTACATGGGTAGTAAGATGGGTATAGAGGGATATGGGCTAAATGCAGGCAATTGGGACTAGCTTAGTGGTTAAAAAAAAGAGCGGCATGGACAAGTTGGGCGGAAGGGCCTGTTTCCATGCTGTAAACTCTACGACTCTATCATTCTGCATCTTGGAGCTCTGCATTTGCTTACCATATAGATAATATGCTTATTTTATATTCTTTCCGCCAAAATGAACAATTCACATTTTCCCACATTATACTCCATTTGCTAGATATTATATTTCCCACATTATACTCCATTTGTCCAGTCACTTGACCTGTCTATATCCCTTTGTAGCCTCCTTATGCCCTTTTCAAAACTTATTTTACTACTTTGCTTTGTGTCATCAGCAATTTTACTGACAGATGTTAAGCTAACTGGCCTATAGTTTCCTGCTTTCTTTCTCCCTTCCTTTTTTGAATTAAAGGAGTTACATCAGCTATTTTCCAATCTTTCCACAGTTTCCCTGAAGCTATGGAACTCAGGACAATAGAAACAAATGCACCAACTATTTTGCGGGCCACTTCTTTAAGATCCTAGGTTGAAGTCCACCAGGATCCAAGGGGCGGCACAGTGGTAAGCACTGCTGCCTCTCAGCGCCAGGGTTACAGGTTTGATTCCCAGCTTGGGTCATTGTCTGTGTGGAATTTGCACATTCTCCCTGTGTCTGCATGGGTTTCCTCCGGGTGCTCCAGTTTTCTCCCACAGTCCAAAGATGTGCGCATTATGTGGATTGGCCATGCTAAAATTGCCCCTTAGTGTCAGAGGGACTAGCTAGGGATTCTGGGGATAGGGCCTGGGTGGGATTGTGGTCAGTGCAGGCTTGATGGGCCAAATGGCCTCCTTCTGCACTGTAGGATTCTATGACTTGTCAGCCCATAGCTCCAACAATTTTGTCGGTACCACTTCCCTAGTGATTGTACTTTTAATCATAATCATAGAAGCTCTACAGTGCAGAAGGAGACCAATTACTCCTTCCCTTCCATTTCCTGAATTACAGTTATTTCTGGGATGTTACTTGTATCCTCTATAGTGAAGATGAATGCAAAATGCCAGTTCAATTAACCTGCAATCTCCTTGTTTTTCATTTATTCCAGAGACTCACTTTCTATTTAAAGTATCTATTGGAACTCTTACTCTCTGTTTTTATATTTTTAGCTAGCTTTGTATCATACTCTAATTTTTCCCTCCTTCTTAATCCTGTAGTCATGTTTTGCTGTTTTTGTTCAATTCTGTCCAATCTTCTGACCTACTACCCATCTTTGTGCTGGGTGGTATGGTGGCACAGTGGTTAGTACTGCTGCCTCACAGGACCAGGGACCTGGGTTTGATTCCCGGTTTTGGTCCTATCTGTGTGGAGTCTGTACGTTCTCCCCGTGTCTGCGTGGGTTTCCTCCCGGGTGCTCTGATTTCCTCCCACAGTCCAAAGACATACTGGTTAGGTGCATTGGCCATGCTAAAGTCTCCCTCAGTGTACCCGAACAGGCACCGGAGTGTGGCGACTAGGGGATTTTCACAGTAACTTCATTGCAGTGTTAATGTAAGCCTGCTTGTGACACTAATAAAATAAACTTTAATTATATGCTTTTTATTTTGGTTTGATACTGGCTGGAATTCTCCAACCTCTTCTGCGGCTGGCATTCACCGATGTAAACGGGGGTTAAGCTGAGCACCAAATCCTTCATTCTTACTGGCTGCGGTAGCGAGGTGTGCAAGACTGGAGAATTCCGGCTACTATCTTTAACTATTTAAGTAAACCATGGATGGTGGCTCCTCCCTTTGGGGGGGGATCAGGACTGTGGATTTGATGATTAGCCGTGATCATAATGAATGGCGGAGCAGGCTCGAAGGGCCGAATGGCCTCCTCCTGCTTTGAGTTTCTATAAATGCAAGTTTTCTTTTCAGTGACCTATGATGGAGGTTCACACTGTACTTGGAGGATGGTGATGATTCATTCACACTTCCTAAGCTGAGTCAAACCGCTCAGTTTGTGCCCAAGAGGAATTCTTAGAATAGAGTATCATAGAATCCCTACAGTGCAGAAGGAGGCCATTCGGCCCATCGAGTCTGCACCGACAACGGTCTCACCCATCCCCGTCACCTACATATTTACCTCGCCAATCCCTCTAACCTATGCTTCCCAGGACACTAAGGGGCAATTTAGGATGGCCAATCAACTTAGCCCGCACATCTTTCGGAGTGTGGGAGGAAACCAGAGCACCCGGGCGAAACCCACGCAGACATGGTGAGAACGTGCAGACTCCACACAGACAGTGACCCAAGCTGGGAATCAAACCCGGGTCCCTGGAGTTCTGAGGCAGCAGTGCTAACCACTGTGCCACCGTGCTGCCATGGCCAATGACACATTATAGCTCTTTACAAGATGGACTGGGGCCCTGAATACAATAGCAGCAGAGCTCAGAATGTTTTCAGATGTTTTTGGCGCATTGCACATCTATATCTTGTCCAGACGAGACAAGCTTGCCCTGTCAGATGAGCTTGCAACATTCCCCCTTAGAATCGAGACATGTTGGGTCCTTTGGGAGTTTGGTTGGCTTCAATATAACAGAGCTAGCAAACAAAGCTCAGCCTTCAGGGCAAACACATTAGTCAAGCTAATCAGTAGTGTTCAGGGGCGAAGTTGATGACTAACCAGATACTTCTGTACTTTGGAAATTGAATGGGTCACTGGTGATTGAGAATAGTGCCAACCATCTCCAGCTAATCTTGCAGGCTAAAGCTTGAATGGATAGGCTAGTCCTCACTGGGTAAGCTATGTAGGGTGAAAAATGGCAAGTCTTTAGCCAGTTAAGCTCCAGCCATCCTCTGCTCACAATCGCAGATTCAAACCTTGGTTCTGCCTGCTAAGGACAGCTAACTTGTCTAGAAATAGGTGAAGAGGTGCTTAGCTGACAAAACAGTACACAGTCTTTATTAGAATGATGGAATAGTACAGCATAGATGGAGACCAATTTGCCCCTCGTGCCTGTGTCAACTCTTTGATAGAATTATCCAATTAATCCTAAAGTCCCTGCTCTTTCTTCATAGCCCTCTAAATTTTGGTCTCTAACTATTTGTTCAATTCTCTTTTGAATGTTGGTATTGAATCAGCCTCCACCAGCCCTTCACGCAGCTCAGTCCAGAGCACAACTTGCTGTGTATAAGAATGTATCCTCATGTCTTCTCTGGCTCTTCGATGAATCATGTCCTCTGGTTAAAGTTCATTCCGTCACTAGGAACTGTTTATCCTTATTTATTTTATCGAATCCATTCATGATTTTCAACATTTCCATCACATCTTCACTTAACTTTCTCTACTCCAAGAAGAACAACCCTAACTTGTCCAGTCTCTCCTGTAACTTGTCCAGTCTCTAACTGTAATCCCTCACGTATCAGTCAAGCAAATCTCTTCGGTGCCCCCTCCAAAGGCCTTTATATCCTCCCTAGAGTGTGGCGCCCAGACTGAGCATAGTACTCCAGCTGAGGCCTAAGCAAATAATTGGCTTTCTTGCCAGTTGTATTCTATTTGTCTATCAATAAACTCAAGGACATTTTTCTAAAACAACCTTCTCAACTTTGTGCTCAATCCTTCAAAGGTCTGTGCATATACGTCCTCAGGTCTCTCTTATCTTGCCTTATCTTTAGAATTTGGCAATTTAGTTCATATTGCCTTGCACGATTCTTCTTGCCAAAATGCATCACTCCATATTTCTTTCTAATAAATTTCATCTGCCATTTTATATCTCACATTTAAGATCCTATGGCCTCCTGAAGTCTATTATTACCCACCTCATTGTTTACCACATTACTGAATTTTGTATCATCTGTATATCCAAGACCTGGTCATTAACATATATCAAAAAGAGCAGTGGTTCTAATACTAATCCTTTGGGAATGTATTTACCTCAAGACTTAAAAATAACCATTTATCACTATTCTCCGCTTTCTGTCCTGAAGCCAGCATTTTGCATCCATGTTGTCGCTATCCCTTTGATTTTTTATATTTTACTAACAAGTGTATTCTGAGCCAACTTGTCAAACATCTTTTTAAGTTTGATATATGCAACAACTGCATGATTCTCTTCATTACTCTCCATTACTTTGGCAAAGAACTTAAACCAAGTTGGTCAAACATGATTTTGCTTTTACCAGCCACTGATGGCTTTCACTTACTCGCCCACACTATTCGAAATGTTAATTAATTTTGGCGCAGTTATTGGACAGAAAATTCTCCCATTTAGGCTGACTTCTCTCCTTTTTTAACCAGAGGCAAAACATTCGCAGCCCTCCTGTTCTCTGGCATCTCCTCAAATCCAAGGAGAACTGGAAGAGTAGGATCAAATTTTTGATTCCCATCCCCACTTCTCTCGGAAACCTCGGATGAATTCATAGAATCATAGAACCCTACAGTGCAGAAAGAGGCCATTCGGCCCATCGAGTCTGCACCGACCACAATCCCACCCAGGCCCTACCTCCATATCCCTACATATTTTACCCACTAATCCCTCTAACCTACACATCTCAGGACACTAAAGGGCAATTTTAGCATGGCCAATCAACCTAACCCACACATCTTTGGACTGTGGGAGGAAACTAGAGCACCCGGAGGAAACCCACGCAGACACGAGGAGAATGTGCAAACTCCACACAGACAGTGACCCGAGCCAGGAATCAAACCCAGGTCCCTGGAACTGTGAAGCAGCAGTGCTAACCACTGTGCTACCGTGCCGCCCAATTCCATCAAACTGCTGACTTTTCTACTTTGAGAAGTGGCAACCTTTTAAGCATCTTATCTTCATCTATTTTTACCCTCTTCATTATTGCTACAGCGCCCTTTTTTATTCCAAATTGACCACAGTCTCTTCTCCAGTGACAGCAGACATGGAGTGCTCATTTAGTACCTCAACCATTCTCTATTTTCTGTTTCATTTTAACTTCTAGATCATGAGTCAACCAGGGAATATTGGTTTTGGATAGTCTTGCTTCCCCTCATAGGAATGTGTCTGCCTGAATCATCTCCTTTTTAAATGCATCTCGATGTTCCATCACTGTTTTTCTGATCAATTTTTGATTCCAGTCCACCTGGGCCAGATCTCTTTCCAAGTCACTCAAGTTACCCCTCTACCTATTACATATTTTTACAATTGATCGTTCCTTTTCCATAATAAACCTAAACCTGATGATATTATGAACAAAACTTTCAGGGTGTGGTCTTACCTCTCATTCACGCCACGCTCCCGCTGCAGCGAGATCAGAGAACTTGGTGTCCAGCCAAATCTCCGTTCACTGCAGCGGGATGGGAAAATCGGTGATAAGAGTCCAGCCTAAAAGTCAGCTGTAGATGCCTCAATAGTTTGAATTATAAACTCTTAAATGACTTCTGTAAATGTCAGAAACCTAGGTACCCATTTTCTGTTGAAAACGGTGGGTGGGATTTTACGAACTCACTTGGGTGAGGCTTGTAAAATCCCACCTGAGGCCAAGGGAAAATTCTGTTCTGTGGGCCTCGCCTGCCCCGATTCCGGGGCGGGCGAGGTGGTAAATTCCGGCCTGTTTCTCTCAAATTTGAACCTCTATGCCACTAGTGGACAACCTGTCACCTGGGGGCCACATGCGGTCCATCTGGGTTCTGAGTGCGGCCAGCAAGATAATTTTGTTGGCCTTTGCCCAGATGCAGGGTTGCCATATTCTGCTCATTTCCATCTGCGTAGTTTTTTTTCCTACCGGTATGACTGAAGTGATACGCACGTAAAGAAGAGACAAGTGAAGTGAGGAGCATCCAGAGTGTAAATAAGTATTTTGTTTTTATCATTTGAAGTTGATAGTTTTATTAATATATGAACGATTATGCATTTTCTATAACTCATTATGAAATATTCGGTGTATGTCAAATGTATTTAATCTTATTCATGGTTAGTGAACAAGCCTGTTTTCAATCTTGTGGCCAACTGAGATGAAGGAGGTCCACTCATGGAGTCCACTCACGATACTAGGTTGTCCATCATTGCCCTAATCTGGATTGACTAAGTTCCCTTTACTAACCTTTTAAAAAGTTCTTTAGTTTTTTCTGCTCATCTCCACACCAGGTCAGCAGCCGACTGAATATGTTAACTCTGCAACAAATGGGCTTACTCACATCCACCTATTGAGTAAGTATTATATCTGTCGCTCAACTTTGAAATTTGTTTCTGGGTTTGGATCTGCTAAGGAAAGACCACAGGCTAATTCCTCATTCAGAATTGGGTTAACTGATCTCAGCTGGGATGTTGACAAGGTTTTGCAATTCGACACTCTTGGACAAGATGTAGAGGTATCACCCAAAATTCACACCCCTGAGCACCAATTAAGAAATGCTGAGTGAAAATGCACACATGTGAGTCTTAAGCAAGGAACGGGTTATGTTCAAAATGCAATTCCATCCCCTCGCCAATTATAGGATCATAGAATCCCTACAGTACAGAAGGAGGCCATTTGGCTTATTGCGTCTGCATCAACCCTTACCCAGGCTTATTCCCGTAACCCCACATATTTAACCCACTAATCCCCCGAACCTATAAATATCTTGGGCACTAAGGGGCAACTTTGAATGGCCAGTCAACCTAACCGGCATATCTTTCGAATGTGGGAGGAAACCAGAGCACCCGGAGGAAACCCACATGGACACGGGGAGAATGTGCAAACTCCGCACAGACAGTGACCCAAGCCCTGGCGTTGTGAGGCAGCAATGATAAAATGCTGATCATTTTTAAGATTATCTGAAGTATGATCATCATAAATTCTAATTATGGAAATGCATTGACTATAAACATTTACTGGATAAATTATTGAAAATTCCTTTGATAATTCATAATATTAATCTAGAAATTATGATCCCAGTATTGGAGTACAGATTTACATGTTCATGTGGCATTCATTCCATATTCTTTAATGTATGCATCATCCATTCAAATTGAACGTATTAACATTGCCTACGTGAAAACAGAGAGCTAAAGAATGCTGTGGAAATGCATTAAATTTTTATCTGCTGAATTTTGGAAATATAATTCTTGAAGGCATGCAGTGGGCACTTGCTGAATATACTTCTTGTCTAAATATTATGTTTCTTCTTAGCACAATAACTTATGACACCATATATATCTGCGCACCACCCCCCCCCCCCCCCCCCCCCGCCCCCACCGCACCCCCCAACAATACTTTATGAGAGAAGTGGTGATTGATTTTGTTCTAGGCAAGAACTTTGAATGGCTGGTGGTCTGGGTGGGAGGGAAAACCCCCAACAGGCCATTTTAGTGACTGGACCTCATTGAAATAATCTGGGACAGTCTCCCGACAGAACCTGGCAGGATTGATGTGAGGGAGAGTGAGAGTTATTTTGATTTGATTTATTATTGTCACATGTATCAGTATACAGTGAAAAATATTGTTTCTTGCGCGCTATACAGACAAAGCATACCATTCATAGAGAAGGAAACAAGAGAGTGCAGAATGTAGTGTTACGGTCATAGCTGGGGTGTAGAGAAAGGTCAACTTAATGCAAGGTAAGTTAATCTTCAGGAAGTTAGGAAGCCAGGTCAAGAACTGTAGGAGTCCAAGGACCTTCCTCAACATAAAGTTAGCGACTGAGGGGTTTAGCAGCTGTTGCCAATCCAGAGGGGAAGAGACAAGGCCAGGACTGGGGACAGGGCATGGGATCGGGTGGATTGGGGAGAGGGGATGGCCGGGGAAGTGCCTTTTCCTTGAGGCCCATCAACATTTCAAAGAAAAGTAATTTTTTGTTCAACTTACCTTGGCTGTGATTTGGTTGTCACTCGGGGCCTCGAGTGAGCTTCACAAATCCAGATGTCGAGATGCCCTCATTTACTTTTACCTGCAAGTCATGCTTGATCTGCATTGGGGATAGGACAACCTCAGACTGGTGAATGGACTTAGTGTAAACACAATCCCTCTTGCACACCATTCCTGTGGGTCAAGGTGGATTAGAATTGATCCCTCTTTGTCAGGAGGCTCCATGACTAATTATGGAGGCACGGTGGCACAATGGTTAGCACTGATGCCTCCTAGCACCAGGGGTCCGAGTTCGATTCCCCGGTTGGGTCACCGTCTGTGTGGAGTTTGCACGCTTTCCCCATGTCTGCATGGGTTTCCTCCGGGTGCTCTGGTTTCCTCCCACAGTCCGAAAGATGTGCTGGTTAGGTGCATTGGCCATGCTAAATTCTCCCTCCATGTACCCGAACAGGCACCGGAGTGCAGCGATTCGGGGATTTTCACAGTAACTTCATTGCAATGTTAATGTAAGCCTACTTGTAACATTAATAAATCAGCTTAAACTTGTTCTGATTTCAAAGTTTAAATTCAAACAGGAGCTTTATGAAATTACGACACGGTAGGTATATCTTGTCAATGAATACATTTTATAGCAACAGAACAGGTTTGATTGGAGACTGTGGCATGTTGAGAATGTGGTTGTTTACTGACACATCCTTTTTCATCGATAAAGAGCCCAGGGTGGAAATAGCCTCATGCCCACCTGGTGTGCTTTCCCCTTACAGGTGGATAAAAGATATGACGTCAATGCGAGAGACGTGGTCCACCTCAAGCTTTTCTCTCGCTTCTTATGTTGCCAAGTATCGTGAAGCAAGAGGAGTCTAGCTCACCACAACTTAAGCTAACAAATCTGAGTATCACTTGTGAGCCACAACCATACCACCAACCCCCGCTCCCCCAAACTCTCCTCCCCGTCGCCACCCTCCCTGCTGTCCACCTGGATTACAAATACACCAAAAGGCTGTGGTGTGTGTGGGGCAGCATTTCTAATAAGCAATTTACATCACCTGGAAACTGGACTATGCCCTTGTATCATTCTCCAAACTGTATTGATGTAGTTACAGCGATTTTCACGCGTTTGCAAAATGCTTTCTATCTTTCAGAGTATTAAGTTTTGATTTCATTTATTAAAATATAACCTTGAAGTCTTTTTAAGTAAGCTGAGATAAGCAAAAAGGGATTCTGTCTTTTAAACTTCACTCCTTCATTGCTTACTCAGCATAACCCATTTCCTTCCATAAACATGCTAATGAAGTAATAAAGCTGTATAACTAAGATAAGCGTTTCTGAATTTTGACTCATTTTGTCAAGGGAAAATTAGCACCAGTGTGTTGTTTCATAACCATTTGCATGTTAACTCTTTAAGTCCACTTGATGGTTACATCACTGGCAACTTGTAAATTAGCCAAACACTGTTTTGTATTTTCTGTTGCGTCTAAGCTTTGAATGCAAAATTCAGCTTGGTCAAAAACAAGAGTTGGAATGATTTTGTTCCCAGACAAGCTGACTAAACTGGATAAATATTAGTGAATGTCACAAGTAGGCTTACATTAACACTGCAATGAAATTACTGTGAAAATCCCCGAGTTGCCTGTTCGGGTACACTGAGGAAGAATTTAGCATGGCCAATGACCCTAACCCACACATTTTTCAAACTGTGGGAGGAAACTGGGGCACCCGGAGGAAACCCACATGGGGAGAATGAGCAGACTCCGCACAGACAGTAGCCCAAGCCAGGAATTGGACCCGGGTCCCTGGCGCTGAGAGGCAGCAGTGCAACCATGCCACACATGGGGGGGAAAAAAAGCTTCTCTTGTTTAAGTAATAGGAGCCCTGACATTCTCTGAAAAGATGATTAAACATAATAGCAATCCACATATTGTTTCTACAGTGTCCTGAAGGCTGAAGCAGAACTTAATCCTCCCGCTGTGGTTACACGGATAAAATGTTATGTTGGCAGTTGACTTCTACATGTCATAATAAACACTGAAAAATCAAATTTTTGCCTTAAAAAATCTTGTTAGCTCTCTACCGCTCTCCTAACCCAAAAGGGCTTATTAAATTCAGCAACTTTTTTTCCCCCCATCAGACACAGAGTCATTTGAGCTTGTTCTTCATCTCTTTCTGAAAGCTTGCTTTTAATAAACATCTTATGAGATCTGCTCGTATTTGTAACTCATTTGAGATTTGCTTCAGTTCTGCTCGATTTGTCCCAAATTGTGTGTGTGCTGTTCATTCTTCCTCATTGCGGTTCGTGATGTCTGCATGCTGAGGGAAAGGGGGAATTATTTCACTTCAGCCTGAGCTGGACAACCTGACACAGTTTTACTGGCAAGCAAGGCACTGCGCCATTAATTAATTGTTCTGAAAACTATTAATTCTAGCTTTAGTCGATAATAAATATCTTGCTAACAGCGACTTAATTACCCAATGTACATTCCTGGGTCAAAAACAAAAATAAATCCCTTTTTATCTCTGATGATGGAGGTTATGTTTGGGGTGGCACGGTGGCACAGTGGTTAGCACTGCTACCTCACAGCGCCAGGGTCCCAGGTTCAATTCCCAGCTTGGGTCACTGTCTGTGTGCAGCTTGCACCTTCTCCCCGTGTCTGCGTGGGTTTCCTTCGGGTGCTCCGGTTTCCTCCCACAGTCCGAAAGATGTACAAGTTAGGTGGATTGGCCATGCTAAATTGTCCATTAGTGTCAGGGGGATTAGCAGGGTAAATGTATGGGGTTACAGGGATAGGGCCTGGGTGGGATCGGTGTCGGCTCGATGGGCCGAATGGCCTCCTTCTGCACTGTAGGGATTCTGTGTTCTGTTTAAGAGATTTTTTTAATATATAGAGGAATGACACTGGCACTTTGTCCAAAAATTCAGATGCTTTTAACTGGAAACTCAACTGAAGGGGAAAAGGCAGAGGAGTGAGGTTAGCTGAGTTGCTCTTGCCAGGAGCGTACTGACACATACACAATGGGCAGAAAGGCTTTCTTCTATGCTGCAAACATTTTCTGCTTCTATGGCTGGAATTTTATGCAATCCCCCACCACAGGGAGTAGGATGGCATGTTGTAGGGATGTGTAATATCCAGTGTGATGGTGGGGTCCATGTGTCCTGTCTCTTACCCACTTCCATTGGTATTGTGGGTTGATGTCAGGCGACCTGCCTGGCCAATTGAACCCCTTAAATGGCCAATTGATGGTGGTGCTCACATCATGCAGTGAAGTTGTCTCGTAACCCCTAGCAACCTGACTACAGGCTTTGGAGGATAAGGGAGGTTAGCCTTTCTGATCATGCACCCTTAACCCAAATGAGCTCCCCCCAACAAAAATGTTGTCCCAGCTTTAATCCTCCACACCCTGGCCATTGGATTAGATGACAGCTCTTGGAGTGAGGACATTCTCCCTCATAGAATCATAGAAACCCTACAGTGCAGAAAGAGGCCATTTGGCCCATTGAGTCTGCATCAATAACAATCCCACCCAGGCCAGATCCCCACTTAGTTCCCCTGCTATTCTCTCTAACTTATCAGGTCCCAGGACACTAAGCACGTCCAATCAACCCAACCGCACATCTTTGGACTGAGGGAGGAAACCGGAGCACCCGGAGGAAACCCACGCAGACACGAGGAGAATGTGCAAACTCCACACAGACAGCGACCCAAGCCAGGAATCGAACCCACGTCCCTGGAGCTGTGAGGCAGCAGTGCTAACTACTACGTCACCTTGCCGCTCATGGGAACAGAAGCCACAGCTTGAGGCAACTAATTGCTGGGTAAAATCCTGTCATGACTTTCCAGGTCAGTGGAGTGGGATTTCTCCTGAATTTCCGATCGATCAGACCACCACCTGAGTGGGGAATTCAGTCGCGCAATTCTGAGAGTGCATCAGGCCTTTAAATTTAGCATAACCAATCGACCTAACCCGCAATGGATGGGTTTCTTGCTTGCATCAGAAGGTGTGGTTTAAATTCCTCTGTAGGGACATGACTGCATTAATCTGGGGGGAGGGTGGTGATGGGGCAGCACGGTGGCACAGTGGTTAGCACTGCTGCCTCACGGTGCCTAGGACCTGGGTTCGATTTCCGGTTGGGTCACTGTGTGAAGTTTGCACATTCTCGCAGTGTCTGCGTGGGTTTCCTCCGGGTGCTCTGTTTCCTCCCACAATCCAAAGATGTGCAGGTTAAGTGAATTGGTCATGTTAAATTGCCCCTTAGTGTCAGGGGGACTAGCTAGGGTAAATGCATGGGGTTATGAGGATAGGGTCTGAGTGGGATTGTGGTCGGAGCAGACTCGATGGGCCGAATGGGCATCTTCTGCACTGTAAGATTCTATGATTCTATCTGGGACAAAACCGGAGCACCTGAAAGAAACCCACGCAGACACAAGGAGAATGTGCAAACTTAACGCAAACAGTGACCGAGGCCGGAATTGAACCTGGGTCCCTGGCGCTGTGAGACAGCACTGTTATCCACTGTGCCACCGTGCCACCCCATCGCCACCCTCCCCCCAGACTGATGCAGCCATGTCCCCACAGAGAGATTTAAACCACAACCTTCTGATGCAAGCAAGAAATCCATCGACTGAGTCACTGCAGACACACTGATGAGAAATCCAAACAATTTTTATTGTATTTATCTCTGTTGGTACAGTCCAAGTGCAGTGGTATAGAAATTTGCAATCTGGAGCTTGATGACTCCAGAAAAATCAGTTGTTTCATGTCAGTGTGTTCAAAATAAGAGCAGTGAAAAGAAACATTCCCTGATGAGTTTCTGTATCTTCTCTTCTGCTTTGATCCAGGGTATAATGCCGTCTCATTGTGGGTGGAATTCTGAGCAGAGCAGAAATAGGCAGCGTTATCATTGTAACCGGCCTTGCTCTCCAGCCACAGGATGTCATGACAGATCCGAGTGAGCAGACGCCGAGTGTTTTGAGTCAAGACTAATCCTCACTGTAAGGCTTTCCTCAGAGAGCTGGAAACCTCAGCTTTAGCTCAACACTCCACTGCACTCCTCTCAGTTATTTTCAAGGATGTTGGGATCGATGAGAGAAGGCAAGTCAGGTTGTCAATCTGGAGAGCAGGGCTAAACAAAGATAAAGCTTAATGTCAGAAAGATATTCAAGTCCAATTTCTCCGATGTTGTCGACTCATTTGGTTTTTTCTTCACCTTCCTCATCGCTGGTGAGGAAAGCAAGTCTGGACTGCATGCAGGGTGGCACAGTGGTTAGCACTGCTGCCTCAAACAGCACCAGGGACCCAGGTTTGATTCCTGGCTTGGGTCACTGTCTGTGTGGAATCTGCACATTCTCCCCGTGTCTGCATGGGTTTTCTCCGGGTGCACTGGTTTCCTCCCACAGCCCGAAAGACGTGCTGGTTAGGTGCATCGGCCATGCTAAATTCTCCCTCAATGTACCCAAACAAGCGCCCAAGTGTGGCAACTCGGGGATTATCATGATAACTTCATTGAGTGTCAAGGTAAACCTACTTATGACATGAATA
This sequence comes from Mustelus asterias, assembly GCF_964213995.1. Classification (NCBI taxonomy): domain Eukaryota; kingdom Metazoa; phylum Chordata; class Chondrichthyes; order Carcharhiniformes; family Triakidae; genus Mustelus; species Mustelus asterias. Next base: position 9,480,972 of record NC_135810.1, on the reverse strand, counting down.
AATAAACTTTAAAACAGTTATGATCACAGAAACAACTTTGATAGGTTCAAAGGGATAACGTATTGACGGAAAATGTTTCTGGCAACATTTGTGATTATTTATTGCTGATATTTTATAGCTTTTTCTGTGTCTTCTGCTGGTTTCTTTGCATCAATAGAGGTCTTTTGCTTTTCCAACTTTCTTGGAGAAATTCTGCTGAGTGCACCTTTCAGTACGCAAGACAGAGCCTCCTGCATTGCTGCAATTAGGGATTGTATACTCGGCTGGTGGGATCTCCTCTAAACAGAAAGAAAGGGACAGAAGGGAGAGGAGACCTGGTGACTGCGGGCAGTGTTCCAGGGAGTGACGTGTTGGAGGAGAAGCTCAGGCACATGGAGTGCTGGGCTAGCAGGGAGTTCAAGGCAGAAGGGTCCACAGAACACACCACTACCCTGCAGCCAGAGTCTGTAGGCAGCGACCTAGCTACCACAACATGTCTGAAGTCCAGTGCCTGGAACCGCCACATGCCAGATGATTGGGCTGAAGGTCGCCTCCAACTGAGTAGGTGGCCAACCAATGTCAGTGGCTCTAAAGGTTTCAGTAACCCTCAACATTTTGGCTACTCATTCTTTCGAGGGGTCAGTGCACGAATCCCAATCAGCTGCCCACAACTGCATCAAGCTGGTGACTGACGCTGTCTTCAGATGGGTCATGACCTTCGTTAGATTCCATACCAACTAAGCCAGCAAGGCTGATCGAGCCAGAGGCTTTGCAATGATTGTTGGGTTTCCCAGCATCCAATGGTGCCATCGACCGTACTCACAAGACCATCAGGGTGCCAGCAAGTGAGTCGGGTGCCTTTCTGAACAGAGAGGGGTCACCCTCCATGAATATGTGGATATTTTGCGGTCACAAAGATTCTGTGAGTCTGTGCGAGGTACCCTGACAGCTCCCATGATGCCTATTTCCTGCGACATGCCCAGGTGAAGAGGCTGCATATTTGGTCCCTGGGTGCCAAAGGCTATCCTTTAGAACGATGACTCATGACACCACTCCAGCTCCCAAGGACAGAAGCACGAAGAGAGGTTCAATAGAAGTCATGTCTCCAAAAAGGTGGGTTGAGAGGGTGAGTGGGCCAGGACCGATGTGCATATCATTTATAGGTGTTGTGTGCTGCACTCTGCTCAGTCTGGCTCTGCCTTGGAGAGGGGTGGGGGGGGGGGGGGGGGGGGGGGGGGGGGCGGTGGGGAGAGACTCCTGAAGGGTGAGAATAGCGAAGCAGCTCTAGAGACCACAGATGATGACTCAACTGATGGATCTGATGAGGAGTCTGGGGAGGCACAGAGTGAGGGTGTGAGGCAGATATGAGGGCGGCACGGTAGCACAGTGGTTAGCACTGCTGCTTCACAGCTCCAGGGTCCCGGGTTCGATTCCCGGCTCGGGTCACTGTCTGTGTGGAGTTTGCACATTCTCCTCGTGTCTGCGTGGGTTTCCTCCGGGTGCTCCGGTTTCCTCCCACAGTCCAAAGATGTGTGGGTTAGGTTGATTGGCCAGGTTAAAAAAAATTGCCCCTTAGAGTCCTGGGATGCGTAGGTTAGAGGGATTAGTGGGTAAAGTATGTGGGGGTAGGGCCTGGGTGGGATTATGGTCGGTGCAGACTCGATGGGTCGAATGGCCTCCTTCTGCACTGTAGGGTTTCTATGATTTCTATGATTCTATGAGGAACTTTCTGTGAGGCAGGGACACCAGGGAGGCCTTGATTCTACTACGCATGTTAGCTTGGCTGCCAAGGCATGGTTTGAAACTCATGCAAATGTTTGGCACAGTGGTTAGCACTGCTGCCTCAGAGCGTCAGGGACCTGGGTTCGATTCCCGGCTTGGGTCACTGTCTGTGCAGAATCTGCACGTTCTCCCCGTGTCTGCGTGGGTTTTCTCCGGATGCTCTGGTTTCCTCCAGGAGTCCGAAAGTCATGCTGGTTAGGGTCATTGTCCATGCTAAATTCTCCCTCAGTGTACCCGAACAGTGTCACCCGAGTGTGGCGACTAGGGAATTTTCACAGTAACTTCATTGCAGTGTTAACGTAAGCCTACTTGTGACACTAATACGTAAACTTTTAACTATGTATGTTCAGCTAGGCTGCTAACATCCTTACCAAGTGTTAGAGAAATTTCAAATAATCAGGGATTTAAGACACTGATAAATCTACCAGCACTGAGTGAAATGACTCAGATCAGATTTACAGACTAACAGGGGGTACTGTCTGCATAAAGACACACATAATCACAATGAGAGATTTAAACAAGTATTTCTGATTTAAACATGTATTTTGGATTTTAAAAGGTATTTTTAAAGTAATCTGTACACCTTAGCCAAAGGCAGGCTGTTCCAGAGCATGATGGGATGAAAATTGAGTGAGACGAACAACATTCTTTGGTACAATGAAACCGCAGAATGTGTATATTCTTATCAACATAAGTTATGGACAGTATGGGTTCCCAAAACCAGAGTATGAATAGAGCTATTCAATTTGCACTGATAAGACAGTGCTTCTCAGACACGGGAATATCAACTGTCTGACTCGACCATTGAAGTAATTTTGAGTTGATGAGAACAGTACCTTTGAACTCTACAGCTAAGCATCAGTGTTGCTAAGCGACAGGGGGAAGAAGCATTCAGATTCTGGGGACCAATGAAATCCCATGATGTCAGAGGGTAGAATGTAATTGGTTCAGGTACATGAGAAGTGTTAACAATGATTGATTTGTACGACTGATGACTGATTTATAACAAACAGGAAGGTGGGAAAAGCGAACTTGAAGATGTATAATTGTCCTGTCTGATGTGTTGTAACTTCAGAGTGGTATTGGAATGCTCAGGACCTTCTTATCAGAGAGGTGTTGGACTGCCCAATGTATCTCCCCCAGCGATCGTTGGCCAAATAACGATATGTCTTTAACCAGCATACTGACGTCCCGAGTCTTTGTATTCGCTGAGCTTTGGCTATACTCAGTCTCTGAAAAACACCAAGCATTCCCAATGAGGCCATCATATGACCCCAGTGTCGAATCACTGTAATATAGTTTGTAATAAAGTGCCCGCCACGTTGGTCAGTATTTGTTCTGGACTGGCATGAATACCTGTTGGCGGCATGGATTATTAAGTGGGGGAAGGGGGTGGGATACAAGCCCGGATGAGCCTTCATCTGCAAACCATTAATGGGTTCTGGGTGGGAATGACGGCCACCGTGACGTTATGCGGGCGGGAAACCAAATTTTCAGGCCCCATTGCATTGTTCCCATCCCACCCCCTCTCCCAAATCAGACATTCTCTCTTCCACCTTCTTCCGTCGGGAAAAAGATACAAAAGTCTGAGATCATGTACCGACCGACTCAAGAACAGCTTCTTCCCTGCTGCTGTCAGACTTTTGAATGGACCTACCTCGCACTAAGTTGATCTTTCTCTACACCCCAGCTATGACTGTAACACCACATTCTGCACTCTCTTCTTTCCTTCTCTGTGAACAGTATGCTTTGTCTGTGTAACGCGCAAGAAACAATACTTTTCACTGTATGTTCACTGTGTGACAATAATAAATCAAATCAAATCAAATCCGCTGCGGGGGTGGAGGATGGGAGAATTCTGCCCAAAAAGTTAAATAAATTCAAATGGAGAACATCACAGCAATTAAAGTTAAACTGTTGGAATGTATTGAACAGATTAATTATTCATTACAAAGCACAGCCGGTTGTAGGATTTTACTGCATTATAAAATTGCTGCACCTATAATTCTTTTCACAAGAATGAAAAGCGCTCATGAAATACATTCTTTTTTTAAAAACGGCTTTACATTCTCATTCATACTATTTTGAATGAAAACATCAAAAGGCAAATTTCACACTCGCGGCGTGAACCTGTTAAAAACCAGGGGTTGAATTGTACGAGTTAGCTGTGTCTGGGTAAACAGGGAGGTGGGCCCGCGACTTAGGGCACTCCGCCATTGGCGATACCCACTGTTAGTTGGCCCGCCCTCATCCCTGCCCTGATTTTACGGACAGTGAGGTGAATCACCTGCCAACAGCCAGATTGCGGCCCTTAAGTAGGCAAGTAATGTCCAATCAAGGGACTCATCCCACCACCGCACTGTTATAATGCCCCCCAAGGCTGGCATTGTAGCCCCCTCACTCGGAACTCTTTTACTCTCTTCCCCTCCATGCCTATTCACACCTGTACAACGACGCCATCCATCACCTACACCCACACTCCGGTATGGCCCTGCCCTTCCCCAAATCCGTGCCAGCTCTCCCATTGCAGGAGCCCCACATCAACACTCTCTTTCCCTTAACAACCCCTCCGAACTCACCCAATCCCTCTGGGCCTCTATAGCTACCCCCACCTTTCATTCCTCTTCTTCCCATCTAGTACACACCAACATTCCTAACCCGCACCCCCCACCCCAACTCCCCGCCCCAATGAAGGGGCTAGTGCCTGACATGCAGCAGCCAAACAGGTTTAACCCTGCGTCCTGCGGGATGCTGTTCAGTGACAGAGAGGATACCTCGTTCTCATCAATCAGAGGTCTCACATCCACCCTCCCCCTTTTCCCTGTCTAATGTACACCCTAACTGAACCCCTCACCCAACCTCTCCCTGCTCCCCCACCATTGGGGCCAGTCAGCCTGGTCCCAGCGACATCTTGGACTGACCTCCATGTCCCAGTCCTTTGCTAAACACCACTGCTTTGTCCAACCGCAGTACTGGAAGCGGTCACCATTCTTGCTTGTCACTGCGGAGCTGGCAGCTTCCAATTGTGTGGAGATGCTGGTGTTGGACTGGGGTAAACACAGTAAGGAGTCTCACAACACCAGGTTAAAGTCCAACAGGTTTATTTGGTAGCAAAAGCCACTAGCTTTCGGAGCTCTCACTGCTCCTTCCTCACCTGACGAAGCAGCAGCGAGCGCTCCGAAAGCTAGTGGCTTTTGCTACCAAGTAAACCTGTTGGACTTTAACCTGGTGTTGTGAGACTTCTTACTGAGCTCCCAATTGACCAGTAATGGTAGGAGGCAGGAGGACGTCCTCCTGGAGATGAGCAGAAGTCCTGCATTGTACCAATTCAAGCGCCGTCACCCAAATAAAAAGTGGGGCAAGCCAGCTCAGCAGAGGTGGGCTTTAAATTTACACAGGGATGTGGGGAGCCTGCCCTGAGTCAAATTCAGGCCCTGAAGAAACTGAGATAACATTTCTAATGGGCAGGTCATGCTTGGCTAACTTGCAGCAAATGTGCCTTGAATGGATTTTGAAAGCAAGGTACCACGTGGAAGATTTGCCACAAACATTGTAGAATGAAGAGAATGTGGCCAAAGGGTTAAGAACATTTGGGGTGGAATTCTTAATTACGTTGAAATTTGCTGATTACACCAATTTTGTTTATTTATTCTATTTATTGGGGACGGCACGATGGCACAGTGGTTAGCACTGCTGCCTCACAGTGCCAGGGACCCGGGTTCGAGTCCCACTTGGGTCACTGTCTATGCAGAGTCTGCATGTTGTCTGCGTGGGTTTCCTCCGGGTGCTCCGGTTTTCTCCCACAGTCCAAAGATGCGCAGGTTAGGTGGATCGGCCATGGGAAAAAGATACAAAGTCTGAGGTCACATACCAACCGACTCAAGAACAGCTTCTTCCCTGCTGCTGTCAGACTTTTGAATGGACCGACCTTATATTAAGCTGATCTTTCTCTACACCCTAGCTATGACTGTACCACTGCATTAGAACATAGAACATAGAAAGCCACAGCACAAACAGGCCCTTCGGCCCACAAGTTGCGCCGATCACATCCCCACCTCTAGGCCTATCTATAGCCCTCAATCCCATTAAATCCCATGTACTCATCCAGAAGTCTCTTAAAAGACCCCAACGAGTTTGCCTCCACCACCACCGACGTCAGCCGATTCCACTCACCCACCACCCTCTGAGTGAAAAACTTACCCCTGACATCTCCTCTGTACCTACCCCCCAGCACCTTAAACCTGTGTCCTCTCGTAGCAACCATTTCAGCCCTTGGAAATAGCCTCTGAGAGTCTACCCTATCCAGACCTCTCAACATCTTGTAAACCTCTATCAGGTCACCTCTCATCCTTCGTCTCTCCAGGGAGAAGAGACCAAGCTCCCTCAACCTATCCTCATAAGGCATGCCCCCCAATCCAGGCAACATCCTTGTAAATCTCCTCTGCACCCTTTCAATGGCTTCAACATCTTTCCTGTAATGAGGTGACCAGAACTGCGCACAGTACTCCAAGTGGGGTCTAACCAGGGTCCTATAAAGCTGCAGCATTATCTCCCGACTCCTAAACTCAATCCCTCGATTAATGAAGGCCAGTACGCCGTACGCCTTCTTGACCGCATCCTCCACCTGCGAGGCCGATTTAAGAGTCCTATGGACCCGGACCCCAAGGTCCTTCTGATCTTCTACACTGCTAAGAATGGTACCCTTCATATTATACTGCTGCTTCATCCCATTGGATCTGCCAAAATGGATCACCACACACTTATCCGGGTTGAAGTCCATCTGCCACTTCTCCGCCCAGTCTTGCATTCTATCTATGTCTCGCTGCAACTTCTGACATCCCTCCAAACTATCCACAACACCACCTACCTTGGTGTCGTCAGCAAACTTACCAACCCATCCCTCCACTTCCTCATCCAGGTCATTTATGAAAATGACAAACAGCAAGGGTCCCAGAACAAATCCCTGGGGCACTCCACTGGTCACTGACCTCCATGCAGAGAAAGACCCCTCCACAGCCACTCTCTGCCTTCTGCAGGCAAGCCAGTTCTGGATCCACAAGGCAACAGCCCCTTGGATCCCATGCCCTCTCACTTTCTCAAGAAGTCTTGCATGGGGGACCTTATCGAACGCCTTGCTGAAGTCCATATAGACCACATCCACCGCTCTTCCTTCGTCAATGTGTTTGGTCACATTTTCAAATAACTCAACCAGGCTCGTAAGGCACGACCTGCCCTTGACAAAGCCGTGCTGACTACTTTTGATCATACTAAACTTCTCTAGATGATCATAAATCCTGTCTCTCAGGATCCTCTCCATCAACTTACCAACCACTGAGGTTCGACTCACCGGTTGGTAATTTCCCGGGCTGTCCCTGTTCCCTTTCTTGAATATAGGGACCACATCTGCAATCCTCCAATCCTCCGGAACCTCTCCCGTCTCCATCGACGATGCAAAGATCATCGCCAAAGGCTCCGCAATCTCCTCCCTCGCCTCCCACAGTAACCTGGGGTACATCCCATCCGGTCCCGGCGACTTACCAACCTTGATGCCATTCAATAGTTCCAACACATCCTCTTTCTTTATGTCCACATGCTCGATCCTTTCTGTCCACCGCAAACCAGCAGTACAACCACCCAGATCCCTTTCCACCGTGAATACCGAGGTAAAGTATTCATTAAGCAGCTCCGCCATTTCTAACGGTTCCGCACAAACTTTTCCCCCTTCACCTTTTAAGGGTCCTATGCCTTCACATCTCATCCTTTTACTCTTGACATATTTGTAGAAAGCCTTGGGATTCTCCTTAATCTTAGCCGCCAAGGCCTTCTCATGACCCCTTCTCGCTCTCCTAATTTCCTTCTTAAGCTCCTTCCTACATCCCATATACTCCTCTAAATCCTTAACACCTCCTAGCTCTCTGAACCTTCTGTACGCCTCTCTTTTCTTATTCACCAGGTTCATCACAACCTTCGTGCACCACGGTTCCCGTACCCTACCAACACCCCCCTGTCTCATCGGAATGTTGTCATGCAGAGCTCCAGACAAACATTCCTTGAAAATCCTCCACTTTCCTTCGGTACTTTTCCCCAAGAATGCCTCCTTCCAATTTACCCGTCTAATTTCCTCCCTGATGACACTGTATTTCCCTTTACTCCAGAGAAACACTTTCCTAGCCTGCCTGATCCTATCTCTTTCCAATGCTATCGTGAAGGAGATAGAATTATGATCGCTATCCCCAAGATGCTCACCCACCGAGAGATCCTCCACCTGTCCAGGTTCATTAGCCAGCACCAGATCAAGTACAGCCTCTCCTCTAGTAGGCTTATCCACATACTGTGTCAGGAAACTCTCCTGGACACACCTAACAAACTCCTCTCCATCCAAACCCCTAGCCCTAGGGATATTCCAATCTATGTTTGGGAAATTAAAATCTCCCATCACGACAACTCTGTTATTCCTACATCTCTCCAGGATCTGTTTCCCCATCTGCTCCTCAACATCTCTGTTACTATTGGGCGGCCTATAGAAAACACCCAGCAACGTTACCGACCCCTTCCTGTTCCTAACCTCCACCCACAGAGACTCCGTAGTCAATCCCTCCACGGCGTCCACCTTCTCTACAGCCGTGACACTATCCCTGATCAACAGTGCCACTCCCCCCCCTCTCTTGCCTCCCTCCCTGTCCTTCCTGAAACATCTAAAACCCGGCACCTGAAGCACCCAGTCCTGTCCCTGAGACATCCAAGTCTCCGTAATGGCCACCACATCACAATTCGAAGCAGCAATCCACGCTCTAAGCTCATCCACTTTATTCACTACACTCCTGGCATTAAAATAGACACATCTCAGACCTTCAGCCTGAGCACTTCCCTTCTCCATCACTCGTCTAACCTCCCTCTTACCCTGTTTACATTCCTTATCTATTTGCGAGCTAACCTCCTCGCTCTCAGTCCCTTCATTTCGATTCCCTCCCCCCAACCTTTCTAGTTTAAAGTCTCTCCAGTAGCCTTAGCCAACCTTCCCGCCAAGATATTGGTCCCCCTGGGATTCAAGTGCCACCCGTCTTTTTTAAACAGGTCACACCTGCCCCTAAAGAGGTCCCAATGATCCAAGTACCCAAATCCTTGTCCCTTGCTCCAGTCCCTCAGCCACGCATTCATTCTCCACCGATTCCTGTTCTCACTCTCCCGCGGCACAGGCAGCAATCCCGAGATTACTACCTTTGCATTCCTCTTTCTCAGCTGTCTACCTAACTCCCTATATTCTCTTTTCATGACCCCTTCCCTCTTCCTACCTATGTCAGCAGTACCTATATGCATCACGACCTTCGGCTCCTCTCCCTCCCCCTTCAGGATTTCTGGGACTCGACCAGAGACATCCCGGACCCCTGCACCAGGGAGGCAAACCACCATCCGAGAGTCCCGTCTGTGTCCGCAAAAACGCCTATCTGACCCCCTCACCGTAGAGTCCCCAATTAGCACTTCCCTCCTTTCCTTACCCTTTTGCACTACTGGGCCAGGCTCAGCTCCAGAGACACTGCCACCGCTGCTTCCCCCAGGTGGGCTGTCCACCCCAGTAGTACTCAGACAGGAGTACTTATTATTAAGGGGCACATCCACCGGGGTGCTCACCATCAACCGAGCTTTCTCCTTCCTCACTGTTACCCAGTTACCCTCCTCCCGTGGTCCCGGTGTGACCACCTGCCGATAGCTCCTGTCAATGACCTCCTCACTATCCCTAACCCGGCGAAGGTCCTCGAGCTGCAATTCCAGTTCCCTAACATGGTCCCTTAGGAACCGCAGCTCAACACACCCAGCACAGATATGGTCGTCCGGGAGGCTAGGAGCCTCCAGGACCTCCCACATCCTACATTGGGAACAACATACTGGCCTCACACTCATAATTGCCCCTTTAAACACACAGGGAAAAAAAAAGTGAATGAAAATGTTAAACTTACCTTTCCTCCTCCTGTTTTCTCCAAAGCCCTGCTCTCACTGGGTCCTTTTTTTTAGGTTAGAGGAGGAGGGAGGGTGGGATACTCTACAAGTGTAGAGTATCGGGATTCCTCTCTGTTCCAATTTATTGGGGAAAAAAAAATCTCTCTCTCCCAGACCTCCCTGCGCGACCACTTCCGGGTTTAGATATTTTTTAAGAAAAAACCCGCGAAAAAGTAAGTTAAAAAATAACAGCGCTTACCCGCAGCACTCCTCTCGCGAATCTCTCCCTCTCTGCTGCACTTCCAAGACGCAATGAGGCCGATTCACTGAGGTGAGTAACTTTTTTTTTAAAAAAATCTCTCTCTCCCAGACCTCCCTGCGCGACCACTTCCGGGTTTAGATATTTTTTAAGAAAAAACCCGCGAAAAAGTAAGTTAAAAAATAACAGCGCTTACCCGCAGCACTCCTCTCGCGAATCTCTCCCTCTCTGCTGCACTTCCAAGACGCAATGAGGAATTCTGCATGCTCTCCTTTCCTTCTCTATGAACAGTATGCTTTGTCTGTATAGCACGCAGGAAACAATACTTTTCACTGTATACATGTGACAATAATAAATCATATCAATAAATGTGCACGGTTACGGGATTATGGGTGGTGGGCCTCAGTAAGATGCTCTGTCGGAGATTCGGAGCAGACTCAATAGAATCCCATAGAATCCCTACAGTGCAGAAGGAGGCCATTTGGCCCATCGAGCCTGCACCAACAACAATCCCACCCAGGCCCGATCCCCATAACCCACATATTTACCCCGCTAATCTCTCCAACATACGCATCCCAGCACACTAAGGGGCAATTTATCCTGGTCAATCAACCTAACCCACACATCTTTGGAGTATGGGAGTGAACCGGAGCACTCGGAAGAAATCCATGCAGATATGGGGAGCACGTGCAAACTCCACACAGACAGTGACCCAAGCCGGGAATTGAACCCAGGTCCCTGGAGCTGTGCTAACCACTGTGCCACTGTGCCACCTCGGGCTGAATGGGCTGAATGGCCTCCTTCTGCACTGCAGGGATCCCACCATTGTATGGAGCTGCTGATATATAGGCTGGCATTGTAAGCTGGTAAGATCATTAAGCAAAAGTAAATCGAATCTATGGTTTTGCACCAAGAGTGATCGAGTGCAGGGAGGCAACATTGACCATATTGACCTCTCATTCTACATTTGTTTAGCCTCAGTTGGAGTATGGTGCAATCTTCAGTCATTGCATTACAGGAGGAATATAAAAACACTGAAACATCTGCAGTGTCGGATCACTTAAGGTTACGGGAAGAAGCTTGTGAAATCCGAACATTTTTCAAGGCAGATATAAAGGTTCAGGGTGACCTGATAGATATCACATGATGGAGCACCCCGACAGGGCAGAGGAGTATTTCCAGATCCTCGTCAGCAGGCAAAAGGTTGTAAGACAATCACGAAAGGAATTAGGAAGTTATAAAAATGTATTTGCTCAGAGGGAGGCTAAAATGTCGAGTTCGCTGCCAAAACACACAGTTGAAGCAGTGTCCATAAATTCCTCACAAGGCAATTAGATAGTTGCTAGAAAAGGGTGACTCTTAAAGGGTAGAGTGAGAGTGAGCTGCAGAGTGGGTATAAATTTAATTGTTATGTGGAAAAAAGAATTGGTGTAGCTTTGATAGGTGAAAGATTGTTATCTTAGAAGCCCTACGTAGAGAAGGAGGCCATTTGGCCCATCGAGTCTGCACCCACAACAATCCCACCCAGGCCCTATCCTTGTAATCCCACATTTTTACCCTCTAATCGATGCAACCCAGGACACTAAGGGGAAATTTAGCATGGCCAATCAACCTAACCCGCACATCTTTGGACTGTGGGAGGAAACCCGAGCACCCGGAGGAAACCTACGCAGACAGGAGGAGAATGTGCAAACTCCACACAGAGGGCGACCCAAGCCGGGAATTGAACCCAGGTCCCTGGAGCTGTGAAGTAGTGGTGCTAACCACTGTGCCACTGTGCTGCCTATCGATTCAATAGAATTCAATGGGCTGGGTTTAGTGGTGGAGGCATGGATCCTACCTCCAGATCTGAAACCTGGGGTGGGAAGTGGTGGAGAAACCACTTTTGGGAATCAGTGCGACTTGGACATATCTTGTCAGCGGAGCTGCTGTCCATATTAAGGACAGCTGCCCACCCATGAGACCTGCTGACCAGGCCATTGCGGGAAGGGACCACTGTTGTGGCTGCATCTGGGGAGAGAGCACATTTCAATAAATAGGAGGTATGTGGATATGGTGGTGACAAGGTCAAGGAGGAAGGCCTTGACAGGGGAGGAGGGTTTAAGTTTATTTATTAGTGTCACAAATAGGCATACATTAACACTGCAATGAAGTTACTGTGCAAACCCCCTAGTCGCCACTCTAGAGAGAAAATAAGATTGAGAGAAGAGAAAAAGAGGAGAAGGAGAGAGATTATTCCAATGCTCCCCCTCCATATCAAAGAAATCCATTGTTGCTACGATTGGGAAATTGAGTAGCTATAAAGTAATTATTGGTTTCCTCATGGTGGGTCGTCTTGGGTTGGTGATATTTCATTTCCAGTCACCCTTCTGAATTTCCAGTGGTGACTGATAATTGCAACTAATTAAAAGAACTAATTTTCACAGTAACTTCATTGCAGTGTTAATGTAAGCCTAATTGTGATAATAAATTAAATGAACTTTAATTGTGCTAATTAAAATTACAAAACTTAATGATTTCACCCCTACCTATCCAATATGCAATGCAAGGCTATTTTAAACTTTGACCTTGTTTGCTCTTTCCTATTGATGAGAATGTTAACGCACAATTGGATCATGAAGCAGTTTGCTTGTTTTATCGATAATCCATTCACACGTTTGTATTTGCTGCACTCAATTGAACAAAGCCATCATGGATTGATACAAAATTATAAACACAGCTTGTTCCTTTGACGACTGCCCATGCGCTAAACTGTTTTGGCATCACTTGAGTTACCTACAACTGGGAAGGAATTGATCTCATTGAACACGTGGACTATCACATGACCAAATCTGTTGTAGGATGTGGATACCATTCGGTAAGCCTTAATAGTCCTCATAGCCTTACGGAGGTTAATTGTATGTATTTAATAACTACAAGAACTATGTACATATGTACAGCAAAGGATTCAAGCTAGGGACTGTCACCATGCTGGCTTGTGCACATGGCTCTGTCTGACCCCTAGGTATGGATCATGTGTGTTCTTGCATCATTGTGTGTGCAGTTCTGTACTCAGTCTCATCTTAACCCTATATGTGCCAGACCCTGAGACTACAAGGTCAAACTCTGACGCTTAGCTCTAATGAGCAGTCATTGATCTGAACTGTTAACTGTTTCTCTCCTCACAGATGCTGCCTGACCAGCAATTTTGTACTTGTGGTGAACCATAGATGTTTATCACTATGGGTACTTGTACATATGTTACTCTTGTTACTGTTGGGGTTAGGGTTGGGGTGTTCCACCTGTTGGCATTGTTCTGTGGTACACTCCGGTTGGCTCCGCCTTCCTATAGGAGTATAAAGGTCACTGCACTTCCTAGTGACCCTTTAGTCTGGGATTGTATTGTTAAGCAGTATGCTCTATTCTTGTTGCTAATAAAAGCCTTTATTTCCCGGGTACGATCCAGACTCCCGAGTGAATTAATCGCGTATCAGTGCTCTTATTTCAGTTATCTAACATTTGCATCTTTCTTTGTCTATCTCCTGAGTAACTCTCTAAGGCCCCTGGAGCAGTGTCTTTTGCCAGTTGGGGACTTCTTTATTTAGGTCGCTATCATCTCAAAGTGGTGGGAGAGAGTGAAGGGAACAGTGTCATTTTCTTTCTTTATTCTTTCATGGGATGTCACTGGCAGGGCCAACATTTGTGGCCCGCCCCAGAATTTCCTGGGACTGTTGAAAGTTTAAGCCAGAAGTTTACGTTGCTCGTGTGGGCACCTGCCCAACCTGGAAGTGTGTAAAGTTGCACAAGAAGACATTAGGAGCACATCCTGAGGTCATCACGCACTCGTGCGATACTTGGCAGACATGTGAGAGGGTCAGGCACCCGCCCACTGACAATCAAGCATGAAATTTAGCCCCTTACATGGTCAGTCTACTTTAACATTGGCAGAGGGACCAAATGGCCAGGCAGCCATTTTGTTTTAGCTCCAAACACGATCCAAGGTGGGATGAAATGTCAGAGCTGAAATAAAATTTAAAAAGACGTGTGGGGACTGAGGTTTGTGTTTAAGTCTGGACACTCTTTGTAGCGTTTGTTCATTGCAGTTTATTTTTCACGGATCTGCAGCTCCCTCAGTTCCCCTGAATGACCACATTGGAAAAACCAACCTGCACCCTCCCTTTTCTCAGCATCAGCCCTCTTACCGCTCTCCCTGGCATCACTGAGCCCATCCCAGTGCTCGTTTCGCATTAATTGGCCAAAAAGTGTGAAGCTGTGTTCCGGGGCTGATCGTAACGGAAGGGTGTTTCACGTCTGCTTCCGGGGCAGCTGAATACGAGCGGCCAATGGGTGAAAAATGCAGGCCTAATATTCAAACTAGTGACTAGAAAGAAGACCTGGCTAAACTGAGCTGAAGACGAAGGGTAGCACAGTGGCACAGTGGTTAGCACTGCTGCCTCACAGCACCAGTGACCTGGGTTCAATTGTGGCCTTGGGTGACTGTGTGGAGTTTGTACGTTCTCCCTTTATCTGCGTGGGTTTCCTCCGGGTACTCCAGTTTCCTCCCACAGTCCAAAGATGCACAGCTTAGATGGATTGGCCATGGTAAGTTGCCCCTTAGTGTCCCGAGATGTGTAGGTTAGAGGATGGTAGATATATGCGGTTACGGGGATAGGGCGGGACAGAGGGCCTGAGTCAGAGAGTCGGTGCAGACTCGATGGGTCGAATCACCTCCTTCTGCATTGTAGGGATTCTATGTTAAGGATTCTGCGATAGTTTCTGTGCGAAATGCAGATGATCTGCACAACATTAATGCACGGAAGCACTTTGAAGATCATGTTCCAGCATTATGGGCTCAACGTTGAAGAGCTGTGTGATCATCTTAAGTAGTTGTCATAAATGTGTGCAGTAAGGCTGTGTGTATTTGTGAATGGTACCCTTTGCAAATATGTCAGCCTATTGCATTGTGTGTCTCGGTGTGAACACTCACCACATGGAAAATTTGCGTAAATCCCAATAATGCATAAAGTTCTCTTGTGTTACCACCTATTGCTTTGGGTGACCGACTGATTTGATTTGATTTGATTTTCTATTGTCACATGTATTAGCATACAGTGAAAAGTATTTTTCTTGCACGCTATACAGACA
The DNA here is from genome assembly GCF_964213995.1 of Mustelus asterias. NCBI lineage: Eukaryota > Metazoa > Chordata > Chondrichthyes > Carcharhiniformes > Triakidae > Mustelus > Mustelus asterias. The sequence goes on along the minus strand of NC_135810.1, from coordinate 9,465,893 downwards.
AAACATACGGTTCACAGAGAAGGAAACAAGAGAGTGCAAAATGTAGTGTTACAGTCATAGCCAGGGTGTAGAGAAAGATCAGCTTTGTGCGAGGTAGGTCCATTCAAAAGTCTGACGGCAGCAGGGAAGAAGCTGTTCTTGAGTCGGTCGGTACGTGACCTCAGAGTTTTGTATCTTTTTCCTGACGGAAGAAGGTGGAAGAGAGAATGCCCGGGGTGCGTGGGGTCCTTAATTATGCTGGCTGCTTTGCCGAGGCAGCGGGAAGTGTCGGCAGAGTCAATGGATGGGAGGCTGGTTTGCCTGATGGATTGGGCTACATTCACGACATTTCATTAAGGTTTAAAAGTCCCGACTTGTGATTGTTGGAGTGTGACAGGGACATTGACTCCTTCAGGTGTGTCAGTGAAGAGCAGAGATGTTTCATTTCAGTGTAATATTTGTCCAGTTAAAAGAATAAATTTTGTCAAGGCAGCAACCGCACATATAAATAAATATGAGTTAGGAGCAGGAGTAGGCCACTAGGCTCCTTCAGCCTGCTCCGCTATTCAATAAGATCATGGCCAATCTGGTTTTAACCACAGATGCACATTCCTGCCTACCCCAAAAACTTTCCATCCATTTGCCTATCAAGAATCTACCAGCCGTGCCTGAAAGGTGTTCAAAGACTCTGCCTCCACTGCCCTTTGAGGAAGACATTTCCAGAGACTCTCTATCCTCTGAAAGAAATAATTTTTTGTCACCTGTGTCTTAAGTGGGCGACCCCTTATTTTTAAACAATGCCTCCTAAATCTAGATTCTCCCACAAGAGGAAACATCCTCTCCACATCTATGCACGCAAGAAAGAGAAGCAGCTTCAAAAAGACAAGGATTTATCATTTTCAGGCACTTCTGAGGCCAAGAACTAACTGTAGCACAGTGGTTAGCACTGCTGCCACACAGTGCCAGGGACCCGGGTCTAATTCCTGGCTTGGGTCACCATCTGTGCATGTTCTCCCCGTGTCTGTGTGGGTTTCCTCCGGGTGCTCTGGTTTCCTCCCACATTCTGAAAGACATGCTGGTTAGGTGCATTGACCCCAAACAGGTGCCGGAGTGTGGCAACTTGGGGAATTTCACAGTAAATTAATTGCAGTGTTAATGTAAACCTTACCTGTGACTAATAAATAAACTTTAACTTGGCACCTGACAAAACAACAGCACCTGAGCCATTTTCACCTGAGCAGAGATGTGTTCACTGGCTTACAAGATCAGTTATATGCTGACTCGGAAGTAATTTTCTTTTTATTTGGATTCAGATGGTACGACGTATAGCTGTGAACAAAACAGCAGGGATTAATTTTTACACTCGTAGGCTCCTTCTGAGCCTGAGGGAGTCATCAGGTTGTCATCCTACATTTCATACAGTCCAGATGCATTCAGGAGACTGTTAATGAAAGCTTCTTGATTCATTCATCCAGCCCCCTGACACCCAAAAGCAGTCGGTGGTTACACAGCAGAACTTTATGCATTATTGGGATTTACACAGATTTTCCGCATGGTAAACGCTCACACCTAGACACACAAAGCAATAGGCTGACATGTTCACAAAGGGTACCATTCACAAATACACGCAGCCTCACTGCACACATTTGTGACAACTATTTTAAGATGGTCACGCAGTTCTTCCACATTGAGCTCATAATGCTAGAATATGATCTTCAAAGTGCTTCAGTGCATTAACACTGTTTTCTTTAGAGCAGACAAGATTGAGGAGAGATCTGATGGAGGTGTACAACAATGAGGGGCATGGGCAGAGTGAATAAGGAGTAGCTGTTCCCCCTAGTTGAAGGGTCAGTCACAAGGTAACATAGGCTCAAGGTGAGGGACAGGACTTTAAGGGGGATGTGAGGAAAAGTCTTTTTACCCAGCGGGTGCAGACGGTTTGGAAGGCACTGCCTGGGATGGTGGTCGAGGTGAATTACCTTACATCCTTTAAAAGGTACCTGGATGAGAACTTGCCTTTCTTAACATTCAAGGCTTTTTGATTTGATTTGATTTACTTTGATTTGATTTGATTTATTATTGTCACATTTATTAGCATACAGTGAAAAGTATTGTTTCTTGCACACTATACAGACAAAGCATACCGTTCATAGAGAAAAAAAGGAAAGAGTGCAGAATGTGGTGTTACAGTCATAGCTAGGGTGTAGAGAAAGATCAACTTAGTGCAAGGTAGGTCCATTCAAAAGTCTGATGGGCCAAGTGCTGGTAAATGGGATTAGATGTGAGGTCAGTTGTTTCTTGCGTATCAGTGCAGACTCAATGGAGCGAAGGATCTGTTCTGCACTGTATGATTCTATGATTCTATACCTTGATATAAAGAAACCAACAACACAAGTGGCTTGTTCAAATCTAGATTTTATTGCCTTGATAGATGTGTCTTATAACAGATATCTTGCATATCTCAAAAGGTACGCATGATACTTGTTGCATACAGTTTCAAATGTGTCTCTATGAAGTCAGCCATGGCGCAGTTGGTAGCTCTTTTGTCTCTGTGTTGCATAATCCTGGATTCAAGTCCCATTCAAAAGCTTGAATATAAAGGTCTATGCTGGCACCTCATTGTAGTACTGAGCGAGTGCTGTGCTGTTGAATAAGATGTCTTTCAGATTAGATATAGAACAATTCAACAATACAGGTATTGCTGTAATGTCGGACTTACCTGTTTGTTTGCCAGAGTGAGGGAGTCAGCCCAGATATCCTGGCAAACAGTTATCCCACAATCAACATCACAAAAAGACTAGCCATTATCCTATCGCTTTTCTTTTTGCGCGCAACTACATATCCGACATTACAGCAATACCTGTATTGTTGAATTGTTTGTGCTTGATTATGTGAGGCTGCATACTATTGATGCTCACTGTGTTTGATTAGTTAAGTCGGATGTGATGCCTCAGAGAAAAGTAAGTAAAGAGCGAGAAGCTATGAGAAGTTGAGAGTTAGAAGTGATCAGAGAGTTGACATCTTAAATCATTGTTTATCATGTTTGTTGTAAATAAATTCTTGATGCACACATCGAACCCGGTGTGTCATATCTGCGTTGCTCTGGGATATTAAATACAAGACAATCTGGTGAATACAACAGTGATTTCACTCTGGACGTTTTTCATAGGCTGTGAAGCACTTTGACATTACCCAGTGGTCATGAAAAGCGTTATTTAGATGCAAGCCATTTTTTTTACACGAATCAGAAATCTGGCAGAGCATCAAGTTTGAGATGAATACTCCTTCCTCTGGTGTCCAGTGAAGAAGAAGAAGCAATAATCTAAGCCAATTTTCTGTGCAATCTGAAAGAAATATTGCCTGAAGTGAAAGAAAAGATAGGGTCGTCACAACACTGATTTCCTCCAATAATGTGAATTATTGTTGAAGGGAAATATGCCTTCCTATTAACTTAATTATTCAAACAATTTCAAAAGTCTGTACAATAAAACTGGCACAAATAAAATCAGAATGTAACAATTATCATTTCTATTAATATCATTTCCAAAAATTGCATTAAGTTCAAATATTACAGCACAAAAACAATATTTAATGTAATTTCTTTGATTGAAAGCTATTTTATTTAATGTGTTTTACTCAATGTTTCTAGTCCTTGAGGTCAGTGGAATCCTGTATACATGATAAATAGTGTTTTCATTATGCATTGCTGAGGGCAGCATATCTCAGGGAAACAGTAGGCACATTAAGCTTACTATAGGTGATGTTTTCATATAAACGCTTAACACACTGCTATCAAATTCCTCTGTGCTATTTTAAATGGGAAATGTTAATGCATATGTGCGAAACTAGGTGATCTTCCATGGCACGGCACACTTAACTCAAAGCTGTACGATATGCAGATCATGCAAGGAGAGAGGCCTGAGGACCTTTGAACCAAGGCAGAGGAGAGGGAGGAATGGGAGATGAAAAGAGGTGAGCGGGGGGTGGGGAAGGAAGTAAGGAAGAAAAGGCAGATGGAAAGAAAGGGGCGAAGAAGAAAGTGGGGAGAGGAAGGAAGTGGGGGAGGATAAGAGGAAGCAAAAAGGAAGAAGTGAGTGACTGTAGAAGGAGAATAGGAAGAAGAATTGGGAGGGAATTGGAGACAAGTTGTGATGAGGAAAGTGCAGGGGCATGCAGCCATGGAGATGAGGAGGGGAGATAACGGAAAGCAAAGGTGGAAGAACATCATTAGCACCAAGGTGGCAAATTATTTTGTGCTGGGTGGGGGAGGGGCCACCATTTCCTTCCTCCTCCTGCTTTCTTCACCTCCGCTCTTCTGTCTTTCTGCCTCTCTTTCTTTCTCATCTCTTTCCAGCCTCCCCCACCTCTCATCGTCTCCAATTCCTCCCTCTCCTCGGTCCTCTCTCCTTGCAACTGTCATGGGTGATGTCTCATCCAATTGGGAGGCAGAGACTCTGACCCCTACTCCCCAACCCATCCTTCCAGAAAACCTGATCTCTTTTCTCAGAGAGAATGTGGTGATGAATATCCTGGTACTGCTATCAGGGCCTATCTTTCTCCATGAGATATGTGTGATGAAGGAGAAAGTTTTCTGGTCCCTTAAATAAACACCTTCAAACTTCATGGAGGGTTGAAAAGACCGAGAACTGGAGAAGTAAACTCAGTGGGATGAACATAGAAATTGGGAAGGACTTTCAGCGATGAGGTGCAAGGCTTCTGCCTGTGAATTCTGCTGAGTGGGAAATATATGGAGAGATGGGTGTGGGATCCAAAACTCTGCAATGATTTTAATCAGGCAATTGAGGTGGGCCTGCTTGAATATGAACTCCCTGATTAAGGGCCAAATTGATGGTAATGGGGAGGCAATGGCCTCGTGGTATTATCGTTGGACTATTAATCCAGAAACTCAGCTAATGTTCTGGGGACCTGAGTTCGAATCCCACCACGGCAGATGGTAGAATTTGAATTCAATGAAAATATCTGGAATTTAGAATCTACTGATGACCATGAAAACAATGTCCATTGTCGGAAAAACCCATCTGGTTCACTAATGTCCTTTAGGGAAGGAAATCTGCCGTCCTTACCTGGTCTGGTCTAGATGTGACTCCACAGCCACAGCAATGTGGTTGACTTTCAAATGCCCCTTTGAAATGGAGGGCAGTTAGGGATGGGCAATAAATGCTCGTCCAGCTAGCGATGCCGATGTCCGGTAAAAATGAATAAATGATCAGGGAGCGCCATGCTCTGTACTTAAAAAGGAGTGTCAGTTCTTCTGGCACTCCGGATGTAGACTGCACACAGAGAGCACTCTGTTTAGTGTTGTTGGATCATGTAAATAAAGGAATTTTGGTGGAGGGACTTCAGCCTCCGAGGACTTATTAAACACTCTGAGCCTGAGAAATAACCAGAACGGGGAGTGGGAGTGAAAGCAGGGACTGATTCACATCCAGGGAGTGTGCTTTGGTTATGAAACATGCTCAGCAGATCAGGATGCATTTTCAGAGTAGAATCACTACAGGGGTAAGGGAGGGAGACCATGTTTGGAAAGGTTAAATGCGACCCTCAAGAGATTCTTACTTGAACCGGCCCTACTCAGGCTTAGCACTTTTCAGTTGACACAAAGGGTCAACGGCAATCTTTCCGCAGTTATGGACAGCAGTTAATCTGACTGCAGCATGCCTAACATCTGACACACAGTTAAATTTGCAAGCCGTCTAAGATTAGCCACACAGAAGCCTGCCCCATTAACACAGAAGAGCTTTTGCTGTTTTCTCCTCAGCAGGTCGCAGAGGTCAAAGGTGGGGTTTCTCCTCCAGTGCCTTGGCAAGGAACTCAAATACAACCTTCTCCTTGGGTTGCTGTTGATATTACTCAACCTGTGTGTTGACATCCTGCCAAGTTCATCCTCCTATTATGAGAGATCACATTCTGCCGCTCAGCAATTTTTGGCCCACACTGATTTCTGAGCGTTTGCTTTGGGAGGCATTGATTTTAACTCCAAAGTTGGTGCAGCAGCGCTTCGGTGAGCTTGGATTTCGCTACGACCTTATATTGTGTCCACTTGCATTGCCAACACAGTGGTTAGCGCTGCTGCCTCACAGTGCGAGGGACCCGAGTTTGATTCCCGGCTTGGGTCACTGTCTGTGCAGAGACCTAACGTTCTCCTCGTGTGGGTTTCCTCCGGGTGCTCCAGTTTCCTCCAGTATGTTTCTGTTTCTCTAATGCAGACTTAACACCAAAGGAGTCCCTACATCCAGATGACTTGGGTCTTGTTAATTAGTCACTTTTCCTGGAAGCATGTCTTGCTATAAATCCTGTGTTCCATTACAGTGACAGGAGTCATGCTTACACGAGGGTATCATTGCTAGTGCAACCCCTTATATCAAAGCTGCCAATATTGAGGAAATACTCACGAGTAAAATTTGTGATCACATTGAGTGAGACCAATTCGGAAGATGTTTAAATATATGGAGCCACGAGTATATTATTAAGTATAGTCCAAAAGATGTGCTGGTTAGGTGCATTGGCCATGCTAAATTCTCCCTCAGTGTACCCGAACAGGCGCCGGAGTGTGGTAATTGGGGCATTTTCACAGTAACTTCATTGCAGTGTTAATGTAAGCCTACTTGTGACACTAATAAATAAACATTAAACTTAAACTTAACGCTCTGTGGACCATTGTATGGTAATTTATAAATTGCAAGAAATTGTATGTCCCCTGATTTTTGGCATGTTAAACAAATTAATGAAAGCGTTTGTTTCAAGGGGTTAACCTGATAAATGCAGATTAATGCAGAAAATAGCATATCAGCACCTCTGGATTCAGTTAGCTCAGTTGGCTAGACAGCTGGTTCATGATGCAGAGACGATCCAACAGCGCAGGTTCAATGTCCGTACTGGTTGAAGTTATTCATGAAGGCCCTGCCTTCTCAACCTTGCCCCTGACCTGAGGTGTGGAGATGCTCAGGTTAAATCACCACCAGTCAGCTCTTTCTCAAAGGATGGAGCAGCCTATGGTCCTCTGGGACTGTGGCAACATTTACATTTAGGGTGGCACGGTGGCACAGTGGTTGGTACTGCTGCCTCACAGCGCCAGGGACCCGGGTTCAATTCCCGGCTTGGGGTAACTGTCTGTTTAGAGTTTGCACATTCTCCCCATGTCTGCGTGGGTTTCCTCCGGGTGTTCTAGTTTCCTCCCACAGTCCAAAGATGTGCCGGTTAGGTGGATTGCCCATGCTAAATTGCCCCTTAGTACCCTCAGGGGTTTAGCAGTGTAAATACGTGGGGTTATGGGGTTAGGGCCTGGTGGGATTGTTGTTCGGGTACAGGCTTGATGGGCCGAATGGCCTCTTTCTGCACTGTAGGAGCTCTATGATTCTACGGAAAGTATATTTCTCGAATGCAGACTTAATACCTACATCCAGAAGGCTTGGGGTCTTGTTGATTAGTCGCTTTTCCTTGAAGCATGTCTTGCTATAAATCTTGTGTTCCATTACAGTGACACAAGTCATGCTTACATGAGGATATCATTGCTAATGTACCCCCTTATGTCAGAGTGCCAATATTGAGGAAATACTCTTGAGTAAATTTGCGAACAAACTGAGTGAGACTAATTAGGAAGCTGTTTAAATAACAGAGCCACGAGTGTGAATTATTAGGTGTTGTTCCACACCAAGATAGGGGACCTGAGGATTGAGATAAAAAGAGGAAGGGGTAAATGGAAACGGAAATGAGGAAGGATGGGCAGAGCGAAAAGGAAGTAAAAGAAGAGGTGGTGAAGGAAGTATGAGAGAGCAGGGAAGGGGGAGAGAAAGGAAGAGGAATTTGATTTGATTTGATTTGATTTGGTTTATTATTGTCACATGTATTGGGATACAGTGAAAAGTATAGTTTCTTGCGCGCTATACAGACAAAGCATACCGTTCATAGAGAAGGAAAGGAGAGAGTGCGGAATGTAGTGTTATAGTCGTAGCTAGGGTGTAGAGAAAGATCAACTTAATGCGACCAGAAGGAAAGAGGAACAAGAATGGAAAAGGGGAATGAGGGAAAAAGGGGGTTAGGACGAGGAACGAGGAGGGAGGATGGAAACAAATGGTGAAAGTAGAAGAATGGTGAGACAGTGATGTGGCCGGAGTGGGGATGGGGTGGGAGATTGAGTAGCGGATGTTGGTGGTGGTGAGGGAGAGAAGATGGATTCAAGGACCCCCACACCCCGGACATACATCACGTAAACCAGCCTCCATTGACTTTGTCTAAACTTCCACTGCCTCAGCAAAGCAGCCAGCATAATCAAGGAGCCCCCCTCCCCTCCACCGCACCCGGACATTCTCTCTTTCACCTTCTTCCATCAGGAAAAAGATACAAAAGTCTGAAAACATGTACCAACCAACACAAGAACCGCTTCTTCCCTGCTGCCATTAGACTTTTGAATGGGCCTATCATATATTAAGCTGATCTTTCTCTTCACCCATTATATTCTGCACCCTATCCCTTTCCCCTATGTACTGCATGAGTAGTATGTTTTGCCTGGATTTCATGCAAAAAACAATAGAATCACAGAACCACAGAATACTGCAGTGCAGAAGAGGCCCTTCAGCCCATCGAGTCTGCACCGATGCATAAAAGACCCTGACCTGTCCACTTAATCCTACTTGCCAACACTTGGCCCATAGCCTTGAATGTTATGGCATGCCAAGTACTCATCCAGGTACTTTTTAAAGGATGTGAGGCATCTCGTCTCCATCACCCTTTCAGGCAGCGCATTCCAGACCGTCACCACCCTCTGTTTTTCCTCAAATTCCCCCCCCCGCCAAACCTCCCACCCCTCGCTTTTAACTTGTGTCCCCTCATAACTGACCCTTCAACTAAGGGGAAACAGGTGTTCCCTATCCACCATGCCCAAGCCCCTACTTTTCACTGTATCCCAATGCATGTGACAATAAATCAAATCAATCAATCAATCAAAACAGAAAAGGAAGAATTATATCACTGGCTACATGACAGGAAGTTTCTGTCCAAATGTGTAAAATTTGATTGGTACACCTGTCGGGGCCTAAATTTCTGGTCGTAACATCAATTCTAAGACCAATGCGGAAAATATCCCGAGTGGATTGATTTTAAAAATAAACATAAATCAGCTGTAGTGTTGATGAAACCCTTAAAAAAATCAGCTGATGGGTTGAGAGACATTTTGGCCAGTGAACTGTAAGAGGTGAAACTCCATTTGTACTGAACAGTTTTCAAACAATCATTAGTCTACTCTATTATTTCCATATCTGTACGATCTGTAGGGACTCACATATCTACTAATACATCATAGAAGCAAGAAAAACTGAGTAATTGCACCAAAAGCACAATCATACCTGACCAAACCTGCTCTTATGCTGAAATTTTTATAATTTATACAAATCATACAACAAGCATAATAGTTAAAAAAATGAAAAGTGCAATTCTTTTTAGAACACAGGACTCACCAGCGAGAATGGGGGAGGAGCAGTCAGGTGTAGGGGCAGGGGAGTACCTTTCAGAGGGACCTAGGTGTCTATGTTCACGAATCGCAATAAGTCGGTATGCAGGTGCAGCATGTAATAAAAAAGGCAAATGGGATGTTGGCATTTATTGCAAAGGGACTGGAGTATAAAAGTAGAGAATTGTCACAGACTCACAGAGATTTACAGCATGGAAACAGGCCCTTTGACCCAACTTGTCCATGCCGCCCTTTTTTTAACCCCTGAACTAGTCCCAATGGACCATATCCCTCGAGACCCATCGTACCCATGTAATTGTCTAAACACTTTTTAAAAGACAGAATTGTACCCGTCTCTACTCCTACCTCTGACAGCTTGTTCCAGACACTCACCACCCTCTGTGTGAAAAAATTTCCCCCTTGGACCTTTTTGTATCTCTCCCCTCTCCCATTAAACCTATGCCCTCTAGTTTTAGACTCCTCTACCTTTGAGAAAATATATTGACTATCTAGCTGATCTATGCACCTCATTATTTTATAGACCTCTTTAAGATCACCTCTAAGCCTCCTACGCTCCAGAGAAAAAAGTCCCAGTCTATCCAGCCTCTCCTCATAACTCAAACCATCAAGTCCCAGTAGCATCCAAGTAAATCTTTTCTGCACGCTTTCTGGTTTAATAATGTCCTTTTCTATAATAGGGTGACCAGAACTGTACACAATATTCCAAATGTGGCCTTACCAATGTCTTGTACAACTTCAACAAGACATCCCAACTCCTATATTCAATGTTCTGATCAATGAAAGCAAGCATGCCGAATGCCTTCTTCACCACTCTGTCCACCTGTGACTCCACTTTCAAGGAGCTATGAACCTGTACCCCTAGATCTCTTTGTTCTGTAGCTCTCCCCAATGTCCTACCGTTGAACCAGGGCAGAACGTACTCAGTTAATCTACCAAAATGCATCACCTCGCATTTATCTAAATTAAACTCCATCTGCCATTCGTCAGCCCACTAGCCCAATAGATCAAGATCCCATTGCAATCCTAGATAACCTTCTTCACTGTCCACTATGCCACCAATCTTGGTGTCATCTGCAAACTTACTAACCATGCCTACTAAATTCTCATCCAAATCATTAATATAAATGACAAATAACAGTGGACCCAGTACCGATCCCTGAGGCACACCGCTGGTCACAGGCCTTCAGTTTGAAAAACGACCCTCTACAATCTCCCTTTGTCTTCTGTCATCAAGCCAGTTTTGTATCCATTTGGCTACCTCACCCTGGATCCTGTGAGATTTAACCTTATGCAACAACCTACCATATGACACCTTGTCAAAGGCCTTGCTAACGTCCATGTAGACAACATCTACCTTCTTGGTTACCCCTTCAAAAAAACTCAATCAAATTTGTGAGACATGATTTTCCACTCACAAAGCCATGCTGACTGTTCCTAATCAGTCCTTGTATTGTGTAGCGTGTATATTGTTGTCATTTAGTGGGGACACAACTGGAATAATGCGTCCAGTTTTGGTCTCTTTATTTGAGGAAGGATGTGGTGGCATTGGAGGCAGCTCAGAGGAGGTTCACAAGATTGATTCCAGAGATGAAAGGATTGACGTACGAGGAGAGATTGAACAGTTTGGGTTTGTAGTCACTGGGGTTTAGAAGGATGAGAGGGGATCTGATTTAGGTATACTAAATACTAAAAGGAATTGATAAATGTAGATCAAATGTTTTCCCTTATGGGACAATCTCGGACAAGATGTCACAGGTATAGGTTGTGAGGCGGTAGATTTAAAACTGTGATGAGGAGGGACTATTTCTCGCAGAGGGTGGTGAATTTGTGGAACTCGTTGCCCCATCGCGTGGTGGAGTCTGAATCATTGAATAGTTTCAAGAAGGAGATAGATATATTTCAAATAAGAAAGGGATATGAGGATATGGGGAACAGGTAGGAAGGTGGATTTGAGACCAGGGAGAGATCAGCCATGATCTGATTGAATGGCGGAGCAGGCTCGAAGGGCTGAATTGCCTACTTCTGCTCCTAATTCCTATGTTCCTATGTCTCCAACACCGAGCTATCATCATGCCTGCTGTGACGGGCTCTGCTAAATTCAGCCACATATATATATTGTGCTACCATTTCAGCGTTAATAGAAGATTCAGAAGTGATACAACCTCCTTCTATCTATCAATAAAAAAGCTATTTTCTTGAAGCAATTTAATTTTATTTCTCAGCCTGATCCAATAGGTGGACATAAACAATGACATTCACACAGTGCGTTGCACTGTGCAGCAATCCTATCAGTCCTTGCCAAGAGCCACAGCCCAAATGATGACAGTGCAAGAATCTGACTCGGCTGAATAGAGTTTCAGTATCAGATTCCAAACCACCCTCAGTACAACTAAAGCAGGAGAAGAACAACTCTTTTCCAATAGCACTCTGACGTATTCCACCATCATTGACTTGGAGCCCATTGTAGACCAAGGGCGGTTTTTCGACGATCAAAAGTCATTCACAAAATGAGACTGAGCATTCATGAATTAGCTTAACCTCAAGTGCATTTAATTCAAAAGAGATTCCAGGGTGCATTTAATTCTAAACCATTTACAACTTTCTTGTTTCTTAAGAAAGATTTATTTTTTATATTTCTCAAATAGAATTATTAATAATCTAGCAACCAAGCATTATTGCTGTACTATATTCGAGCTTCCACAAACACTGAATGATTTAGTTGAGTTTGGCAATCCACCTAAGTTTTGAATATCCTTCAGTACCCTACATCTTATAATATATTCTAATAGGGTTCCAGCCCCTGGAACAATGAAGTCAAAGTGGTCTTAAATTTATACTCAAGCCAATAGGTGATAGCACCCTGTATTAAAAAGGTTATCTTTGAAACATATTGACTGTGGTGAACTATTACAGTCCCGCAGTTGAAACCTGTGCTATTTTAAATGAAGGATATAGGTCTGGTTGAATTTTGGGGTCACTTGTATTTTAATAGCTTGATTTATATGTATGTATAGGGATAACATAATTCACAAGAGACATGCAAGTAATTTATCCACAACTAGCAAACTAAAGCCTGGGAATAATTTGTCTGCTTTATAACTTGCTGCAGCAGAATAGGTGGAAATGATGAGAAAATATACTGTGTCACCAGCACTCACTGTTTGTAGCAGCACAGTAGCACAATGGTTAACACTACTGCCTCACAGCGCCAGGGAGCTAGGTTCGATTCCAGGCTTGGATCACTGCCTGTGTGGAGTTTGCATGTTCTCCCCGTGTCTGCGTGGGTTTCCTCCGGGTGCTCTGGTTTTCTCCCACGTTCTGAAAGATGTGCTGGTTAGGTGCATTGACCTGAACTAGGACTGTGGTGACTGGGGGAGTTTCACAATAACTTCATTGCAGTGTTAATGTAAGCCTTACTTGTGACATTAATAAATAAACTTTAACTTTATTTGACCAATGCTTGCCTCATGTTGCTGTTAGAGTTTTGCGTTAGCTCACTGTGAGTTTTTTTAAATTTCATTTCTTTTAAATCTTGCTGAACATCAAAGGCGGAATTCTCCCATCCCACCCACAGTGGGCCTGGTGGCAGGGGGGAAGTGGAGAGTCTAATGGGAGTCAAAAAGTCAAGAACCTGCCAGCGCAAAATTGCGTAGCAAGTCTCCCAATGGCGGGTTCCTCCTCCTGTTGGTTGGTGGTGTGAAAGCAATTTGCATTCATTTGCATCTCTTGAATACTCATTAAAGAAATTGCCTGCCGCCATCCCGTCAGGCCTTCCAGTCTTGAGTCACGCTAATGGAAAACTACATCAGCGTCACACCCGATTGCCAATGAGTGGTGGGCACAAGGTGGTCTTCAGTCTGCCAGAGACTTTGGGTGAGTGCAACAACTTTCTACCATAAAGCTGCGCTGCATCTGATGCACTGTACCTCAAACTGCTCAGGAAGACCTGCTACTGCCTCCATCTCCATGCCAAGCTGGTCCTCATGGACAGCACCGTGCTGCTGGACCCATGGACCCTCCTGTGTCACCATCTCTGTTCAGTACTGAGCCTGGGGTTGGGGAGTTCAGGGGTCTCCTTTCCACATCAGTGTCTAACTGGACAGCACCATGCTGGGGGACTCATGCAACAACCATAACAAAGGTTCAAAGTTCACTCGGGGAAAGAGCGCGAGGTGAGGCTGGGAGGTCTGTGTGGTGTGGCCCAACAAAAACAAAGAGGTCACTGTGGAAGGAGGGCTGTACAAGGAGTAGGAGGAAAGGGGAGGGCACATGATGGCAAGCAGTAGGGAAAATAAGTGAATGAAGAAGAGCAACAGTTGAAGGCAGAGGGAAGACTGAGCGGCGGAAAGTTAGTCTCCGAAAAGGCTGCATGAAAAGATTACAAACAAGAGGGTCAAATGGATACCACATTGGTTACTGAAAGGGATGCACAAAGACTTCAGATGTAATGGATAGAGGTCAAAGTGAGGCCTGGCCACCTCGCAGTCATGGGCTCGTGGGGGAGGGTGGCTGAATCAAGGAGCAGAGTCCTTCTTGAAGCTACTTCTATTTTGCCTCTGCGTTGCTGACATCCTGCGTGGTCTGGTGGAGATGGGTGGGCTGGAGAGAGTGATATAAGTGTGCTGGTCTGGTGTTTAAATATGGCGCTGGAATTTTCAAACCCACCAGCTGATGATGTGCGGACAGATCAGTGCCAGCCTGGCAGGTGACTCGGGAAGGAAACTCACTTGTGCATAATTAATGAGGATTCAAGTGCAGAATCTTACATGGATCCCAACATTCTGGGTAGTGGGACAGGCACCACCGGAGTCACCCACTGCCACACTTAGCCTCAAACTCCATCCAAAAGTTACCATTTTCATTGTAAAAGAAAATGGAACATAATATTATCCAGAGAATCTGAAGCTGGGTGTGTAATGTTAAAAAAGGGTGAGTGGGGAAAAGCAGGCCATTTGGCTGATCAAGCCTGCGCCAATTCCCTGCAAAAGCAATTTAGATAGTGCTATGATCCGGCAGGTGGTTAGCGCTGTGCAAACCAAATCTCAAAGGGAAACTTGGCAAGCTATCACAACTATTTTTTATGTGGCTTTTACCACAAGAAGATATGTGTACTGAAGTCAAGAGCCACACATTCCAGTTACACTTTTGGAGATTTTAAATATTAAATTAAAATGTTTAATAAGAAAGTAAAAGAAAAGGCACAAGATTACATCTACACCATTAAATTTAGTCCATTCCCTCCGAAAGATTCTGACTTGATTAGACTAAAGTAGTACAAATATTTAGTCAGCATTTAGAAATCATTATCAATCACATTGAAGCATTATTCCTTACGACTAATATTACTAAATCATACAGCTTCCCAAAGACTCTATTCTTATTGGAAAGACATATTGGGATATTGTCGGCACAATGGGTGGAATGTTATGTGGATCATGCCTGACATGCTGTGTATAGCAACAACCCATATTTATATAGAACCTTTAATGTTTAAAAAAGTCAAAGATGAGCCATCAAACAAAATGTAACACTAAAATGTAACTCTTGCACATTCTCCCTGTGTCTGCATGGGTTTCCTCCGGGTGCTCCGGTCTCCTCCCATAGTCCAGAGATGTGCAGGTTAGGTTGATTGGCCATGCTAAGTTGACGCTAGTGTCTGGGGGATAAGCAGGGTAAATATGTGGGGTTACGGGAATAGGACCTGGGTGGGATTGTAGTCAGTGCAGGCTCGATGGGCCGAATGGCCTCCATCTGCAATGTAGTGATTCTATGATTCTATTCGATGATTTGAAATCACATAAGGAGATAGAAGTAAAAACAGCAAATACTGGAAAACCCAACAGGTCTGGCAGCCTCTGTGGAGAGAGAAATGGAGTTAACATTTGAAGTCCAATTTGACTCTTCTTCAAAATAGAAGAGAGGTAGGAAGGTGATTAGCTTCATAAGGGAAGTCGTGGTGAAGTGGTACAGTCACTGGACTCATAATCCAGAGACTCAGGGTAATGCTCTGGTGACCCGGGTTTAAATCTCACCATGACTGATGGCCAAATTTGAATTTTTAAAAATCTGGATCTAAAAGTCTAATGATGACCATGAAACCATTGTCGATTGTTGTAAAAATCCATCTAGTTCACTAATGTCCTTCAGATAAAGAAATCTGCCATCCTTACTTGGCCTGGCCTACATATAATTCCAGATCCGCAGCAACATGGTTGACTCTTAAATGAATCTCAGTTCAAGGGCATGGGCAATAAATGCTGGCGATACCCACGTCCCCTGCAGGAATACAAAGAAAACATTTCTCCCTCTCTTCAGTTGTGAAGAAAAATCATCTGGACTTTCCTGTCCATTCTTCAGATCCTGCCAGACCTGCTGAGATCTTCCAGCACTTTGTGTTTTTATTTCTGATTGCTTTCATTAAGGAAATATGAGGACACCCGAACAAAATCCCGATCAAAGATGCAGGCTTAAGGAGCATCTTAAAGAAAGAAGGAGAGGTGGAGAGGCTGAGGGAGGGAATTTCAGAGCTGAGGGCGTGGCTGAAAGCACAGCCACCAATGGTTGAGAATTCAAATCACTGATGCAGAAGAATAGCAATTGGAGGGAAGCATCTGAAAAGGTTGTAGGACTGGAGGAGGTTACAGAAATAAGATGGGTTGAGGCCATAGATGGATTTGAAAACTAGAACTGTGATGCACCATCAATCAAGCAAAGACTAGTTTGTGTGCAAGAACAAATAGGCTTTTATTAGCAAAAGACTTGGAGCACACCCATGCCGATGAACTGGTCCAGACTGAGGCAGGGGGGTGGGGAGCAGTCGCCTTTATACCTGGACCGGGGGGGGGAGGAGTCTCGGGTAGGGCCGGCAGGGATGTGTCCAGGCATGTCACATATACAGGTAATAAGCTAACAGTGGTTTACCACAAACTGTTAACAAGCAATGCTTCATACTAAAAATTCCCAGTTTCATGAAATCACCCTCGTTATGATGACATGGCGAGGTTCCTCAAAGTACGTTAGAAGGTTAAGTGTTGAAGCCCACTCTTGGAACAGGTATTTAATCTAGGTATGCTCTCCAATGTGGTGCTGAAGATATGTTTCTTTGTTAGTGGTACCGTCTTTCTGTTTGGATATTAAAGAAAGATTTGCACCTCTGCTCAATAGCAGCAGTGTGTACTCTCTACATGATGTACGGCAGCAATTCACCAAAGATCTTTAGACAGCACCTTCCAACCCCACGACCACTTCCATCTAGAAGGACAAGGACAGCAGATAAAAGTGAAGACCACCACCTGGAAGTTCCCCTCCAAGCCACTCACCATCTTGATTTGGAAATATATCGCCGTTCCTTCACAGTCGCTTGGGTCGAAATCCTGGAATTCCCTCCCTAACGGCATTGTGGGTCAACCCACAGAAGATGGACTGCAGCGATTCAAGAAGGCAGGTCACCACCACCTTCTCAAGGGCAACTAGGGATGGACAATAAATGCTGTCCCATGAATGAATAAAAGAAAACCCACCCAGAATTCTACCTGTTGATGGGATGTAAGAGATCCCATGATGTCATTCAAAGAAGATTTGTCTCATGTTTTCTTTGTTGAACCCTTGCTGTGTGTAAAATTGGCCACATCATTTATCTATTTAACAATAGTGACGACATCTTAAAAAAAATAATTGGTTGCAAAGCACATCAGGATTTTCAAAGGACAAGAATAGATTCAACACAAATTCTGTAAAGCCAATATTCCTTGACTATAGTATATCACTTTGTTTAAAAGCTCTAAGCTGCCCATAGTATAGCAATTGAAATGGGTTGCTGCAAGGTCACATAATTGCTGGAAAGGCAGGCAATTATAAATTGCATTTTTTAAGTGTTTCTGCAACATAAAAGCATAATGGTTTGATTACTAATGTTTCCTTAGCTGTCTCTTTCACTTAGGTTCCTTTGTGTCAATTCTGGAACTTGGTGCTACATTTATGTAAACTTCCTCTGAATACCAATCATGACAACATTCTGCAAGACCATTTTCCCTCTTTATCATCTTGCTGTTATTCTGTCTTCATTGAATAATTTTCTAACTTCCCATCAGATGCTTATTTGCCAAGCATTCATTCGACTCACATCTTCTGTAATAATCCTGTACCGTGTCTCACAGGACCACTCATTTTTTGGGGAGGAAAGGGATCACCCTAATTTAAAATTCAGGCGGAGTTGGCAGTTGCTATGGCTCCTGTTTATTCTCTGTAAAGCCATTTGAGACTTTATAAAAGTGAAAATCAGAGATGTTACAAAGAACCACAAGGGTAATGTTTGGAAGATCCAATTACCGCTGAAATGATTGGAAAGTGGAATCTCATCAGTTTCGACATGTTTCTATCCTGACAATGGGACCAGTGCACTTGACATTGAGGCCCATGTTAGGTAGTATAATCATTGCCATTCCAGTCATTGAACAATATACCATAAAACTCAACTGGTCCAGTTCCACAAAGTTCAATTCCTTGCAGTATATAATTTAAACTTTGAAATAAATAAGAACTATGTGGTTTTTTTTTCATGTGCGTTAGAAACTAATGTTGGGTACCCCTGAAATTACAGGGTGTTGGGACACTGGTGTCTGCTCCAAATAGAAATGGGACAATAATTTTCTTCTATGCTTCACGCAAATGATATTCTTAACCCTAGCTTCAGAGCTAAAGAGTTGCTGGAAGAAAATAACTCACTGGCACTTGGGCCAATTGATGCAAAAAGCAGAGATGCATTGCAGGGGAAGCTGGATAAGTCGATGGGGGAGAAAGGAATAGAAGGTTGCGCTTATAGGGTTGTAGTAGGGTGGGAGGGGAGGATACGTATCTGTATTGTAAACACTGGCATTGACCAGTCGGGCTGAATGGCCTTGTTCCTGCACTCTGTGATGTATATTCTTTGTAAATCAAGGCAGAGAATGACTAATGCTATGAAAGAAAGGATAGAAACACATGGTGGAATTTTACCGACACGCCTGGCCCAGAGTTGGGAAGAGTGAGGTTCGCATTCTCCGTTGGCCTCGGGCGGGATCTTGAGCCTCGGGTGGGCATGCTGATAAATTTCTGGCAATAGAAACATAAGAAATAGTAGCAGGAGTAGGCTATTCAGCCCTTCGAGCCTGCTCCATCATTCATTTTGATCATGGCTGATCATCAAAATCAATGTCCTGATCCTGCCTTTCCCCCCCCTATCCCTTGATTGGGGGGGGGGGGGGAGGAGGGGGAGAGCAAAGGTTGTTAATGGAGATGCCCCTGCCCCCATTCCACCCAAGCTTTGAGCAGGATCATTTTTCCTGCTCTCCCTGTCCCTGCCTGAAAATTGAGGCTGGCTGGGAAAGGTCAGCCTGGGCCTTGCCCACTCTAAAACTGCAGGAGAAGGCCAGTGAGGAGGCAATCCAAGGAATTTTCCAGGACTTCCACACCTGCCAGTCGGAGAATGTAAAATTCTGATCCTCGTTGTACACACTAGTAATTTCTTTCTTTAATTTCTACCATTGAGTTAAATATGTTAAATGTTGTCTTAGTCCAATTTAAGAAAATGTATTTGAGTCACGTATCTTGTGCAAGATTGTTATTTTACAGTCTGTTCTAACCAATGCTGTGGGGTCTATAGCCGGTATTCTCTTTTGTTACTGCAGCAGCATAATTACTACTATTTGCTAGAATGTCTGTTTTAATATGGACTGATGCTGCTCTGTTATACTTAGTGTTCTCCTGGGGATTTGCAGAGTAGGGCTTGATTAGGATGATTGACAGGGAACAAATCAGGTGACTAGGTGGAGCTAGGCTTACACAGAGAAATCAACTCAGCTTCTTTTTGGGAGCTATGGAAAGAAGAAGTAGCTCTGAGTCTCTGAAGTCTGGAGACTGGGACCTGCCAGAGACTAGGTTTATTTCTCTGAAATTCCACTGCTTGAGGATACATCTTTTTCTGAGAGTCTGCTGTATGTGAGTCAGAAGACAGATGTGGGTCTGGATCTCTGTCCAGAAGTGTTAAAAGGCTGGAAATCTAGCATCCATGTAAGCTTTTGATGCTAACTGGTTCTGAAGAAGGAGTTTATGGTCTCTGGCGGAGACTGCTAAATTGGAACAAAGAAGATGGATAGCTATTAAGAATTATACTTTGTCATGCTTCAGTATTTTAATTGGTAAAAATGTATTTAAAAACAACAGGTTACAGATGATAAGCTTAATAGACAGACAAGACAAGTGAGAACAGTTTATCAGTCCCAAATCATGTGAACAGGTGAGGGAACAGAGGAATGTTGATTTTCATTCCCTGCTAATGTGGTCTCCTCACAACAGTTCCTGCTCCCGGTTACAAGGATGTTTCACAGAGAGATCTGAAGTTTTGCATGGTTGGACATTGTTCATTAGCAACTCATAGCCTTATACATATTCAATTCCTGCATGAACGCTACTGGACTTCTGCACACCGTACTGTTATGCAACTCTTTCGGTCACTATGTTTGAATCTCGGTCCAGAGGTGTTAAAAGGCTGGAAACCTAGTATCCATGTAAGCTAAACTGGTTCTGAAGAAACGGTTTATGCCAATGGAGGATACTGCTGAATTGGAACAATAGAGAGTGATAGAATTAAGAATTAGACTTTATGTTTAAGTATTTTAATTTGTAAAAGCTATGTTCATTCTTTTTGTTATACTTTAAATATGTTCTTAAATTAAGTTTGTTTTGATAAAAGCTTCCGAGTGGGTCAATTGAATCATACCTGGAGCGAAAAACCGTGTTTCCCCAGTCTCAAATTAACCCATGCTCTAGTGAACATCCTTATACTACACTCCCGAATCAGACAAATGGACAGATGAAGCAGAACGATACTGATCTCCGTAGCTTCTGCTCTTGATCTTTAACCAGGGAGTAAGAACAGGGCCTGTATAGATACACCCAATCCAAAGCATGTTCATTTCCCCTCATGAGTGTCCATTTATGAACCTTATTTCTGGGGAACTGGCGGGTGTCTCATGCGAATTATTTATTCACTTGTCCAAAATGCCTGAAGGATTGATACTCAAGGTAGACCACTCTGACTTCCATCTGTAGGAAGCCACTTTGTGGCTTACTTTTTGCTGTTAACCTTATCCAAGAGAGTTGGTTTAGATATGAAATATGGGAACCCACCTTATCAGGTTTTTGGTCCAGGTCCTTTACTAGAGTCATGTTTTTGCCAGAGATATCAGGCTTAAACTGTCCTAAATCGCAGCCCAGCAGACTTAAAGAATCTTCTCCAAGAGGGAGAAAGAGAGAAAGAAAGGGTTATTTCAATAATATTCAAATTATTTATTAAGAGTTTACAAGGTCATTAGGCACCCATTCCTTATAATTTTTTCTATTCATTCGTGGGGCATGGGTGTGCCTGGCTGGCCAGTATTTATTGCCCATCCTTAGTTGCCCTTGAACTGAGTGGCTTGCTAGGCCATTTCAGAGGGCAGTTAAGAGTCAACCACGTTGTTGTTGCTCTGGAAAGTCACATGTAGCCCAGACCAGGGAAGGACGGCAGATTTATTTCCCTGAAGGATATTAGTGAACCAAACGGATTTTTCCGACAAACGACAATAGTTTCATGGACATCAATAGATTCTTAATTCCAGATATTTTTAATTGACTTCAGATTCCACCATCTGCCGTGGTGGGATTCGAAACTGGGTCCCCAGAACATTAGCTGAGTTTCTGGATTAATAGTCCATTTTTATCTGTGAAGCAGTTCAGGAGATCTTGATGTTGAACAAGGTGTGGTATAGATGCAAGTTTTTTAGTTAGCCCAAAAGTGAGGGAAAGAAAATCAGAGAAGAACCACAGAGAAATGAAAATATTAACAAATTGCTGCAGAAGTGTCCCAGAGAATGTAATCAATGCACACCAGAGAATGACAAACTGTTTTGATGTAATAGATAAACCATTTCCAGATTAACCAGGCTTTATTCATTCATGGGACATAGGCATCGCTGACTGGACAGCATTTATTGCCCATCCCTAGTTCTCCTTGTTCAGAGGACAATTGAGAGTCAACCACATTGCTGTGGCTCTGGAGTCACATGTAGGTCAGATCAGGTAAGGATGGCAGATTTCCTTTCCTAAAGGATATTAGTGAATCAGATGAGTTTTTCCAACAATCATCATTTCATGGTAATCAGTAGTTCCAAATATATTTTATTGAATTCAAATTCCACCATCTGCTGTGGCAGGATTTGAACCCAGGTGCACAGATCATTAGGTGAGTTTCTGGATTAATAGTCTAGCGATAATACCACTAGACCATCGCCTCTTCTAGAATCTTTACTGCAAAGTAAAGCACAGGTGCGATATCGATGCAACTTTTTTAGTTAGCCAAAAGTGAGGGAAAGAATATTAGAGAAGAACCACAGAGAAATGAAAATATTAACAAATTGTTATAGAAGTGTCCCAGAGATTGTAATCAATGTACAACAGAGTATTACAAACTGCGTTGGTATAATAGATAAACCATTTCCAGATTAACCAGGCTAAAGCACAAGCTTGACACAATTCAATCCACCATCTTGTGATTTTCCTCCACTTCCTTTCACTTTTTTTTTCACAATCTATTTTCATGTGTTATGAGCCTGAAACTTTCGACTTGGTTTCTCAGTTAAGACCTTCCACTCAATCACTTCTTTATATGGGGCATATCATTTTGCAAAGCTGAGATTATTTAAAAAACTTAGTGCTTCATCAGCCAGCAATGATTTTGGAGAATGTATTACAATGCTAGCTTTTAAACCTTGTCTAAGATTTCTGGATGAGCTCATGACTGATAAATAGTGATAATCCTTTGATATATATTTTTCTCTGAAGCACAGTTAATGATACTAATACGTCCATTATACTTGCAGACAATGACATTCCTGTCACGCATGACGAGAGATAAAGTTCTTAAAGAAGAAATAAGGAGCTGAATTCAATGCCGCCTGTCACCGCGGGAAACATGGCGGCCAGGCCCAATTAGTTGCGGAAGATCTTCCACTTCAGTTGCCCATTGGCAGCAAAGCTTCCCTCAATTAAATCAGAAGGTCAAAGACACCGATATGGGATTTTCAGCTGTGGGGGATGTGAATTGGCTCCCTGGAGCCCACCACAATTCCATTGTGACTCCGTGCCCTTCTAAAAGCTGCTCATTTTGCCACTGACCTCCACAAGGGGGTGCTTTGTAATCATGCACTCTATGCCTGACTGAGGAGCCTGGCATTATCGAGTGGAGGATGAGAGTCATTGAAAGCCATACCCCTGCCCTTGCCTCTGACCTCTCTGCTTTCCCTGCTCCCACTACTCCCACCTGCGACTCCCGCTCCCCACCCACCATCCCACCCTCAGTCTTCTGTGGCCCGGGGGTCCCTCAGTAATCCTGGGCCTCTGCTGGTTGCATCTCCACCAGCTGCCACTGCAGCCAGTGGCACTGATGGCATGAGGAGCCTCGCTTAGCCAGCGGTTCTCGTTGGGTGGGATATCCAGTACTCAATCCCATGGGAAGGCTCAACGGTGGCCACTTAAGTGCCTGGAGGGCTCATGATTCCTCACGGAATTAATGGGGGGGGGAAGGGTTTCCTGTTGGCTCTCCAACCGGTGGACAAGATAACATTGACCCAACTGAATCACAGCCAAGGATTATTTTCTAAGAACCACAAGACAAAACCTTTGAGTTAAGTGTCCATGGTGCATTGCATTCAAAACTCTATGAGACACCAAACTACCTTTACACCGGGGACCAGTAAACTGTCCTGTGGACACTGCAGAGTGCGAAACTCAGCATTCTTCTGTTTCCCTATCTGTTCACCTCACCAGCCTGGTAAACTGTTCCTGTCTGTTATGGGTCACATGTCTTTACCATCTAATTAACTTGTTATTAGCCTGGGGAAGAGTGCCATTTGTTCTGAACTATGTATGCAATTGGTCAGCATGGAAATTGAACCATTAAGTTGCCATCAAATATGTTAACATTTTGAAAAATGACACTATTTTGATTCTTGTGCTTTACACTTGCATCATTGGCCTGTGCAACTGAAATGCGCTGTCACTGTGAATCTATTTTGGTCCTCATCACGGCAATGCCAAGTACCTTCACTTATGTGTCCCTTAACAAATCTTTTCTTCGAAAATCATATCAGGTTGGGGCTTATCCGGCTATTGGCCACCATTTAATGACTTCCTAGCTGTGACATGAAAAACTACAAGTGTATAACGAGGAAGATTTGATTAATTTGCATCATAGAATCCATCATAGAATCCCTACAGTGCAAAAGGAGGCCATTCGGCCCATCGGGTCTGCACCGACAACAATCCCACCCTTGCCTGGTAAGACTGTTCTCTTCCTGTGGGGGAGCACTTCAGCAGTCACGGGCATTCAGCCTTGGATCTTCAGGTAAGCGTTCTCCAAGGCGGCCTTCACGACACACGACAGCGCAGAGTCGCTGAGCAGAAACTGATAGCCAAGTTCCGCACACATGAGGACGGCCTAAACCGGGATGTTGGATTTATGTCACATTATCAGTAACCCCCACAGCTTGCCCCTGGTCTTGCAGAATCTCACTAGCTGTTCTGTCTGGAGACAATACACATCTCTTTAACCTGTGTTGAATGCTCCCTCCACCCACATTGTCTGTACCTTTAAGACCTGGCTGGCTGTAGAGATTTGCATTCTAATTAGTATTCTGTAACTTGATTTCTGTGTCTGTGCACTGTTTGAGAGCAGATATCCACTTCATCTGAATAAGGAGCAGTGCTCCGAAAGCTTATGGTATTTGCGACCAAATAAATCTGTTGGACTTTAACCTGGTGTTGTGAGACTTCTTACTGTCTCTTCCTAGAAAGCCATTGCCTAATGTGAAGAGCAAGGGCTTAATGTCTTAACACATGAATGTTGATATGAGAGTTTGCTGTCATGAAGATAGAGATTTGGATTGCTCTCAATTTATCACTCAAAATGTTGTGACTGCACAATATCATATCTCCGATTAAACAGAGGCTTGCTTGATTAAATGTATTTCAATAAGTCCTCTTGTACTTTCCTGCCTTCAGATCCAGTCATTCAGCTGTGTCGATGGCTACTCATTACCTTTTAAAACCCTCCAGCACCACATACTCCTGCCACAATCATGTGGAATCTGAAAGTGCAATACGTTTTGTCCTTTCAGAACAATCCAATGGCTGTAAAGTGTGTTAGGACATTCTGAGGTCAAGACAAGTCACTATATCAATGCAAGCTTTTTGCTTGAAGCGATCGAGGACAGCAGAAGGGGCAGCAATAATGGTGACAAAATCATAATAAATGGGACTTGATCATTGTCTTCTGGAAATGTAAATCTTATAGAAGTACCCTGCGCCTTTGTTACAGTCGCATGAATTGGACTTTCTTTAATGACTAAGTGCAAGAGAAAATTGCAGCATTCAAGGACCGAATGCATGCAACTGATTCTTGCTTTAAGTACAAAAATGCCCGAATGAAGACATAAGCATCTGGTAGGAAAGGAGTAAAAGTTTGCTCCATTGTTCCAAGAAATATCAATTGTATCCTGTCATCTCTGTATCACCCCATGAGTCAAGATTTTAGCTGTATTCTTTCTATAATTAGGTGCTGAAAACTTCACACAGTACTGCAACTGTGACCTCAGCATGGTGTTCAACAGATGGGACACCATCTTCCTGCCTCTATATTTTTGTATTAAATTCCTTTCTATATAAGGGTGGAATTTTCTGGCCTGGTGTGCCCCAATACTGGAAGTTCCCACCCAAGTTCAACAGATCTTTAAACGGTTCGCTGCAATTTCTGTTTTGCCTGCTACGATTCCCGTAGCAGGCGGGATGGGAAAATTCCACCCATTCGATGCACTGATAAGTGTGTCAAACCCAGAATCAAATTTGTCTCATAATCCTTGACAGTTCTCCATCCCTAGGCCTTCAAATTCCTCAATTCTCCTGAGATTGTGGGCAGCACGTTGGCACAGTGGTTAGCATGTTCTCCCCGTGTCTGCATGGGTTTCCTTCAGGTGCTCCGGTTTCCTCGACAGTCTGAAAGGCATGCTGGTTAGGTGTACTGGCCATGCTAAATTCTCCCTCAGTGTACCCGAACAGGCGCTGGAGTGTGGCGGCTAGGGGATTTTCACAGTAACTTCTTTGCAGTGTTAATGTAAGCCTACTTGTGACACAAATAAATAAACTTTATTTTTGCCATTCAGGGTGAATAAGGCATATGGCATGCTTGCCTTTATAGGACAGGGCATAGAGTATAAAAGTTGGGGTCTGATGTTGCAGTTGTATAGAACGTTGGTTCGGCCGCATTTGGAATACTGCGCCCAGTTCTGGTTGCCACACTGCCAGAAGGACGTGGAGGCTTTAGAGAGAGTGCAGAGGAGGTTTACCAGGATGTTGCTTGGTATGGAAGGGCTTAGTTATGAGGAGAGATTGGGTAAACTGGGGTTGTTCTCACTGGAAAGACAGAGGATGAGGGGTGACCTAATAGAGGTGTATAAAATTATGAAAGGCATAGATAGGGTGAACGGTGGGAAGTTTTTTCCCAGGTCGGTGGTGACGTTCACGAGGGGTCATAGGTTCAAGGTGAGGGGGGGGGAGGTTTAACACGGATATCAGAAGGATGTATTTTACACAGAGGGTGGTGGGGGCCTGGAATGCGCTGCTGGGCAAGGTGGTGGAGGCAGACACACTGGGAACATTTAAGACTTATCTAGACAGCCACATGAACGGAGTGGGAATGGAGGGATACAAAAGAATGGTCTAGTTGGGACCAGGGAGCGGCGTGGGCTTGGAGGGCCGAAGGGCCTGTTCCTGTGCTGTATTGTTCTTTGTTCTTCCTTTTCCCAAAATGTAACATTTCACAATTGTCCCTATTGATCTACATACCTCTCTGACTTTCTTGCAGTCTCCTGCATTCTTCCTCGCAGTTGCCCTGCATCTTAACTGAGCGCTGTCAACAAATGTCGGTGATATCCTCTATCAAGCGAATGATTTATTTATGCATTTAAAAAAAAACAGAACCAACCTTGTCTTTTGAGCATGCCACCGGAAAGAACCTTTCAATCCAAGAAACATCCATTCACTTCAGTTTCTATTTTCAACATTGTTTCATCCTTAATAAAAACAGAAAAAGCTGGAGTTACTCAGCATGCCTGACAGCAACTGTGAGGAGAGAAACAGAGTGGACATTTCAGGTGGATGAACTTCCATCATAACTGCTTTTGTATCCTTTGATCCTTGTGGCTCCCTCATCTTTAAAAGTCCAGACCTTTAATCTTTGATTTTTTTTTTTCTCCCTGCATGTATAAGTATACATGAACAATGATGGTGGCACAGTGGTTAGCACTGCTGCCTCACAGCGCCAGGGACCTGGATTTGATTCCTGTCTTCGGTCACTCTCTGTGTGGAATCTGCACATTCTTCTCATGTCTGCATGAGTTTCCTCCGGTTTCTTCTCACAGTCCAAAAGACGTAGTGCTTAGGTGCATTGGCCGCGCTAAATTCTCCCTCAATGTACCCGAACAGGCGCCAGAGTGTGGCGACTAGGGGATTTTCACCGTAGCTTCATTGCAGTGTTAATGTAAACCTACTTGTGACACTAATAAATAAATTAAAAACTTAAAATCAAACATTTCCATGGTTCATCACTTGACGTGTTGTGTGCAGCATTTAATTGAGTTAGTCAAGCACTTTACAAATACTGTTGACTGTTTGTTGGGCCTGTATTTCTCCAAGTGCATACTAGTGTTATCCATTTTCATATCTCTAACCCCCAGGAAGCTAGTCTGCAGGGAACTCAATGGCAATTTGTCTCTGGGTCTCCACTTTACAATAAGTTTCTTAACTCCAGCTAATCCAGAATTGGTTGAAAGCAAATGGAAAACTATTTCATCCCAATGAAGTGTAATATTCAACACCTTCCATTCCATAATAATCAATGGAGTTTGGCTTAATCTTTGCCATTAGAATGGAAAATAAGGAGATGTGTATAACGGGCAGCTGATCTGATATTGGTGAAAGCAAAAATGAACCCCACCATCTACAATCCATCCATTTGCAGTTTTGGTGAGTATCTTTGCTACTTCATCAGTGGATTCTCTAAATATGCTGGCATTAAGATATAGTGACATCTCATGTATTGCTCAGTTTAACTTGCCCTGTTAACACATTCCATTTTAATGAGTTCAAGCTTACTTTAAAAGATCTATTTTAAAGGAGGAGCTTAAATTAGGAGAGCAATATGGGCAACACGGTGGCACAGTGGTTAGCACTGCTGTCTCACAGCGCCAGAGACCCTGGTTCAATTCCAGCCTTGGGTCACTGTCTGTGTGGAGTTTGCACATTCTCCTCGTGTCTGCGTGGGTTTCCTCCGGGTGCCTCGATTTCCTCCCACACTCCAAAGATGCGCAGGTTAGGTTGACTGGCCATGATGAATTGACCCTTAGGGTCAGAAGATTATGAGGATAAATATGTGAGGTCACGGGGATAGGGCCTGGGTGAGAATGTTGTCGGAGTAGGTTCGATGGACCAAATGGCCTCCCTCTGCATCCTAGGGATTCTGGGATTATATGCAGAGATCTAGAGAGAGGGATCTAGAGGACTAAGCAGATGAAGGCATGGTCCCATGCGGTGAGCCAAAAGGAGTTGACTGAGAAAAAGAGGTCTCTTTACAGATTGTGACTTATCTGCACAATATTTATCATCAGGGTTAAGGAGCTGAATGTTTGTCTGGGTGCAGATGTGATCTTCGGTGTATGACTGGCCACAATTAAATGGAAATATCTGTTATAGTAAGTGGAGTTACGAGGATAGGTCCTGAGTGGGACTGTGGTCAGTGCATACTCGATGGGTCAAATTGCCTCCTTTTGCATTCTAGGGATTCTATAATTCTATGCAAAACACACTCCCCCACCAACCCCGCCCCCCCCCCAAACACACCCCCACCGCCTCCCCCCCCCCCCCCCCCGCCACCCCTGCCTTCCTCCACTCCTCCCTTCCCAACAACTTCTGAGATCGGGGTCCCCATTTTAAATGAGGGCAAGAAAATTTGGACTCCAATTTTGACTGATGCTGAGGGGCTTCTGAAACTCAGGATATCATGTTGGAGAATTAAGGTCGGCTCACTAACCAGCCGGCTTCTTTGCTCACACTCCTCACGCGCTCCAGGATGGGTTCACAAATTGCATCGCAAACCCAACCCCAGTGTTGAAGGAACAAAATGGTGTGTGAAGTTTACACAAGGCTCAGGTGTGCAGTTTCTGGGCCACTTAAGAGTGCACGCTGGCTTCTCCTGAACCCAGAAGAGCATTCAGCCCATGGGCTCCAAGGCTTGAATACAGACGTAGCTGATTGCCCCCATCCCATCCGATTAATGAATAACCACTGTCTACATTTTCTAAAAAAGTACTGGAATTTCATAAGATTAACAAGCGCAATGTTGTGAGCAGCATATTCAGAAGGGTATTTGTTATTTCAACTCCGAGATAAATGAACTTTCGGAGCCCTCTTTGGCACTGAACGCCAATGCATTTTCCATCGTCCTAATCAATACCTCCTCCTCCAGTTACATTTCTCTTGATATTCAAAACTGTTGCTGAAATTAAACTATAATGTGACACACGCTTCTCTTTCAAATTGAAATGAAAAATATTAAGAATCAATTACTTTTACAGAACAGCATGTGGACTGGATAGAATGTCTTTCACCAGTAATTCTGGTATAGATTAAACCCAGTAAGGAGTCTAACAACACCAGGTTAAAGTCCAACCTGGTGTTGTTAGACTCCTTACTGTGTTTACCCCAGTCCAATGCCGGCATCTCCACATCATAAATTAAACCTACGGTGTTATTCACAACAAGCTGACCCCTTTTACAGAATTACAAGTTCATATCAGTGTTTAAGTATCCCCCCAGTGGAAACAATTGCTCCTTATTTACACTGTCAAACCCCTTCATATCTTTGACTTGACTATAATGCCATAAAACACAACTTGCAAACTTCAAACACAAATCATAGAAATCCTACAGTGCAGAAGGAGGCCATTCGGCCCATCGAGTCTGCACCGACCACAATCCCACCCAGGCCCTACCCCCACATATTTACCTGCTAATCTCTCTAACCTACGCACCTCAGGATTCTAAGGGGCAATTTTTAACCTGGCCAATCAACCTAACCCGCACATCTTTGGACTGTGGGAGGAAACCAGAGCACCCGGAGGAAACCCACGCAGACACGAGGAGAATGTGCAAACTCCACGCAGACAGTGACCCGAGCCGGGAATCGAACCCGGGACCCTGGAGCTGTGAAGCAGCAGTGCTAACCACTGTGCTACCGTGCCGCCCCTAAATGTGAGGAAATGCATTTTGGAAGGTCTAATACGGATGGGAAATATACAGTTAATGGCAGAACCTTTAAGAGTATTGATAGGCAGAGGGATCTGGGTGTACAGGTACACAGGTCACTGAAAGTGGCAACACAGGTGGAGAAGGTAGTCAAGAAGGCATATTGCATGCTTGCCTTCATTGGCCGGGCATTGAGTTGCAAGTCATGTTGCAGCTTTATAGAACCTTAGTTAGGCCGCACTTGGAATGTAATGTTCAATTCTGGTCGCCACACTACCCCAGAGGCTTTGGAGAGGCTTTGGAGAGGGTGAAGAAAAGATTTACCAGGACGTTGCCTGGTATGGAGATCATTAGCTATGAGGAGAGGTTGGAGAAACTTGGTTTGTTCTCACTGGAACGACGGAGGTTGAGGGGAGACCTGATAGAAGTCTACAAGATTATGAGGGAAATGGACAGAGTGGATAGTCAGAAGCTTTTTCCCGGGTGGAAGGCTCAATTACTCGGGGGCATAGGTTTAGGATGTGAGGGGTAAGGTTTAAAGGAGATATACGAGGCAATTTCTTTTTACACACAAGAGGGTGGTCGATGCCTGAAACTCGCTGCCAGGGGATGTAATGAAGCAGATACGATCGTGACTTTTAAGGGGCGTCTGGACAAATACATGAATAGGATGGGAATAGAGGGATATGGCCCCGGGAAGATAGGAGGTTTTAGCTCAGTCAGGAAGCATGGTCGCTGCAGGCTTGGAGGGCCGAAGGGCGTGTTTCTGTGCTGTAATTTTCTTTGTTCTTTGTTCATCCGATACTGATTTTGTTTCATCCCTGTCAACAGCCTCCTTCATGCTTGTCCTACTTGCGGGTCTGATGCAGTTCGTGAAACCTACCCGGACGCGTTCCCCGGAAGTAGTTGTCAAAATACTGGCGAGTATAGTGAATGACGCTGAAAGAAAATGCTCCACAACCATGAGTGAGACTATCCGCAGCGAATGTGGCCGAGGAAATGTCTGCGGTTGGAAGAGCAGCAACACTGGTGGCAGCGAGTGGCCTTTGCAAGCAGAGGTATTGACGGGAGTGGGACAGCGGTTGGTGTTGGTGTAGTAGGGTGAAAGGGCACGAGTGAAGAAGAGACAGAAGCTAAAAGCAAAATATTGCAGATGCTGGGATCTGAAACAAAAACAGAAAATGCTGGAAAATCTCAGCAGGTCTGACAGCATCTCTGGGGAGAGAATAGAGCCAATGTTTCGAGTCTAGACAACCCTTCGTCATTGAGGTCCGATGCTGTCAGACCTGCTGAGATTTTCCAGCATTTTCTGAAGAGAGAGAAGCTGCTGGGCTGAGTGAAGGAATGGAGAGTCTGATTCTCAAGGTGGGACAGGGGGCGTGGAGAGACTGGTTATCAGGTTGGGGCAGGAAGATGGGGGACATAGGGGGGAGACTGGCTGCCCAGCTGGGACAGGCAGGATGCAAAGGTGTGGGAGCAAGTAGGGGAAGAGTGTGTGTGTGTGTGTGTGTGTGTGTCTGGCTCACTTGGTTTCAGCATTCCCACTCCTCCTCACACCCATAAAGTAAAGTTTATTTATTAGTCACAAGTAAGGCTTACATTAACAATGCAATGAAGTTACTGTGAAATTCCCCTAGTCGCCACACTCCGGCGCCTGTTCGAGTCAATGCACCTAACCAGCACGTCTTTCACACTGTGGGAGGAAACGAGAGCACCCAGAGGAAACCCACGCAGACACGGAGAGAACGTGCAAACTCCACAC
The DNA here is from genome assembly GCF_964213995.1 of Mustelus asterias. NCBI lineage: Eukaryota > Metazoa > Chordata > Chondrichthyes > Carcharhiniformes > Triakidae > Mustelus > Mustelus asterias. Next base: position 9,434,295 of record NC_135810.1, on the reverse strand, counting down.
AGACAGTGACCCAAGCCGGGAATCAAACCCGGGTCCCTGGCACTGAGGCAGCAGTGCTAACCACAGTGCCGTGATTCTATGCATGGAGCCATGTATTTCTTCATCTCCACCTATGAGGCAATTGATTTTTGATCTTGATTATAAGTTTGGAAACTAGTAAATTCCATCGGATCACTACAGTGGAGAAAGAGGCCATTCGGCCCATCAAGACTTTACGACTCTCCGAAAGAGCATCCCTCCCCTCGTAATCCTGTCCATCTAACCTACACATCTTGCGACACTAAGGGACAATTTAACTTGGCCAATCCACTTAACCTGTACATCTTTCAGCCTGTGGGGGAAAACCCACACAGACACAGGGAGAACATGCAAATTCCACACAGAAGTCACTCAAGGCCGGAATTGAACCCAGGTCCCTGGCATTGTAAGGCAGCAGTGTGCCACCATGCCGCCCATTCCACTTTGCTCCAAAGTTCTAGAATGTCATGTTGAAAAAAGAATGTAAGAGATCAGTTATGAATAAAGTGAGCTTACCAAAAAACTGGGCTAAATTTCAATTGTGCAATTATGTGCTCTAGGGTGCGAGCATATTTTGCATAGATACAAATGATGCCCTGCAGCTCATTATGACAGGGCGACATGGTGGCATAGTGGTTAGCACTGCTGCCTCACAGGGACCCTGGTTCCATTCCCGGCTTGGGTCACCGTCTGTGTGGAGTTTGGAAAATTCTCCCCGTTTCTGCGTGGCTTTCCTCTGGGTGATCCGGTTTCCTCCCACAGTCCAAAGATGTGCAGGTTAGATGGATTGGCCATGCTAAATTGCCCCCTAGTGTCAGGGGGACTAGCTGGGGTTATGGGGATAGGGCCTGAGTGGGATTGTGGTTGGTGCAGACTCGATGGACCGAATGGCCTGCTTCCGCACTATATGACTCGGGATGCAGGAAGAGTTTATGAGCCTCCGAATTCTACTTTAAAGTTTATAGTCTCTGCGATGGAACAAGTGATGCCACTCAGCGTAACCAGCGCTGGGTTTGCCTTGTTTTGCTAAGGTGGCAATGGAAAATGGCTGCCACTCTTTCAGAGATCATTGTAAATGTAAGCGAAATTAATAAAACATGCCTTCGGATTTTGAGATTTCACATTAGTGTGATTGATCGGGTCACTATATGTCCTGTTATCAAATGTTTAGATTTTATAAGTAAGCAAAACTTTGCGCGAGATGCATGAAAAAAAAAATTTGGTGCCAAACTCACATAAATTATGCACCACCAGTGCCAATGAAGGTGACCGCAATTCTCAGAATGCATCTGAAATTAAATCACAGAAAACAGGATGTGAAGGCTAATACAACGTTTGAAAGATTTTTCAACTGACAATGGAATTGCAATGAGTCACGCTCACATCACAGAAAATTCCAGTTATGTCAAAGTTGTCAACCAATCCCACTGGCCGGATAGCCAACCCCATGCGTGATAAGCCACCATTCTATGTGGCAAGGTGGCACAGTTCTAGCCTGGGGTCAACTGTGTGGAGTTTGCACGTTCTCCTGGTGCCTGTGTCCTCCGGATGCTCCAGTTTCCTCACACAGTCCATAGATGTGCGGGCTAGGTTGATTGGCCATGCTAAATTGACCCTTGTGTCAGGGGGATTAGCAGGGTAAATATGTGGGGTTACAGGAATAGGGCCTGGATGGAATTGTGGTCGGTGCAGACTTGAACCAAATGGCCTCCTTCTGCACTGTTGGGATTCTATGATTCTATTCATTCAAGGGATGTGGACTTCGCTGCCTAGGCCAGCAGTCATTGCCCATCCCTAATTGCCCTTTAGAAGGTAGAGGTTAATTACCATCTTGAATCACTTCAGTCCATTTGGTGTAGTTACACTCACAGTGCTGTGAGGAAGGGAGTTCCAGGACTTTGACCCAGCGGCTGTACAGGAATGGCAAGATATTTCCAAGTCAGGGTGATGAGCGACTTGGAGGGGAATTTGCAGGTGGTGGTCTTCCCATGTACCTGCTGCTCTTGTCCTTCCTGATGTTAGTGGTTGAGAGTTTGGAAGGTGCCGTGGAAGGAACCTTGGTGAGTTCCTGCAGTGCACATTGTAGATGGTACACTCTGCTGCCACTGTGCATTGGTGGTGGGGAGAGTAAAGGTTTGTAGATGGGATGCCAATCAAACGGGCTAATTTATCCTGGATGGAGTTGAACTTCTTGAGTGCTCATCCAGGCAAGGGGAGAGTATTCTATTACATTCCTGACTTGTGCCTTAGATTGTGGACAGGCTTTGGGGAGTCAGGAGATGAGATACTCACCGCAGGAATCCTAGCCTATGAGTGGCTCTTGCAGCCATAGTATTTGTATGGCCAATCCAGTTGAGTTTCTGGTCAATGATAACCCCGAGGATATTGATAGTGGAGGATTCAGTAATGGCAATGCCTTGAATGTAAAATTAGATTCTGTCTTGTTCGAGATAGTTTGATACTAGTGTGGCAAAAATGTTACTTGTCAGCCCAAACCTGGATATTGTCCGGGGCTTGTTGCATTTGGACATGGACTGTTTTGCCTTAGCTTGTCATGTGACCAACCCAACTTGCCAGAGTGGAGTTAGATCTCAAAAGAGTTAGAAGTCATGGAGGACAAGGCAAGCCATCAATTGCCATTGAGACTTCCTGTTGAGAGGATTTGAATAGCCTACAGTTATACCTCAACCTGTGAAAACGTTTTTAAAAATGTTTTCAATTGGAGGGAAGGTGAAGTTGATACAGCAAGTGAGAAATCATGGCGGAAATTGAACATTACAAAGCAGGTGGCAATTCTGCCATCAGGTTTGTCCACCATTATGAAACACAATGTGGAAATTTTGGAACAGTTTGAATAGCAAGCATTCTCTCCAGGGAGGAAAAGCAACGACCGCCTATTCCGACATTGAAGAAACTTTGTGGTTGAAGGATGCCTGAGCAGAGAACATTCCCATCTGTGATCCAATCCTTCAGGAAAGGGGAGTCACCCTGAAAACGGAGCTCAACTACATGGAGTTCACCTGTAGTGATGGATAGCTGGACCAATTCAAGACATGGTGGCACAGTGGTTAGCACCGATGCCTCAAGGTGTGAGGGATCCGAGCTCAATTCCAGCCTTGGGTGACCGTCTGTGTGGAGTTTGCACATTCACCTTGTGTCTGCGCGGTATCCTCCAGGTGCTCTGGTTTCCTTCCACACTCCAAAGGTGTGCAGGTTAGGTGGATTGGCCATGCTAAATTGTCCCTTAGTGTCCAAAGATGTGTAGGTTAGGGGGATTAGCCAGGTAAATATGTTATGGGGTTAGGGTGGGGGAAAGGGCCTGGCTAAGATACTCTGCTAGACAATCAGTGCAGACTCGATGGGCTGAATGGCCTCTTTCTGCGCTGTAGCAATTCTATGATTCTATTCTATGATTCTTCTAAGGCATGGCATTCTTCCATCCAATAAGCAGTGAAGATGTGGTGGTTATGCAGGAATGACAGTTAATTGCCTCCAAACGATCTTGTCCACACCTTGATGAATATGCACCATGACGCATTGTTAATGCTTGTGACACTGGACTGTTTTGCCATCTTTTGCTCGATCATTGTTGGATATTTAAAGGTGAGACATAGAATGCTGGAAAGCAGAGCAAGGAGCATGTCACTGCTATGGCCTGCATCAATGTGGATGGCACCAAAAAGCTGCCACTTTTTGTCAGAGTAAAGTCCAAGAGAAAATGTTGCTCCATGAGTGTCAGGACATGACTCAATGCCGTATGGGATTCACAAAACCACTTGCATGACAATGTTGTATGCTGCATGGTGGAAGTGAGAGATGATGCCATTGAGGAGACAAAGGGGGCTGATGACCCTTAAAGAGTCCAATGGATGCCCACCTGCTCGCTCACCTGTTTGCTTAGCCAATGCTGCAAAGGTCGTAGCCATGGCACTGCAGGGTGGAAACATTGTACCTCTGCAGTGTTCCTATCTTTTCATGAAAGGAACAGATCAGATGCTAATGTTACCATGCTCCAATATTTAACGTAACGAGGATTTGATCTACGTGCCCATATCTACGTATGCTGCTAGTGCTAATATCTACTATATCACTATTTTTGTGAGCTCCTCCAGCTCTACATCCCTCAGAGAACTGCCGTGCTCCAGTTCTGGCCTCTTGCTCATCCCTGACTTCCTTCCGACCCTTTTTTGTTTCAATTACTTTTGTTTCTTCTGTCCCTCCTTACATTTTCCTCATGATCCGGAGTCTATCTCTGCTGCCATCGCTGCTATAACTTTGTTTTCATCAAAGTTCTCCAGATTCAGAAATTGTGCCTTCGGATTGCAGAATTGCAAATGTCGCTGCATTATTTAAGAAGGTAGGGCAGGTGCCTGCTGACCTGTCATTTTAAAATCAGTTAGACAACTATCACCGTTGACACAGCAAGTGAGCACCAGGAGAAGTATCAGCTGATCAAAGAACACCACCCTGGATTTGTAAAGGGAAGTCATTGTCTGAATAACATAGCTGAATTTCTGAGAAGCAAGGCAGACAGGAGAGTACCTATGGATGTTGCTTAGACAAACTCCCAGGAGATTTTTGTTCGGGTTCTGCACAATGGATAATTAGCAAAGACAAAAATGGATAAAATTAGAGATAACCTTGTGTTTGAAATTAACACAAATGTTACTGATATTAACACTTTGCTCTCTTTCAGAATATCCTCTTAATGGTACAAGTTTAAGGATTGTATATGAGCAAATAGAATTGAATCACTAACAAAGTACCGAAGCAGATAAAGTAATCGAAAAGATATGTTTGGATTCAAAAATGAGGAAGCGATGCTTCAGTTGTCAAGAACTTGGTCATATCTGGAGCTCTCAGTCAAGCACACTTCCCACTATTCAAAAACCTCTCATTCATAAAACCCATTTAAAAACATACATCGCATCATGTGATCAACCTGTTGTTAAAAATAAGCAAATATCTATTTCACTAACCACGTCAAAGATAAATAATCTTTTAATAATCTCTTAAAACTTTCAATCAAAATGTGATTGCAGCTCCTTGCTGAAATAAGCGGCTCTGGACCTTTTGAAATAAACCTGAACATTCATAATGGGTTCAGCTAAAATAAAAGATCCTGGGAAATGTAAACAATGGAATCCATTCAGATGGCTTTTTTTTAAAAAAAGCTACACCAGATGTCCAGTCAATCAAAACAGTCAAGCCTGTTTTTCTCTCTAAATAAAAGCTGCTGATGGCAGTTTTAGGACTCTAGATCACATGATATTATTGCACTAGAGATCTTAAGCAGTGTTTTCTTCAGTTTTGAATGCACACAAGTATTTTTCCCAAAGTACTCTAGTACATCTCAACACTTTTACAATGTACCTTTGCAAAATGGGACACAATGAGTCAGGGACTGATTAAAGTTAAGATTCTTACATTGAAGAACTCATAATTGGCATGGAGATGGGTTTTGGTCCAATTAAAAGTGGTGGTGGGCTCTGGAAGCTGGATGGCCAATCAGGGGTTTTGTTATGATCCTATGGGATCATCAACTCTGTCATGATTGGGTGCAGAGGAATATGCTGGTTTCCCTCTCTCCATACTCTCTGGTTGGTTGCAACAAGATTTGTTGAAATCCTTGCCTGAGGACCCCTTTACCCAATGGAAATGTATTTACTTTTTATAAGGAACTAATCTAACCAGAGTCAAAAGAGCAAGTAAATTTATTGGTTATTCAGACATAAATAATAAAACATACACAGGCACGCACGCATGCACACACACACACACTGGATGGAGTTGGGAAAGGGAACCACCTATTGGTTGGCCTTAGGCAGGCAGTGAGGGCCTTCCAGGAAAGTTGGCACTCCAGCTTGCCAGCAGGTACCCCCCTGGAGGCATTTGACCTGTCACCCCCTCGTGTCAGGAATCATAGAATTCCTACAGTGCAGAAGAGGCCATTCGGCCCATGAGGCCTCTGACAGAGCATCTTACCCAGTTTCTCTCCCCTGCCCTATCGCCGTAACCCCACATATTTCCCATAGCTAATCCACTTCACTTACACACCTCAGGATACTAAGAGACATTTGTGCATGGCCAATCCACCTAACCTGCACATCTTTGGAGTGTGGGAGGAAATCGGAGCACCCAGAGGAAACCCACGCAGACACGGGGAAAATGTGCAAACTTCACACAGGCTGTGACTCGAAGCTGGAATTGAACTGTGAGCTGTGAGGCAGCAGTGCCAACCACTGTGCCACCATACCGCCCTGAAGTAAACTGATGGGCTCTGGTAAATTGCCCCTTAGTGTTGGGGGGATTAGCAGGGTAAATACATGGGGTTACAGGGATAGGGCCTGGGTGGATTGTTGTTGGTGCAGGCTCGATGGGCCAAATGGCCTCCTTCGGCATTGTAGGGATTCTACGCATCAGTTATCTTGAATTCCCATTGCCCCCGTGGCAATGATTGAAGAAATTATGCCTTTCGCAAATCAACAGCCCATTAATACCAGTCAATGAGCATTGACATGGATGTGCGGCTCGATCTCAAGGGCAACAGTAGGACTTTGAACTCATCTCCTTCAGGAGAAAAGTGACAATGCAGAGAAAATAAATTCTGCTTACTCTGAATGCCAAATACTTCAAGTTGCCACGTGCTCACTTTAATCTCTTGGCGGGGCGGAAAAAGAGAAATGATGATTAATTAAAAATAAAAGAGAGCGTCACCATTTGAATTATGCACGATCACATATCCTTAATTAAGCAACAATTTTCTTTTCATCACACCATTATTATTACCAATGAATTATAAGTCCTGTCATTAACTTAATATGAGATGAAAAGGTGAAGGGACTCCTGTATGGAGAGAGGCTGAAAATCATCTCTGCAGAATGTTTTTGTCCGTATTTTCCCCAGAGCTGCAAGATTTGGCAGCACAATGTGTCAAAGCACATCCTGCCTGGGACCTGACTTTACATTAACACATTGAACACTGTGTTGAGGTGACTTATTTCAGAGACATTTCATCCCCTCAGCCTCACACAAAAAATATATATTTTTTTTTGCTTGGTTTCAGGCTCAAGAAGACATAGTTGTGATTGATTTGTTCACTTGAATGTTGAGAAATAAAAGAATAATTTGAATAATGTTGGTCTCACTCTCTAAAAGTAAAAATAAAATTTATTTATTAGTCACCAGTAAGGCTGACGTTAACACTGCAATGAAATTACTGTGAAATTCTCCCAGTCACCACTCTCCGGCGCCTGTTCGAGTCAATGCAACTAATCAGCACGTCTTTCAGAATGTGGGAGGAAACCAGAACACCTGGAGGAAACCCACGCAGACACGGGGAGAACGTGCAAACTCCACACAGGCAGTGACCCAAGCTGGAAATCGAACCCGGGTCCCTGGCGCTGTGAGGCAGCAGTGCTAACCACGGTGCCACTGTGCCACCCCCAGAGATCCCTCTCTGTTCCAAAGTTGGAAACCACACAATCTAAAAAAAAGAACTGAGGCGGTATAAATTAGTTAATTTAATCTCTGACCCAGGATATCTCTGGGACATGCCTCATGGCAGTGTCCTGAGTCTAAATGTCTTCCGCTGCTTCATAATCAACCTTCTCTCCAGAAGATTAGGGCCTCAATGTTGCGTCTGTTGGATGTACACACTTGGCAGGCCCGGCAGTGGGTGCGTGATGAGCGCCTGGCCACGATAGGCCCCAGAAGGTGATTTTATACTGGCCAGCCTATTAATGGGCAACCAGCATGGAACACATTCTGAGAACGACTCAGTGTTGTGTGTTCCCCTTGTCTGCGGAGAGTTATGAAGTCCTTGTGAATTTGCAGGGGGACGGGGTGGAGCTGGGGGATAGAGAGACCCCCCCCCACCACCAATCGCCCCATCCCCCCAAAACCACACTTAGAATTATTTTGTGGAGAATTGCACCAAATGCTGGAATTTTACCGGCATGCCTGACCCGGAATCAGGGTGGGCCAGGCTTGCAGAATGGAATTCTCCGTTGGCCTCGGGCGGGATTTTATGAGCCTTGCCCAAGAGAAGCCATAAAATAGTGGCCAAAATGTTTCTCTCAGCAAGAAGTTCCACTGAATCAATATCAGCTCTCATACCATCGCGAAAAAGGATGCCAATGTATATTTAAGCACGACACAATCTTGGAAGCTGACATGGATCCCATATACTAAGAGTTCTGGTTACATATTCATTCCGTTCCAATTCTCAAATACCCAGAAAACAAAATAAAACTCAGGAGTGGATAGAGCAGTGATTTTTTAATATATATCTATTTCAATACAGCATGGAATGCAGCCAATGGCTAACAAAGTTTGACCTTAGTGGTTACTGGGTTGATAGAAAGAGTTACAGAAAAGTTGTGATTTAATATTATGTATGTCAAAGACTCCCCTCGTCTAATCTGACTCTTTCAACCATGGGCCAACATATCCAAATGAAGGTACATGAATTGGTGACCAATGTATCTGCTCCACTCTCGGCAGGAGAAAAGTAGGTCATGAATCTTTGCAATTAATATCCAATTCAATTTTCAAGTTTGCTGATGGCACCACCGTAGTGGGTCGGATCTCAAACAATGATGAGACAGGGTACAGGAAAAAGATAGAGAATCTGGTGAACTGGTGTGGCAACAATTATCTCTCCGTCAATGTCAACAAAACAAAAGAGATTGTCATTGACTTAAGGAAGCGTAAAGGAGAACATGGCCCTGTCTACATCAATGCGGATGAAGTAGAAAGGGTCTAGAGCTTCAGGTTTTTAGGTGTCCAGATCACCAACAACCTGTCCTGGTCCCCCCATGCCGACATTATAGTTAAGAAAGCCCACCATTGCCTCTACTTTCTCAGAAGACTAAGGAAATTTGGCATGTCAGCTGTGACTCTCACTAACTTTTATAGATGCACCATAGAAAGCATTTTTTCTGGTTGTATCACAGCTTGGTCTGGCTCCTGCTCTGCCCAAGACTGCAAGAAATTACAAAAGGTCGTGAATGTAGCCCAATCCATCACGCAAACCAGCCTCCCATACATTGACTGTCTACACTTCCTGTTGCCTCGGCAAAGCAGCCAGCATAATTAAGGACCCCATACACCCCGGACATTCTCTCTTCCACCTTCTTCCGTCGGGAAAATGATACAAAAGTCTGACATCACATACCAACCGGCTCAAGAACAGTTTCTTCCCTGATGCTGTCAGACTTTTGAATGGACTTACCTTGCATTAAGTTGATCTTCCTCTACACCCTAGCTATGACTGTAACACTACATTCTGCATTCTCTCATTTCCTCCTCTATGAACGGTATGCTTTGTCTGTATAGCGTGCAAGAAACAACACTTTTCACTGTGTGTTCATACATGTGACAATAATAAATCAAATTAAATCAAATATCCCGCGGAGGCACTTTGGAATGATAGGGGTTTTTGTATAATTGCAGCAGCTGAAGATGCTGGTACTAAAAAATTAGCAATGTCTACAACGATCCCACATTTAAAATGTTGGATAGATGACATCTTAGTCAAATTCCTCTGACATTTTAAGGCGGAAAAGCCCATGAGATCCAAGTGAAAATGAGAAGTTGGATCCAAAATTGGCTCAGCGGAGGAAAGCAAAGGGTAATTATTGTTTATTTCTGTGACTGGACCTGGAATTTTCTGGCCACTTCCAATGACAGAATTTTCCAGTCCCACTGAAGGTGATCCGCCATCATGGGTTTTCCGGGGGTGGGGGATGCATACAATGGGGACCCCCAATGACAACAACGGGACCTGAATATCCCGCTGCCGTGGAACATGTCACGAGAGCCACAGGAAGTCTGTTTCCAAGGAGGGTCCATGAACCTAAATACGAGAGTTCATGTGTTTTTCATACATAGCAATGATTCAGATGCTAATCTAGGAGAGGCAGGTACAGCAAGCAATTAGGAAGGCAAATGGAATGTTGGCCTTCATTCCAAGGGGATTTGAGTTCAGGAGTAGGAATGTCTCACTGCAGCTGTACAGAGCCTTAGTGAGACCACACCTGGAGTATTACATGCAGTTTTGATCTTCCAACTTAAGAAAGGATATTCTTGCCCTAGAAGGAGTCAAGCAGATGTTCACTTGGACAATACTGGGGTTGGCGAGACTGCCCCATGAGGATAGATTGGTTCAATTGGTCCTGTGTTCACTGGCGTTTAGGAGGATGAGAGGAGGTCTGATTGAAACATATAAAATTCTAACAGGGCTGGACAGACGAGATGCAGGGAGGGTGTTTTCCAGGGCTGGGGAGTCTAGAACTAGGACACATAGTCTCAGGATAAAGGGTAGATCATTTAGGACTGAGATGAGGAAAGAATTCTTCTCTCAAAGGGTAGTGAAATTGTGGAATTCTCTATCACAGAAGGCTATGGAGGCCAAGTCACTGAATGTATTCAAGAAAGAGATTTATTTTAGATTTTGATGGCAACAAAGGGTTTGGGGAGAAAGTGGGAATGTGGAATTGAGGTAGAGGATCAGCCATTGAATGGCAGCACAGGCTTGAAGGGCCAAAAGGCCTACTCCTGCTCCTAATTTCTATGTTTCCATGCAGGGGGATGATACAAAATTTGGCCATGTGGTTGATAATGAATAAGAAAGCAGTTGACTGCAGGAAGTTATCAGCAGACTAGTCATGTGGGTAAAGCAAATGGAGTTCAATCCAGAGAAGTGTCAGGTCATGCATGGGGAATATTAGTAGGATTCAATCTGATCACTGGAGCTATCAGAGGTTTTCTTTATTGAAAGAGTTTATTGGCTTGTTCAGCCTCAGAGCTCTTCTACCACTCGATCCAGACACTGTCCCCTATTTATACTTTCTCAATTAATACCTGTCACCTGTTTCTCTTAATCTTAGCAAAGTAATTTGACAAACCATTAACAGGGAAGGTTAAAAAGGCCCAGGAATACACAATAAATGGTAAGATACATGAGAAGTGTAACGTAACGGAGATGGTTTAGAGCCCTTGTGTACAGAGCCCTGAAGGTAGAAGAATGGTCAGTTCAGAAGTGATGGCTGGGACATCAAAGGAACTAATCACATCGGCCATAACACAATCGCTAAAGTCTGTCCAGACATAAGCTAAATCAATCACCCGAACCCAACTTATTATGGGGAGAGAAGTCATGTCACCAGAACAATTATTTTGAAACATCTTTTACTAAAATTCCCTTGCTTTTGGGAAATCTAGACGAAGCCTGATGGAACAGTACCATAGTCTCTCACCTGTTCTGAAGTCTGGAGCCTTATCTCTGTTACATTTTAGAATCCACCACAGAGACATCAAATTTCAAATTGAAAGGAATCTCAGCTCCAATAGCTTTGACTTTTGGAAGAAACAGATTCTGGGTTAAAAAGACTGTCACCAGAAATTGCAGTTTATGTCTACCTCAATCCTACTGGAATCTCAAGACCATCATGAAGAAAGCTGCCTCAACCATGAAGTCATGATGTGGAGATGCCGGCGTTGGACTGGGGTAAATACAGTAAGAGTTTTAACAACACCAGATTAAAGTCCAACAGGTTTATTTGGTAGCAAATACCATTAGCTTTCGGAGCGCTGCTCCTTCGTCAGATGGAGTGGAAATCTGCTCTCAAACATGAGAGCAGATTTCCACTCCATCTGACGAAGGAGCAGCGCTCCAAAAGCTAACGGTATTTGCTACCAAATAAACCTGTTGGACTTTAACCTGGTGTTGTTAAAAATCTTACTGTGTCAACCATGAAGACCAGTGAATGACATATAAACAGTGAACTCTCCAGTGCTATTTACTTTTTCTCACTGAACATTCGTTCAGCAGAAGGTTAACCTCCTCTATGATTCCAGCCATGGGTCACTGTCTGCGTGGAGTTTGCACGTTCTCCCCGTGTCTGCGTGGGTTTCCTCCAGGTGCTCCGGTTTCGTCCCACTGTCCTATGATGTGCAGGGGAGGTGGATTGACCATATTAAACTGTTCCTTAGTGCAAGGCAAATGCATGGGGTTATGGGGATAGGATAGGGTGGGGGGAGCAGTGTTGGCCTGGGTAAGATGCTCTTTCAGAGAGTCACACAGACTCGATGGGCTGAATGGCCTCCTTCTGCACTGTAGGAATTCTATGATCAACTTATAATTTTGCGTACGTTTGTGTATCAGCACATAAATGGTTAAACATAGGCACTGAATGAACACCTTTATCCTGACACATTATAAAAACCCTGCTACAATCAGTCGAGGAGTAAGAAAGAAAAACAGAGTGCAGACATCCATCCTCCATAGAAAGAGTGCAGAAAAGATTTACTAGGATGCTACTGGGAGTTGATGGTTTGAGTTATAAGAAGAGGCTGGATAGATTGGGACTTTTTTCTCTGGAGCGTAGAAGGCTGAGTTGTGATCTTAGAGGTCCATAAAATAATGAGGGACATAGATCAGCTAGATAGTCAATATCTTTTCCCAAAGGTAGGGGAGTCTAAAACTAGAGGGCATAGGTTTAAGATGAGAGGGGAGAGATACAGAAGGATCCAGAGGGGCAATTTTTTCACACAGAGGGTGGTGAGTGTCTGGAACAAGCTGCCAGAGGTAGTAGTAGAGAAGGGTACAATTTTGTCTTTTAAAAAGGATTTAGACAGTTACATGGGTAAGATGGCTATAGAGGGATATGGGCCAAATGTGGGCCATTGGGACTAGCTAAGGGGTTTTAAAAAAAAGGGTGGTATGGACAAATAGGGCCGAAGGGCCTGTTTCCATGCTGTAAACCTCGATGACTCTATGACTCCCTAAAAAAGTCACAATCATTAATTTAGATGAGGAAAGATAAATAGAGATTGTGAAGCATAAACACATGCACGGATTGGTTGGGCCAAATGGCCTGTTTCTGTGTGATTTAGTCTATGGAAAACACAATCTGACCAGTCTTCAAACCCATCTGTATCTGCCACTGCGATCGCTTGCCTTTCAAATCAGCACAAACTGTTCTTTGAAGGGTAGTGCCATTAGCAAAAAGAACAGCATGATAGCATCCACCAGAGCTTGCGTGAAGAAGAGAAACAGCGAGGATAAGTACAGTGATAAAATAAGTCAATTATTACAACGTGGGGTTTGCAATGGTCTGAAGAGTTTTTAGAACCTCATCAAAACCTCAGCAAATGTGTCATGAACCGTGAGCTTCTAAATGATATCAAAGTTTTCACGAGTTTTGCAAATGTTAAACACTTTGTTCTGTGTTGCAAAGTAGACTGAATACATCTCTACTGGCCAACATCGAAGACAAGTTTTCCATTTGTGATCAGATAACAATGTTGACTAAAATCCTACTTCTTATTTTTGACAAGTTTACTTTAACCTGGCCACCCTTCCTTTGAAGTTTTTATTTATTTATTTGTGTCACAAGTAGGCTTACATTAACACTGCAATGAAGTTACTGTGAAAATCCCCGCGTCGCCACACTCCAGCGCCTGTTCGGGTACGCTGAGGGAAAATTTAACATGGCCAATGCACCTAAACCTGCACATCTTCTGGACTGTGAGAGGAAACCAGAGCACCTGGAGGAAACCCACGCAGACACGGAGAACGTGCAGACTCTGCACAGACAGTGACCCGAGCTGGGAATTGATCCCGGGCCCCTGGCGCTGTGAGGCAGCAGTGCTAACCGCTGTACCACCGTGGCCAACCCTGCTCCCCCCACACTACCTTATCCCCATAACCCCATGCTTTTACCTTGGGTGATTTTTCATGGTGCTACAGCCGTTCCCCTTTCATGCTGCAAACTTGGTAATGGATTACCGCTGAATTGAATCTGATGTGGAGTGTATCTCCCTCTCCACCCTAACCTCTGCACCAATTATTCCCTACGTTCCTGCATGGACACCACAGAATTCTGCATTCTGTTGGAATGAAGTTTTAGTCAGTTGTTGATTGGTTTAGTTGCTCGTGCAGAGGAATTAGTTTGAGACGAGGGGTTGGAATTCTCCGATCTCACCCACGGCTGGGATTCTCCGGTCCCGCTGTAGCGAATGGAGGTCTGGCAGAGTGCCATATTGTCCACTCCTGCTGGCAGCAATACTGGGACATACAACATTGGAGAAATCTGGCGAGGATCTGGAAATTTACGCCTGTGGGAAACATGGACACAAATGGCGATGAGAGGTGCAAACTCCTGGGAGAGTAAAAAAACGAGAATCTCACCGGTGAGGTCTAATTTTCTGATTATTCCCTGCCCCTTGCCAGTGACGTAATGAGGTTCACACCCAGAAAGGTCAGGAACCTCATTTTCATGGAGTAGAATCATAGAATCCCTACAGTGCAGAAGGAGGCCATTCGGTCCATCGAGTCTGCATCACGGGGCGGCACGGTAGCACAGTGGTTAGCACTGCTGCTTCACAGCTCCAGGGACCTGGGTTCGATTCCCGGCTTGGGTCACTGTCTGTGTGGAGTTTGCACATTCTCCTCGATTCTGCGTGGGTTTCCTCCGGGTGCTCCGGTTTCCTCCCACAGTCCAAAGATGTGCGGGTTAGGTTGATTGGCCAGGTTACAAATTGCCCCTTAGAGTCCTGAGATGCGTAGGTTAGAGGGATTCGCAGGTAAATATGTGGGGGTAGGGCCTGGGATTGTGGTCGGTGCAGACTCGATGGGCCGAATGGCCTCCTTCTGCACTGTAGGGTTTCTATGATTCTATTCTATGATTCTATCAAACACAATCCCACCCAGGCCCTATTCCTGTAATCCCATGTATTTACCCTGCTGGTCCCCTGACACTAAGGGGCAATTTAGCATGGCCAATCCACCTAACCGGCAGGTCTTTGGACTGTGGGAGGAAACCAGAGCACCCGGAGGAAACTCACGGAGACACGGGGAGAACGTGAAGACTCCACACAGACAGTGACCCGAGGCCAGGATTGAACCCGGTCCCTGGTGCTGCGAGGCAGCAGTGTTAACCACTGTGTCACCGTGCCGCCCTATTTTCTTACATTTAAATATAATTAGCGGGCTTGTCCGGTGTATTGCTCCCCCCCCAACATTCACAATTCCCCCGTTATGTTGCCGTGGTTTCAACAGTTTTTGCAAATCGTTAGCCAGACATAGGAAACCCGCTTGGGGCGCACACTTAAGCAGAGCCCCGGGAGGAAGGGAGGGGAGGGGCATTCCCAGGCACCCTGGCACTGCTGCCAGGAGGCTGTGCCGGGGGTGATGCCAGGGGTATCCCTCTGAAGTGGAACACCGCCAGGAGAGCTCCACACTGTGGAGTGGGTGTTCCCTTTATCTATGGTGGATTTCCCCTCATCCATGGGGGGAGGCGGGTGTTCCTCATGTGTGTGTCTGTGTGGGTGTGTTTGTATGGCGGGGAGAGTTTCCTTGCACGTAGGGGAGGGCAATCCTGGGTTTCCCAGCTTTGCCCGACACAGTGTGGCTGCGTGGACTGCGTCAGCAGATTGTATTTGTGTCAGGTGACGGATGACCTGGCGAGAGAATGCGGCGAACTGCACAACAGCTTTTCCACCTCGGTCAGCACTTGGGACAAATATGGGAAAAGTTTGCCCCGATTTTTCATATCCTGCATGTTTAAAGACAGAAATTGTTGCACAATGGGTTCAACATTAACTCATCTTGCAGTGCAAGTTGTACTGGCTGAAAATCGGGCCTGTTGCGTATTGATCCATTCCATATTTGGGATTTGACACATGACGTAGAAGAATATTGATCCATCCCATGCTCAGTATCTGATTTCAGATGAAGCAAATCAGCAGAGGTCAGAAGTGGACGATATACTGCGGGATCCAGTTGATATGCTGGACAGGTGACAGCTTCTTGAATTCTTTTCAGTGCACTTGAGTTGTTCTAAAATGTACGCACTCCAATCCGACACAGCCTTCAGTGTTTTTCACCCCAAGTTCTGGTGAACTGCATTGCAGCGGCCAAGTGGTATTATTGCACGACTGTTAATCCAGAAACTCAGCGAAAGCTCTGGGGACCCGGGTTCAAATCCCGCCATGGCGGATGGTGGAATTTGAATTCAATGAAAAATATCTGGAATTAAGAATCGACTGAAGACCATGAAACCATTGTCGATTGTTGGAAAAACCCATCTGGTTCACTGATGCCCTTTAGGGAAAGAAATCTGCCGTCCTTACCTGGTCTGACCTGCATGTGACTCCAGAGCCACAGCAATGTGGTTGACCCTCAAATGCCCTCGAAGGGCAACTAGGGATGGGCAATAAATGCTGGCCAGCCAGCAACGCCCATGTCCCACAGATGAATAAAAAAACCTCTCAAATTAGTTCCTGAAAATGCATTATAAAAAATTATGCATGTACTATAGACAAACATATATTTAAAACAACATTGCAAACTTAATGAGAGAAAGATTTCATTCCTAGTTTCATCGGAAGGCTGTTGTGGCTTGTTTGAAACTTGATAGCAATGCCAACACTATAGTTAAGAAAGCCCACCAATGCATCTATTTTCTCAGAAGACCAAGGAAATTTGGCATGTCAGTTACGACTCTCACCAACTTTTACAGATGCACCACAGAAAGCATTATTGGTTGTATCACAGCTTGGTATGGCTCCTGTTCTGCCCAAGACCACGAGAAACTACAAAAGACCGTGAATGTAGCCCAATCCATGACGTAAACCAGTCTCCCATCCATTGACTCTGTCTAAACTTCCTGCTGCTTCGGCAAAGCAGCCAGCATAATTAAGAATCTCACACACCCCGGACATTCTCTCTTCCACCTTCTTCCTTCGGGAAAAAGATACTAAAGTCTGAGGTCACGTACCAATCGACTCAAGAACAGCTTCTTCCCTGCTGTTGTCAGACTTTTGAATGGACTTACCTTGCATTAAGTTGACCTTTCTCCACACCCTAGCTATAGGGTGTAGAGAAAGATAACCAGGGTAACCTGGATAACCAGGGAAATTGAGGATCTGATCAAAAAGAAAAGAGAGGCGTACGTTAGGTCCAGGCAACTGAAAACAGATGGAGCTCTGGAGGAATACAGAGAGTGTAGGAAAGAACTCAAATGGGAAGTTAGAAGGGCAAAAAGAGGTCACGAAATGTTCTTGGCAGACAGGATTAAGGAGAATCCTAAGGAATTTTATTCATTCATATGTTAGGAACAAAAGAGTTGTCAGGGAAAAAGTTGGACCTCTCAGGGAAAAAGGAGGGGAATTATGCTTAGAACCCAAGGGAATAGGGGAGATCCTAAATGAATACTTTGCATCGGTGTTCACAAAGGAGAGGGACTTGTTGACTGGGAGTGTCTCAGAGGGAGGCGGTGACCCGTTAGAGAGAATCTCCATTACAAGGGAGGAAGTGTTAGGTATTTTAGGTAACATTAAAAGTGACAAAGCCCCAGGGCCTGATGGCATCTATCCTAGACTGCTCAGGGAGACAAGAGATGTAATTGCTGGGCCTCTGATGGAAATCTTTGTCTCTTCATTGGACACAGGTGAGGTCCCTGAGGATTGGGGGATAGCGAATGTGGTATCGTTATTTAAGAAGGGTAGCAGGGATAACCCGGGTAATTATAGGCCAGTGAGCTTGACGTCCATGGTAGGGAAGTTGTTGGAGAGGATTCTTAGAGACAGGATGTATGCGCATTTAGAACGGAACAATCACATTAGTGACAGACAGCATGGTTTTGTAAGAGGGAGGTCGTGCCTTACAAATTTGGTGGAGTTTTTTGAGGAAGTGACAAAAACGGTTGACGAAGGAAGGGCCGTGGATGTCATCTATATGGATTTCAGTAAGATATTTGACAAAGTCCCTCATGGCAGGTTGGTTAAGAAGGTTAAGGCTCATGGGATACAAGGAGAGGTGGCTAGATGGGTAGAGAACTGACTTGGCCACAGGGGTGGCAGAGGGTAGCAGTTGAAGGGTCTTTTTCCGGCCGGAGGTCTGTGACCAGTGGTGTTCCACAGGGCTCTGTACTGGGACCTCTGCTATTTGTGATATATATAAATGATTTGGAAGAAGGTATAACTGGTGTTATCAGCAAGTTTGCAGATGACACGAAGATGGCTGGACTTGCGGATAACGATGAACATTGTCGGACAATACAGCAGGATATAGATTGGCTGGAAAATTGGGTGGAGAAATGGCAGATGGAATTTAATCCAGATAAATGCGAAGTGATGCATTTTGGAAGAACTAATGTAGGGGGGAGTTATACAATAAATGGCAGAGCCATCAAGAGTATAGAAACACAGAGGGACCTAGGTGTGCAAGTCCACAAATCCTTGAAGGTGGCAGCACAGGTGGAGAAGGTGGTGAAGAAGGCATATGGTATGCTTGCCTTTATAGGACGGGGTATAGAGTATAAAAGCTGGAGTCTGATGTTGCAGCTGTATAGAACGCTGGTTTGGCCACATTTGGAGTACTGCATCCAGTTCTGGTCGCCGTACTACCAGATGGACGTGGAGGCTTTAGAGAGAGTGCAGAGAAGGTTTACCAGGAGGTTGCCTGGTATGGAGAGTCTTAGCTATGAGGAGAGATTGAGTAAACTGGGCTTGTTCTCCCTGGAAAGACGGAGAATGAGAGGAGACCTAATAGAGGTGTACAAAATTATGAAGGGTATAGATAGGGTGAACAGTGGGAAGCTTTTTCCCAGGTTGGAGGTGACGATCACGAGGGGTCACAGACTCAAGGTGAGAGGGGCGAGGTATAACTCAGATATCAGAGGGACGTTTTTTACACAGAGAGTGGTGGGGCCTGGAATACGCTGCCAAGTAGGGTGGTGGAGGCAGACACGCTGACATCGTTTAAAACTTACCTGGATAGTCACATGAGCAGCCTGGGAATGGAGGATTACAAACGATTGGTCTAGCTGGACCAAGGAGCGGCACAGGCTTGGAGGGCCGAAGGGCCTGTTTCCTGTGCTGTACTGTTCTTTGTTCTTTGTTCTTATAACTGTAACACTACATTCTGCACTCTCTCATTTCCTCCTCTATGAACGGTATGCTTTGTCTGTATAGCGCGCAAGAAACAATACTTTTCACTGTATACTAATACATGTGACAATAATAAATCAAATCAAAAGCAATAATATTCATATTTAAGATACTGCTCGTAATGAGGGCTAGAGGATAATTGCTAGGGTAACATTTGAGATTTTGCTCTACCTGAAAATACCTCCACTACAGAAAATTTGATCCACGGACTACACTACTTAGGTGAGACACTGTTTGCTTTTAATCATCAACTTTGCACTTAGCCCCTTTTAGTAAGGGTGTCATTCCGCAACTTAGCACTAACAATCCTGCCCCATAAAAGGGTGAGTGTTTGATTCACCCCTAGCGAGCTGGTTTTTACTTCGTAAGAAGTGTTCACTTTTCACCGATATCTCTGGAGGCGGTGATGACAACATGAATGAGATTGGACATGCCACCAAATGTAAAAGTGGCCGTGTTTCCTGGTTAGCAGTGAAATGATGAGTCCAGCTCTTCCAGGCATACTCACTGGTGCAGACATACTGCAAATACATTGTTCTTCTTTAAGCCACAACCTGAACACACGCTAAGCTTGCTTTACATCATCCCAAATGCTGCATCGACCGCCCCATACGACAAAGTAGTAATTCCTACATAATAGAGCTGATTTCCCAAACTATTCTCTAAAACAGTTCTCTGATATCAAAGCATTGTGAACCTTGTTGAAGAACATAAATTATCCATCCTAAGAAGTGTTTGCACTGTAAATCGATGAAACAAAAGTTGAACTTATAAATAATGCAAATAAAAAAGGAACGTGTTCTGCAACGAGGTGGCACAGCAGGTGTGCTGTACTTTCACCCAAGTTTGAATTCCAGGCTAATTGGATGACAATTTTTTTTGACAGTTGTAAAGGTCTTTGGTTTGGGGCCCACATCATATTTCGAGGCTGACTGGCACAATTCACCATTAATTGGCACTAAATTGATATTCAGTCAGAGAAGTCACAGGGATGATTAAGGTGAGGAAGGAAGTTTTCACTTTGTCTTCGTGGGGTGAATACTCTGAAGCTCACGCTCAGTGAGGTGCCACAGAGGAAGCATTTTTTTCCAACTAAGTTTTGGTATGCTGGACCTGAGACTGCAGATATTTGATTTGATCTATTCTTGTCACATGTACTGGGATACAGTGAAAGGTATTCCTTGCACTATACAGGCAAAACATACCATACATAGTGTACGTAGGAGAGGAGGAAAGGAGAGGGTGAAAAATATTGCCTTGCAGCTTCAGGTAGGGTGAAGAGAAAGATCAACTTAATACATGATCAACAAATCTGTAAGAGACTACAATTCCTGCTGCCTCGGCCAAGCAGCCAACATAATTAAGGACCCCATGCACCCCGGACAAACTCCCTTCCACCTTCTTCAATCGGTAAGAAAATACAAAAGGTCACGTACCAACCGACTCAAGAACAGCTTCTTCCCTGCTGCTGTCAGACTTTTGAACGGACCTACCTCACATTAAGTTGATCTTTCTCCACACCCTAGCTATGACCGTACCACTACATTCTGCACTCTCTCCTTTCCTTCTCTATGAACGGTGTGCTTTGTCTGTATAGCGCGCAAGAAACAATACTTTTCACTGTACCCTAATACATGTGACAATAATAATCAAATATATTACAATCTAAATACATTATAAATTACAATACATTCTAATTTCACAATGATAAATTATTAAAACAACCAGCTGATATAAACACAATGTCAACAGCAAATATACCTTCTTTAATACAGCAGCAAACAGCCTCCTTTCCAATGAAAATAGAGTCCATCTTTAGTTATTTGTCACCTTTTGGGGTTTTGCCTTCAGAGATTTCATCTTCCGGGGTTACGCCGTCCAGGGTTTTGCCTTCTAGGACACACAAGTCCCAACACGGGACAACAGTTCTGCTTTATAAAGGGCTCAGGTGATGAGTTCCACACGATAGGCTATTGCCTGTTACCAAATGAACTTATCTTCAATGAGTCCCACAGGGAGATCACTTAGTGATTTCCCGATGAACTCGTGGGGATCATCACAGTTCCCATTCTTTCCTTGATGGTGGAATCCACACAGAAGAAAAGGCAAAGGGGAGTGAGCAAAAATGTACAATTTGTTGGAGATTCAGCATTCAGGGAACGTATGTTTCAAATTGGTTATAGTGTTGTTGTGCCTTGTTGCTTATTGAAAACTATAGGTTCAGCATAACGATAAACTAAACAAAATTACAAAATCATAATTGCACATCCTCAGCTGTGTTCAATTTAACATGTGGTAGTTTAGTATTATTCAATATCAAAGCTGACTGTGTTTAGAAGGTGAATCCTTCTCAATTTAAAGGGTGAGGTATTAAGTTGTACTTATTCCCATTTTGTGCAAGTTTACATTTTTGACCAAACTAACCATAGCAAAGTAACCATCATGGGTAAATGGTGGCCTCATGGCATTATCGTTAAAGTATTAATCCAGAAACTCAGCTAATGTTCTGGGGACCCAGGTTCAAATCCTGCCATGGCAGTTGGTGGAATTTGAATTCAGTAAACAAATATTTGGAACTAAGAATCTACTGATGACCATGAAACCATTAATGATTGTCAGATAAACCCATCTGGTTCACTAATGTCCTTGAGGGAAGGAAATCTGCCGTCCTTACCTGGTCTGGCCTACACATGACTCCAGAGGCACAGCAATGTGGTTGACTCTCAAATGCCCTCCAAGGGCAACTAGGGATGGATAATAAATGCTGGCCAGCCAGCAATGCCCATGTCCCACGAATGAATAAAGCCTGGTTAATCTGGAAATGGTCTATTATATCAAAGCACTTTATAATTCTCTGTTCTGTGTTGATTACAATCTCTGGGACTCTCCTATAGCAATACTTAGTACTTTCATTTCTCTCTGGATTTTCTGTGATTTGCTTTTCCTCACTTCTGGCTAACTAAAAAAATTTTCACCTCTATCACACCTTTCTCAACCTCAGGATCTCCTGAAGTGTTTCATAGATAAAAGTAGACTTCTGAAGTTCAGTTATTGTTGCTACACAAGGAAATGCGATAGTTGATTTATTGAAAGGGAAGTCCCAGAAACAACAATGAGATAAATGACCAGATAACTAATGTCAATTGAAGATAAGTTTTAAGCAGGACATAAAGTGAATAAAAATTGATGTTTCTCACCTTTGAATTAAGTTTCTACCTCTCTTCTAACATCCTCTGTAGTATTGCCTCTTTCGTATTGTTGAAAAAAAGAGACAGGATGTTGGAGATTTCAGCTTGCACTCATCAGGAAAGCTGTACAAGATAATCCAACAATTAAAGGAACAACAATTCATATTCTATGAGAAGATAATGCCATTGCCAATTTACAATCATAGAATCCCTACAGTGCAGAATAGGCCATTCAGCTCATCAAGTCTGCACTGGCTCTCTGACAGAATATCTTACCCAGGCCTTCTTCCCCACCCTATTCCCATAACCTTAAGTATTTACCCTAGCTGATCCATCTAAGCTACATCTCTTGGGACACTAAGGGGTAAGTTGACATGGTCAATCCAGCTAACCCGCACATCTTTGGATTGTGGAAGGAAACCGGAGCACCCGGAAGAAACCCACGCAGACGCAGGGAGAACATGCAAACCCCACACAGACAATGACCCAACGGAACCTGGGTCCCTGGCGCTGTGAGGTAGCAGTGCTAACCACTGTGTCACCATGCCGCCCAACTTGCCAGCCAATCAGCAATCTCTTCTCATACAGTATAAATTGTTATTCCCTTTCCTGTTGGTTTATCTTACATAGATAAACTGATGAGTACGAGATAAAAATCTTTGTTAGCTTTTTTTCTTTTCTTCAGCAATAAGTAAGTTCTGTATTACCAAACAACAACTAGAATGCCTCTTTCTATTGTGTGTAATGAACACATTTGCACCAACAAGGCTTGTTGAAGATAATTACAGTGCTTCTCTCTGAGCTGTCCAATCTGCTGCCTTAATTGGTCCAGCACCAATTGAGCACATTAATTTTCACACTGAATATTTTTCATTCAACAAGTTTGGTTTAGTCAGGGCACGAAAAGTTTATATACAGTACACAACACTGCAAGAGAAGCACTGAGCTTCAGGCCGACTGCAATTTCCATGCTTCTGCATTTCCATCATTAAACCAAGCATGAATGCTCTTCACCATATCTCCCACAGATGTGACCATTGCTTTCATGGAGACGAGTGACCAGTGAACAGGTTGCGCACTCCAATATCCAGTGGGAAAAAGGAGAGCGCAGAACATTTCTATCCTAAAATGACGAGGAAAGGTCAGGCCTTGCTGCTCCTAGACCACTACCTAATCCCATTTTTTCTCCTTTTGCTCTTCACTTCAGTCTTTTGGGACCTTACAATCTCAGTAAAGTCTCGATGGTAGAGAGGTCTCCGCTCAGAGCATGCAACCTTGCTATTCGGCTAAGTGGTTTGGAGACAGGACTGTTAGCACTGTAGAGTCTGCCTCTGCAACCCACACAGTGCGTGGGATCTTCTGTTGAGGCTCAAAAATACCAGAACCAGCCAGAGTTTCCCAATCCCATTCCTGACGCTGGATATTTTTTGCCGAGGTTGGGGGCTCTGGGCTGGCAGGGCTACCTGTCCCCCTGAGGCGGTCAGCAAATTAGGTTAATTAAAATCTTTGTTCAACCCAAAGAACAAAGAACAGTACAGCACAGGAAACAGGCCCTTCGGCCCTCCAAGCCTGTGTCGCTCCTTGGTCCAACTAGACCAAACGTTTGTATCCCTCCATTCCCAGGCTGCTCATGTGACTATCCAGGTAAGTCTTAAACGATGTCAGTGTGTCTGCCTCCACCACCCTACTTGGCAGCGCATTCCAGGCCCCCACCACCCTCTGTGTAAAAAACGTCCCTCTGATATCTGAGTTATACTTCGCCCCTCTCACCTTGAGCCCGTGATCCCTCGTGATCGTCACTTCTGATCTGGGAAAAAGCTTCCCACCGTTCTCCCTATCTATCCCCTCATAATCTTGTACACCTCTATTAGATCTCCCCTCATTCTCCGTCTTTCCAGGGAGAACAACCCCAGTTTACCCAATCTGTCCTCATAGCTAAGACCCTCCACACCAGGCAACATCTTGGTAAACCTTCTCTGCACTCTCTCTAATGCCTCCACGTCCTTCTGGTAGTGCGGCGACCAGAACTGGACGCAGTATTCCAAATGTGGCCTAACCAGCGTTCTATACAGCTGCAACATCAGACTCCAGCTTTTATACTCTATACCCTGTCCTATAAAGGCAAGCATACCATATGCCTTCTTCACCACCTTCTCCACTTGTGTTGCCACCTTCAAGGATTTGTGGACTTGCACACCTCGGTCCCTCTGTGTTTCTATACTCTTGATGGCTCTGCCATTTATTGTATAACTCCTCCCTACATTATTTCTTCCAAAATGCATCACTTCGCATTTATCCGGATTAAATTCCATCTGCCACCTCTCCGCCCAATTTTGCAGCCTATCTATATCCTGCTGTATTGCCCGACAATGCTCATCACTATCCGCTAGTCCAGCCATCTTCGTGTCATCCACAAACTTGCTGATAACACCAGTTAAACCTTCTTCCAAATCATTTATATATATATCACAAATAGCAGAGGTCCCAATACTAAATGCACATAAATAGGTTGTGATGAACAAAGCATCGTAGCTGTGCGGGACAGCTCGGTGGATAGGATATTAGAATGTAGATAGGCTGGAAAATTGGGCGGGGATCCTGGATTCAGGATTCAATCCTGGACCGGGGAGTGGCGCGGGCTTGGAGGGCCAAAGGGCCTGTTCCTGTGCTGTATTGTTCTTTGTTCTTTGTTCTATCCTGTCTCTAAGAATCCTCTCCAACAACTTCCCTACCATGGACGTCAAGCTCACCAACCTATAATTTCCCGGGTTATCCCTGCTACCCTTCTTAAACAACGGGACCACATTCGCTATCCTCCAATCCTCAGGGACCTCACCTGTGTCCAAAGAAGTGACAAAGATTTCCATCAGAGGCCTAGCAATTTCATCTCTCGTCTCCCTGAGCAGTCTAGGATAGATGCCATCAGGCCCTGGGGCTTTGTTAGTTTTAATGTTCCCTAAAAAACCTAATACTTCTTCCCTTGTAACCCAGTTCAAGGAAGTTGACTGAAATTTTCCAGGCTCATTCCAACTTCCCAAACCAGGAGAGAGGTGATGGGCGGTTGCTATTTATCTGCCTTGAGGTGGGCACCCAGTGGCAGGCCAGCGGGGGGGAGTTCTCCCAATAGTTCTGCAGGCTCTCTCAGCCTTCTTGGATGTAAATGAAGGCAAAGGCCATCTGTGTCAGGATTCCAACCATCCCCCCCACCCCCCGCCCCACCACCCCCAGCCCTACCCCGACAATGATCGTTAGCTGCAGTGTCATAACTTTGCTGTGTCATAACCATTAATTTTTCATTTTCACTCAAGAAGCTTGACACCATCCAGGACAAAGCACTTGATTAGCACCCCATCCACAAACATCCACTCCATCCACCACCGACGCACAGTGGCAGCAGTGTGTGTGATCTACAAGGTGCACTGCAGCACCCACCAAGTGCATCTTGTAGATTAGGCAGCAACTTCCAAACCCACTACCATCTAGAAGGACAAGATCAGCAGATACCTGAAACCTCTACCACCTGCAAGTTCCCCTCCATGTCACGCACTGTCCACACTTGGAAACATATCGCCATTCCTTCACTGTCGCTCGGTCAAAATCCTGAAGCTCCTTCCCTGACAGCACAATGGGTGTACCTACAACTCAGGGACTGCCGCGGTTCAAGAAGGCAGCTCACCACCAGCCTTCTGAAGTGCAACTAGTGATGGAAAATAAATGCTGCCCTAGCCAGTGATTCCTACATCCCATGACCGAGTATATAAAAAATATTAAATTTAAAATTCAGCAAAATGATTTATTTGACTGATCAACCTGTCGGCTTCAAGACCTCAGCTGTCCCCTTTAAAAGGACAGCGAATGACATTGCAAATTAAAGGGGTGACTGTGAAAATCCCAAAGAGTTCCCAGCACCCCCTCCTCCCAGGGGTGATCGGGATCTGGTAAAAGCCCGAGCTCCTCTTTTCCACTGCTGATGGAAAAATCCAGTCCAGTGTGCCTAATCAAATTCCACACTGAGAATGGAGCTTCACAGAACTATCACTCATATCCCGAAAAGATTACTAAAAGAAATGCATTTCAAGATAGATGATAAGGCAAACTGTGCCGGCATGGTACCTCACAACTCCAGGGACCCCGGTTCAATTGGGTGGCACGGTGGCACAGCGGTTAGCACTGCTGCCTCACAACTCCAGGGACCTGGGTTCAATTCCCGGCTACGGTCACTGTCTGTGAAGAGTCTGCACGTTCTCCCTGTGTCTGCATGGGTATCCTCCGGGTGCTCCGGTTTCCTCCAACAATCCAAAAGATGTGCTGGGTAGATGGATTGGCCAAGCTAAATTGCCCTTAGTGTCACAAGATGTGTAGATTAGGGGATAGGGTCTGGATGGGATGCTCTGTCAGAGAGTCAGCGTAGACTCGATGGGCCGAATGGCCTGCTTCTGCACTGTAGGGATCCTTTGATTCTATGATTTTAAAAGATATCCTCAAGTCTCTCTTCAGGACTAGCACACACAAAATCTAGGCTGATACTCCAGTGCTGCACTGTAGAAGTGCTGTCCTGTCAGAGATATCTTCTTTCAGATGAGAAATTAAAGCGACTCCCCATCTGCCCTCCTGGGTAGATGTGAAAGCTCCCAGGGCGCTAGTTCAAAGAAGAGCAGAGGAGATACCCCCCAATGCCCTCTCAATTTTTATCTCTCAGACAACATCAGTGAAACAGATTCCCTAGTCATTGTTACATTGCTTGTGGGAGCTTGCTGTGCGTGAACTGGCTGTCACATTGCTTACATTTTTAATCAGTAAGGGAACCAAAGGTTATGGGGATAAGGTGGGAAAGTGGAGCTGAGGATTATCATATCAGGTCAGTCATGATCTCATTGAATAGCATGATAGATTAATGGGCTGAATGGCCTACTTCTACTCCCATCTCTTATGGTCTTATATTGCAACAGTGACAACACTTCAAAAGTACTTCATTTGCTGAAAAACTCTGAAGTCTTGTGAGGCACAACATATAGGCACTTTTTTAGGGATAATAAGTACTGAAGTTTTATTAACAAATTGTGGAAATGTTAGAAATAAAGTGCTATTCAAAATAAATCTCCACAAATGCAATATGCACAAAAAAAAATTATTGGATTATTTTAGAAGCCATGGATTTTTTAAAACAAAATTTTGTACAGTAATCATTCATTTTTTCCTTCGATCACTTGAAATTTCAGCAAGTTGAATCATTCTAATTTCATATTCACAACAGTATCCACACGTGTTCCATCATATTAGCAAGATTTTTAGGCAACATTGCTGTCTCAAAACACTTTGAATTGCATAATTAAAACATAAAGCTTGTAGATGATGAAGATCAAAGCCAGAAAAGCTATTAGCAATCAACAGAGCTGCAATGCAAAGGTAGCTTCTCTTCAGAGGTCCAGCTTCTTAAATACCATAGAATCCTACAGGGCAGAAGGAGGCCATTGGGCCCATCGAGTCTGCACCGACCACAATCTAACCCAGGCCCTATTCCCGTAACCCCATATATTTACCCTGCTAATCCCCCTGACACTAGGGTCAATTGAGCTTGGCCAATCCACCTAACCCGCACATCTTTGGAGTTTGGGAGGAAACAGAAGCACCTAGAGGAAACCCATGCAGACACAGGGAGAATGTCCAAACTCCACACAGACAGTGAGCCGAGGATGAAATTGAACCCGGGTCCCTGGTGCTGTGAGGCAGCAGTGCTAACCACTGTGCCACCGTGCCGCCCGCCATCTTTTTTCTATGGCTGTAATTAATATTCAGCAATGTATTTCATCCTAGGAAATTGGAACTTCCTGAAAAAATAAGAGTTTTTAGTAACATTTCATCACAGTAAGATGCAACACACAGATCTGAGAATTCATTGGCAACTTGTTTGTATAATATATTATTTACAGTCGCTGTTGCTGAGGGAGACTCATAAGGCGTCCTTTTAAATTATAGGAGCTGTGGCAATATGATAGACACGGAATGGTAATATAAAAAGGTGAAAGGTCTCCTGTCTTCTGATAACCTGATTGCATACTCCGACAACCATGCATCCTGGTGGTTAGTCGTAGAATTGCAAGCCAATCTCATGACTTTGCTCTACATCTGACAATATGTTAAGAGTTGACTCCAAGTCATTCAGAATGTGACAGTTAAGCCTGTGTGGTATATCTAAACGCACCAGTAATATAGAATAAAATCTTTATGAAAAAAAATGTTATTTCTATTTTTTTCTGCTCAATTCCAAATAAAGGCACTCATGCATGTAAGGCATAAATTGATATCCAACCCAATCTGCCTGATAGCAGTGTCACTGGATCACATTGACTAAAAGATGCCCTTTTGCATTACTGAGGAACGGCTATGTCTCATGTACAATACAAGCCAATCTAAAGAACTTGGGAGAAAAATAGACATATGAGTGAGGAATATGCTCGAAAAACAGTCAGGTAGATGAGGTCAGGTGTGGAATTGCGCTGACGTGAAGGCTTTTTTTTTCTCTCAAGTTATATTGTGCGACATTAGGGTCTCAAGTTTGTAAGATTTACAAGCAGAAGGATTCTTCCACACCCCCCCGTCCCACCCAAACCCCCATGGGACCCCCATGTTTGGAATGAATGAGGATCCTGAGCCAACCGGGAGCCAAACTGAAAGGGCATTATCTTACCGGCTGTTCATACCACGCACCCATGCAGCCAGGTCAGACAATTTGGCATCTCCTTTCACTGCAGTGGGATAGGAAAATCCCGCTGGCATGAACGGCCATAACTTTCTGGCCAAAGAGTTGTTTTGCAGAAAACAGCGAATGAATGACACTGATTTGATTTGATTTGACTTATTATTTTCACATGTATTGGGATACAGTGAAAAGTATTGTTTCTTGCGCGCTATAGAGACAAAGCATACCGCACATAGAGAAGGAAAGGAGAGAGTGCAGAATGTAGTGTTACACACATAGCTAGGGTATAGAGAAAGGGTGTAGAACACTGGGTTCCAGTGCTGCTGGGGTCCAGTTTCAGGGCCAGTGACTGGAGAACCAGAGCAGCTCCATTCAGAGAGGTGGCACTGCTGAGGCAGGTAGGAGAAACTGTGAGGGCTCCACAAAATGCAAGTGTCCTTGGAAGCATATATATCTGAATTTAGAGGGGCCTAGCAAGGTAGGCTCCTCAGAGCAGAGGGGACATCCCCTGTAATGGCAGAAATTGGGCCACAAGCATGGCTTCTTATGCCGGAGGTCCCTATCAGTGGGGAGCTGAGCCTTCGGCAGCAGGGAACTGGGGAACATCCACCTGCAAAATGCCAACGACCCTCTGAATCACCTCCAACTGGCTGGCTTCCTGCGTTCTGGAGGCATCCCATCCGCATCCTAGCCTGCCTGCCCTGGTGGCAAGAGTGCACTGGGGAGACACCCAAGACACCCAAGCCCCTGCCTGCAAGCCTGCCTCCTCAGGGCAAGGAACATTCTGTCCAATATGTATAAATTTGAGACAGAAATAATTTAGAATTTTTTCATCAGAACGGAAACTTGCACCTGAACGTTTTAAACCAGTATATGAAACACACTGCGTGAATGTGCAGACATGGTGATAATTAAACTCTGGCAGCATTGACACATCTCCAGAATTCTCTCCCACTTCTCCAAACCACAATTTGAAACATTCTGCTTGATGCACACCGAGGTCCCAATATCACCCAGTGTAAAAATTATAATGTTAATCGCATTGTTAAGAACAACTTTCTAATCTTAATAATTTCAAAGCTTTACACCTACCTTTCCATTCACATCAACCAAATTCTTCACTTTAACTGCACTGATCCACTGCTCACTTTTGAGATCAGGCTGATTAAAATCTGCCTCTTACTCGCTAAAAATCAAGTTGAGAAGTATGTTATTCAGACAATCAGGACCAGGAGACTGATCACTGAAGTTTGGTCTGATTGCATCTTAAGCAAAACACATTTTTAAATGTATTTATTGATGTTACAAGTAGCCTAACATTAACACTGCAATGAACTTACTGTGAAAATCCCCCAGTTGCCACACTCTGGTGCCTGTTCGGGTACACCGAGGGAGAATTTAACACGGCCAATGCACCGAACCAGCACGTCTTTCGGACTGTCGGAGGAAACCGGAGCACCGGAGGAAACCCACGAGGACGCGGGGAGAACATGCAGACTCCCGCACAGACAGTGACCCAAGCCAGGAATCGAACTCAGGTCGTTGGCGCTGTGTGGCAGCAGTGCTAACCACTGTGCCACCGTGCCGTCCCCACATGGAAGTCTTCATGTGATTTTAACCAGCTTTTAGTTGGGGCAAAGTGTAATTTTTGACTGTAGTCAACGGTTCACAAAAATGGGACAATTCATTGAAACACACAACAAGTTAGGAAGTACATAGTTCATATTGGGATGAGTAAAAGTTTTGATAAATCCAGAGTGGTATCTGTGAGAAAGGGTTGATAATGCACAGTGTTAAAATACTCTCGCTCACCCCAAGACTGGAAATTCCTGCCCGAGGTCAACGGACCTTGCATGATCACAATTCCTATAGCCTGAAAGTGTGGTGGAAGCTGATTCAATAACATTTTTCAACAAGGTATTCAATAAATTTGTCAAGAGGGTGGGGATGGGACTTGTGGGACTGTAAATAAAGAGCACAGCACAGCGACAACTTGGATAGCTCTTTCAAAAAACCAGTGCAAACACAGTGCACTGGCTGACCTCCTGCTGTGCTTTTGGATTCCATGGATAGAATTATTCCAAGCCCCCGGAGGCGGGTTCGATGGCGGGCATGGAAGAAAAATATGGCGGGATAGCCACAATTGGTTTGGCATTGGCATGAGGTTACGGAGGGATCTTACACCAGTGCCCACCATAGTGGATTGGAAAACCCATCAGAGGTCGATATAAACTTCATTTATATCCTGTTAATGGGATGCAGATGAAGGCCTGACCTCCACTGCCCTTATAGCCACCACCCCCCCCACCACCCCTCATCACGCAAGGTTCTCCACGATGCTGGCCGGGCAGAAAAACATGCTGGCATGGAACCAACACATTTGGAACAACATACTGTGAGGACAACAGGACTTTACTGAACAATGCCTGCCGCTGCTTCCCGAGTTCAGGATGGACACCGTCCACAACTCTGTAACCTGGAACTCAACAGCAGTATCTGCAGGTGGAACTTCCCGATTTAGGGTCTAGGAGGGGGGTCCATCGTCCAGCCTCGGAATGTTCCTGGAGACCCAACTTCTTTTTCTCAGGAGATCCATCTCCTGGTCTCAGAGTGTTCCCGGAGATCTATCTTCATTTTTGGGCAGTCCATCTTCTTTCTTCAATAGTGGGTCTGTGATGTTGGGGTGCCTTTTCAATATGGCGCCCAGTCATGACCGTGTACTTCAGCTACCAAGGCCTGCCCTGCCACTGAATATGGCATAACACACCCATGTGTGTTATTAATGAGGTCGGGCCCAGATGATTTGGCATGTTTTCCTGCTAGTCTCCACAATGGGAAAGACTCCACATTCCCGTTCCCGCAGTATTTCATTTCTGCAGTGTGGAATTTTAGGGTGAGGCCCAAATCTCCATCAAGATGGAAATGCTCCTCACCTTAGGCAAATTGGCAATGGAAATCTGATTCCAGAAGTCTTGCCCCGAACATTGCCACCACCAGTTTCAGCAGGGATGGGGGGATGGGGGGTGGAGAATGGGGGGATGAGGACAGGAGGTACTACACACATTCACAGGTCATGGAGGCAGCAATACATTTAAAAGTGCAGCTGCCTTGATTCAGGGACCCGGTCACTGTCTGTGTGGAGTTTGCACGTTCTCCCCGTGTCTGCGGGGGTTTCCTCCAGGTGCTCCGGTTTCCTCCCACACTCCATAAGATGTGCAGGTTAGGTTGATTGGCCATGCTAAATGCATGGGGTTACAGGGATAGGGCTTGGTTGGGATTGTTGTCGATGTAGGCTCGATGGACTGAATGGTCTCCTTCTGTACTGTAGGAATACTATGGTTCCATTATATTCCAAGAAGCAGATTCCTGAAACACGACCTGTGGGCTTTAGCAATTTGAGGGAAAAACCTGAACTTACCAGAATTCTTTGGAGAGGTCACATACCCTTATTCAGCGGTCAAGGTTTCATTTTGAAGTGGTCGAGGTATCCTTTTAGAGAGTTCCATGTACCCCTTTGAGATTGTTAACAGTAGACATGAATGGTGGATCAGCTGGATCAGCTCTGTTGAAGTATTGAGCTGTCAAGCCATTTAAATCCCCTGACCTTGAAATTTTGAAAATGAAATAGCCTGCTGTGACTCTCAGTTGAAAGAACAATGCTTGTAATTTCAACAGCTGCTTGTTGACATAAGCTTGAACGTTATTATTATAGGTTAATGATAAATAAGACTGTTCTTTGGCACATTATCAAACCTTTTTTGGAAAACCATATAGATCACATCAACCACTCTACCCTCACCAACCCTCTTCTTTACTTTAACAGAAAACTCAATCAAGCTTGTTGATACAAAATTAACAGGGAATACAAGATTACAAATGCATAATTTTGACAGAGAGGGATCATAGAATTATAGAATCAGATGTCAATGTGCCAATTTCCTGGTTACAAAAAAATGAAAAATGAAATATTTTCTAATGTCAGATTGTAAGGGCGAATTGATGGGTTTCGACCCTTTCAGGTTTAAAATGAAACTCAGAGAGAAAGGTCAACAGGAAAAGTTTAAGTGGCTCTTAGCCTTGATTGTTCCAAATCTCATCCTATCCAATTTCTCCTCATAGCTACACTTTTCAAGTCCTGGCAACATTCTTGTAAATCTCCTCCATACTCTCTCCAGACCAATTATGTCCTTCCTGTAATGTGGTGACCAGAACTTTACACAATATTCCAGTTGTGGTCTCACCAGTGTTTTATACCATTCCAACATGATATCCTTATTTTCATATTCTATACCTCTGCCAATGAAGGAGAGCATTCCACATGTCTTCTTTACAACCTTGTCTGTTTGAGCTGTTGCCTTGAGGGACCTTGTATGTCAAGATCTCTCACTTCATCCACCACTCTTAGTATATTCCCAGTTATTGTTTATTCCCTATAACTGTTTGATTTCCCTAAATACATGACCTCACACTTCCCTGTGTTAAAATCCATCTGCCACTGTGCTGCCCACTCCACCAACTCTTCCATATCATTTTGGAGATTATAACTATCCTCTGCACTATCCACAACTTGGCCAAACTTTGTGTCCTCAGTAAAAGTTTCCCAATCGTGCCCCCCACATTCACGTCCAAGTCGTTAATACATAACACAAACAGTAAGGGTCCCAACTCCAAGTCTAATGGAACACCTCTTGAAACAACTTTCCATTCACAAGGGCATGCATTGGCCATTATCCATTTTTTCCTCATTAAGGGTGGCACTGCAGGGCAGCCTTACTTAATGTTGGCTCACCATTGACTTTTCTATTTCATAGAATCCTACAGTGCAGAAGGAGGCCACTTGGCCCATTGAGTCTGCACCAACCACAATCCCACCCAGGTCCTATCCCCATAATCCCATGCATTTACCCTAGCTAGTCCCCCTTACACTAAGGGGCAATTTAGCATGGTCAATCAACCTAACCCGCACATATTTGGGAGGAAACCAGAGCACTGAAGGAAACCCACGCAGACACGGGGAGAATATGCAAGTTCCACACAGACAGTGATCCAAGCTGGAAATTGAACCCGGGAATTGAACCCTGGCACTGTGAGGCAGCAGTGCTAAACACTGTGCCACCATGCCGCCCATGGAGGGGAGTTGGCAAACAATATGCCCATCCTCACCTGTCCCAGTAAAATCCAGCCCAGGGTTTTCATTGGTACAGTCTGCGGCCACACTGTCTTACTGGGTACTGGGCAATAATGGTAAACTCTTGATTCTAATGGATGTAGAAATCAATGCCCTGAAACTATCCCCAGAGACAATCTACTGCAGATTTGAAATTTGTAACAGCTAAACAGAATTGAAACACAGCGAGCAAATAAATGTATACATTCCTCTCAATGATTTCTACAGTATTTTTATTTGAGTAGAAGGTAGCCAGTAGAATTCAATTAAAATTTTCCTGGTCAAAGTGAATATTTGAACAACAATTAATCATATGTGCATTGAAGCAGAAGGTAGCTAACTACGAGGGAGAAAGGAATAGAAGGATTGGTTGATAAGTTTAGATGAGGTATGATGGGAGGAATGTGGTAATAAACACTGCTGTGGACCAGTTTCCTGATTGGCTTGCTTCTGTGTATTGCATATAAATTATATATAATTAATGATATACATTGATGATATATAATTCTACCTTAAAATTCCCAATCTTTGCAGAAACACTATGTAAACACTGACATGCTACTTAGACTTCCATTTAGTCCTTCAATCACGCGCTGACGAATCTTTGGTCCATCCAAGTTCATTTTCCCCAGTTTTCTTCCAGACAGTCTCTTGGTGGTACAACACTTGAATCTTGCTGAAAAGAGGGACATGTTGCTGAAGCTTTTCATTTTGCACTCATCAGGACAAATCCAAAAATGTCAAATTTTAAACAATCACCACAATTTATACTACAGGAGAAAAGGGGTGCTGATTGGTTGGCAAGTTGACTCTGATTGGCTGAGACAATGCCAGTGGGAAAGCAATGGGGACAAGATTTTGTTTGCTTTTTTTGTGAGGGGAAGCAGTGAAGCAATGGTATTGTCACTGGACTAGTAAGCCAGAGACTGAGGGTAATTCTTTGGGGACCTGGGTTCAAATCCCACCATGGCAGTTGATGATATTTGAATTGAATACTAAATCTGGAATTAAGACTATGAAACCATTGTTGATTGTTGCAGAAACCCATCTGCTTCACTAATGTCCTTTCGGAAGGAAATGTGCCATCTTTATCTGGTCTAGCCTACAAGTGACTCCAGGCTCTCAAATGCTAGCCCAGCCAGCAACACCCACATCCATTGAAAGATTTTTTTTTAAACTTTAGAAAATCTTCCTCTTCGACCTGAAGGCACCACTGAATTGAGGGAGGACTATGTTTCCCAAGCAGTAGCAATCTCTGAACAATTCAAGGTCATTGGTGCATTTTTATAGTAATATAAAGGCACAAATCACTCATAAGCGATTGGATAAACAGGTGTTGGGTTCATTCATTGAGATTAGGTACACAAGAACATGTATACGCAGGTAGAAAGCTTGAATACACCAGTAGCAGGGCTGTGTGTGCTGTATACTGCTCAGAGACCAGTGTGAAACTGAGACTGGATCACATGACACACTTCCTTTTTAGTGATGTCATGCTGTTATCCCTTATTGGCATACAACAACAATCATACTTCAACCACAAGTCTAAGCAGCAAGTGCAGTTAACCCATGCAACCATTGAAGGAACCATATTTCATCCAGGCCCATTTGCCACAATCTTCTGAGCAAGGGTTAATGGAGAGTTTCCTAGCCCAGCCCTTTAAAGCTAACTCTGGTGAACACCTTAACTAAAATTATATATTTGACACAGAGAGCAGGAATATTTGAATGGTGC
Organism: Mustelus asterias; assembly: GCF_964213995.1. Classification (NCBI taxonomy): domain Eukaryota; kingdom Metazoa; phylum Chordata; class Chondrichthyes; order Carcharhiniformes; family Triakidae; genus Mustelus; species Mustelus asterias. Next base: position 9,398,527 of record NC_135810.1, on the reverse strand, counting down.
CCAGAGCAAGGGACTTATAGACTGCACATCTGATACCTTTGTCCATCCAGTAATTCAAACACTCTTACAACAAAAAAGTTTATTTATTTATTAGTGTCACAAGTTGGCTTACATTAACACTGCAATGAAGTTATTGTGAAAATCCCCTAGTCGCCACACTCTGGCACCTGTTCGGGTCAATGCACCTAACCAGCACGTCTTTCAGACTGTGGGACAGTAACATAATGGCTGGAATTTTTTGGTCGCTCATGCCAGTGGATTCTCTGGTCCTTCTGCAGTGAACGGAGATTTGGCTGAGCATCAAATTCTCCATCCTCGTTGGCAGTGGGGTGTGAACAGGCCGGAAAATCAAACCTGCTGGAGCAAGTTTGGTGACTAAGACGAAAATCACACATGAATTAATTATTGTGCATTGTTAGAATTATAAAGGCTCCAGTACTTGTGATTTATTTAAAGTTTGAGCACCTAGCATTTGCATTGGCATTCTCTGGGGTGGATTTTACCGTCCTGCCTGGCACAGGAATCGGAGCAGGCAAGGGATGGACCATGGCAAGGTCCATTGACCTTGGGCGGGAATTTTCCGGTCTCTCTCGAGCAAGGCTGTAAAATCCCACCCAATATGTCTAAATCTCATCATGTCTAAATATACCTATGTTGTATTCTGAATAGGGTATATTTATAAGGCACGTGAAAGAGCAGAGAGTGGGGCCTATCTATTTATCCCCAGCTCTTGCTCCATCATTATGCCAAGGCCAGATTCAACTGAGAAAATGCTGGAAACATCCAACAGGTCTGGCAGCATCTGTGGGATGTTTCAGCTCATTGACTCTTCAAAGTTTGATGTGGTGACGCCGGCATTGGACTGGAGTGGGCACAGTAAGACGTCTCACAACACCAGGTTAAAGTCCAACAGGTTTATATGGAATCATGAGCTTTCGGAGCGCAGCTCCTTCATCAGGTGAGTGGAGAGATAGGTCTTCAAGACACACAGCAACGCAGAATCGCCAAGCAGAAACTGATAGCCAAATTTTGCACACAATGAGGATGGCCTCAACTGGGATCTTGGGTTCATGTCACATTACATGTAACACCCACTATACTAACTGTCCTGGCTTGAGATAATTCGCACCCCTTTAACCTGTGATTACCCCCTCTCCATTCGCACTGTCTAAACATGTAAAGACTTGATTACCTGAAAAAACTTGCATTCCAATCATTCTTCGCATTCCAATCTGTAATTATCTCACAACTGTGTCTTTGCCGATATGTGCCGTGTTTGTGAACCTACCTCCACTCACCTGAGCAGTGCTCTGAAAACTTGTGATTCCAAATAAACCTGTTGGACTTTAACCAGAGACTTCTCATGAAAGAAAAGTTTAATTGATCTGAAATCTGTACTGGAATTTTCCAGGCCCTTCCGCTGACTGGATCTTCCAGTTCACCAAAATGGATGGAAGTTTGAATGGCCCACTGTATCAGCCGTGGTGGGACCCACTGGTCCGGGGCCAGAATATCCCAGCCCCTGTTTCTTTCTCCACATATGCTGCCCGACCTGCTGAACATTCACAGCATTCTTTGCTTTTATGTCAAAGTTCCAGAAACTGAAATATTTCACATTTGTCAGATTGAACTTGTACCTTTCTACTTGGACATATGGGCTGGAATTCTCCAGCTGTTCACGCCGGCAGGATTCTCTGGTCCCGCAGGGCAGCACACCACCGCCCTTGATTTTCCTGCCGATTTCAGATCAATTAAACTTTTCTATAAGAAAACTTTTCTTGTAAGAACTCTCACAATACCAGGTTAATACCAGGTTAATAAGATAATTACAGATTGGATTGCGAAGAATGATCGGAATGCAAGTGGGGTGATGTCTATGGGAAGTCCTATTGACAGGGGCGGGACCAGAAAATCCCGCCGCTACCTAACGACGCGCCAACTCCCGCTGACGGTAATCACGTGGTTGGGAGGGTGGAGAATCTCGCCCATGATGCAAGCAGGAGGGAAATGTTCGGAAAAAGGGATAATACCAGGAAAACACCTGGAAAGTCTGCACAAAGAAGATATAAAGTGGCATGAGTGATTGATATCAGAATGTGGACTGGCCTCTCTATGGGACAGGTGGTGACCACACAGAGGGTGCTGGCGAGTGTCTGATGCAAGCTGCCAGAGGTAGTAGTAGAGGCGGATACAATTTTGTCTTTTCAAAAGTGTTTAGACAGTTACACGGGTAAGATGGGTATAGAGGGATATGGGCCAAATGCGGGCAATTGGGATGAGCTTAGGGGTTTACAAAAAAAGGGTGGCATGGACAAGTTGGGCTGAAGGGCCTGTTTCCGTGCTGTAGACCTCTATGACTCTATGACTCTAGGTGGTGAAGGCAACTGAGAATATAAATCAGTGGCGAAAAACTTTTGAGACCAACCACAGAACAAGGACAGATGAAAGACAAGGCAGTCTGCAATATGAACACTGCTGAATGTTTCATCTGTTTTTCAGTATCGTATTATTTAATGAATGTAGAATATTCTTTACAAGCATGAGCACCATGGTTGGCATTAGCTGTTGATTATTTCTTCAGTAAGCATCACTCTCCAAATCTTCGACCATGGACATGTACCCTATGCCCACATAAAATTGCTGCTCTCTCATAAAATAAATAATAAAATTCATTTATTTATGAGTCACAAGTAGGCTTGCATTAACACTGCAATGAAGTTACTGTGAAAATCCCCTAGTTGCCACACTCCGGTGCCTGTTCAGGTACACTGAGCATGGCCAATGCACCTGACTAGCACGTCTTTTTGACTGTGGGAGGAAACCGGAGCACCCGGAGGAAACCCACACAGACACAGGGGAGAATATGCAGACTCCACACAGGCAGTGACCCGAGCCAGGAATCAAACCCGGGTCCCTGGTGCTGTGAGGCAGCAATGCTAACCGCTGTACCACCGTGCCGCCTCACAAAGCCAAAAGAAGATATTTACACAATAGACAATATGGTTGAAAGATTATTTTGCCGCAAGTACATTTAACATCCCATGTTGCTCCACAGTAGTGTAAACAGAAAGAATTTGATGAGGCAACGAAGGAGACATTAGGGGCTGGTGAAAGAGGTATGTTTTAAGCAGTTTCTGGCAGGACGGTAGAGACAGTTTGAATAGTCGAGAGGTTTAAGATGGACATTCCAAAGCCAAGGGCCCAGACAGCTGAAAACATAATTTCCAATGGTGGTTGTAAATTAGACCATGCACTGGGAAACTCTTTTTAATAGTGTTCTGGCTGTACTGCCAGTGACGTGATGCAAGCATAATGGGAACAGAACAGAGAGCTTTCCCGGTCCAAATACTTGATTTAGTCCTTAATTTTTTTAAGTGTTACTGGGATGCAAAACCCACACTGCTGAGCAAGAATACAGTTTTATCTGCCACAAAAATATTGGCAAACATGTCGGTATCCTCTGTAGTAACCTATTGTTCCCTGAACCTTCCCGCAATGCCTCTGATTCTCACACACCGTACAAGCCCTCCTGATATACATATCTGAAACATTTATAAGGCCACTAAGTGTCATTACTTCTGAAGGGAAGGTGCATGAGAAAAGATGGCAACCCGTTGACCTAATTAAGGGAGAAGCCGTTTTATCTAGTGAAAAGCTTGCAGGCCTTATAAATGTTTATAAATCATTATGCCTAGCCTTCCCCCAGTCGGGAATTGCCTGGCAAGCAAAGGCTGCCATCAGAAGTTGGCTGTTTGAAGTTCATTCTGCCAACTGAACTCCACTGAGCATCGCAAATGTCAAGTGTTCAAAGCAGCGATTCAGTTATCTGTGATTACATTATTCTGGTGATCTTGCTCCTTGTGGCTTTTCCAAATGACAACATTATTGGACCAATAAAAAAAAATGTTCACAATTTTTGACTGATAACCAATGATGTATATTTAATTTTCTTGCAGTTTTCACACAACTGGATGATCACCAGTGGACTGGTGACATGAATCCACGGTGAGTGAAGCAATTTCACAAAGCACTAACATTTAGCGATTGATTATAAATCCAGATAATTAAACTCAATTAGACCTATTACCAGGCAATCAAATTTGGGTCTTCGACCAAATTCAGATTTGGATGCGCATCAATGGAGCATGCATGAGTGCATGGGTTATGTCCAAGCCACGAGTACATCTGTGTCAGCCCACACGTTCCTGTAGAATACAGGATGCGATGGCTGTTAGTCCTAAATTATTGAGCATGGTGAAGTCAGATGTTTAATATCAGTTATCCCTTGACATAAACTAAAGGAAAATCAATATTTTAGAGTGAACTTTTACAGATGCACCACGGAAAGCATTCTTTCTGGTTGTATCACTGCTCCTGCTTTGCCCAAGACCGCAAGAAACTACAAAAGGTCCTGAATGTAGCCCAATCCATCACCCATACCAGCCTCCCATCCATTGACTGTGTTTACACTTCCCGCTCCCTCAGGAAAGCAGACAGCATAATTAAGGATCCCATGCACCCCGGACATACTCTCTTCCACCTTCTTCCATCGGGAAAAAGATACAAAAGAATGAGGTCACATCTCATATGACAGACCTGCCATCTCAGGAATTAGCCTGGTAAACCTTTGCTGTACTCCCTCTATTGTAAGGACATCTTTCTTCAGGTAACAACACCAAAACTGCACACAATACTCAAAGTGTGGCCTCACCAATGCTCAGTACAATTGCAGTAAAACATCTCTATTCCTGTACTTGAATCCTCTCGCTATGAAGGCCAACATACCATTTGCCTTCTTTACTGCCTGATGTATCTGCGCACTCACTTTCAGCGACTGATGCACGAGGACACCAAGATCTTGCTGAGTATCCATCTCTCTCAATTTACACCCATTCAAGTAATAATCTGTTTTTCTATTATTGCTACCAAAGTGGATAACCTCACATACTGCATCTGTCATGCATATGCCCACACACTCAGCCTGTCCAAATCACACTGAAGCATCTCTGCATCCTCCTCACAGCTCAGCCTCCCACCCAACTTTGTAGCATCTGCAAATTTGGAGATAATACATTTAGTTCTCTCTTCTAAATCATGAATATATAATGTGAACAGTTGAGGACCTATCACAGATTCCTGTGGTACCTCACTACTCACTGACTGCCAATCAGAAAATGACTCATTTATGCCAACTCTTTGCTTCCTATCTGCTAACCAACTTTCTATCCATTTCAAGGCATTACCTGCAATCCCATTTGCTTTAACTTTATATAGTAGTCGGTTATGTGAGACCTTGTTGAAAGCCTTCTGAAATTCTAAATAAACCACATCCACTGGGTCTCTTCAGTTAACTCTACATCCTCAAAGAATTCCATTAGGTTCGTCAAGCATGATTCCCCTTTTGTAAATCCAGGTTGACTTTGTCTGATTACACCACTGCCTTCCAAATGCTGAGTTATGAAATCCTTGATAATGGACTCCAGCAACCTTCACCAGTACTGATTTTAGGGTCACTAGTCTACAGTTCCCTGTTTTCTCTCGACCTCCCTTTTTGAATAGGGGAAGATTATTTTGTCCATTACGTCTACAATTTCCACCCTTCCTTCCCACCACATTGGATGCATCCCAACTGTTCCTGGTGACTTACCAGTTTTATTTACATCCAGCCTTGTAACAGCTCCAGTTTTTCAAATTTTAGCCCATCCAATACTTCAATTGCCCCATCTTTCACCATGACTCGAAAAGCAGATTCTTCCTTGGTAAAGATGTACGGAAAATTTTAATGTAGCACCACTGCGCCGTCCACTCTGTCTCCATGTGCTGATCACCTGTTTGCTTCTTAATCAACTCACTCCGCTTTTTACCATCCTTTTACCTTTTATGTGCCTGGAGAAGACTTTTGGATTCCATTTATATTAGCTGCCAATTTCTTTTCAGACTCTCCCTTTGCCTTTCTTATTCTCTTTTTACACTTCCTCTCTGACAGTCTTTGTTTAGCCTGGTTTTCACTTATATTATCAATTTGACATCTGTCGTAGTCCCTCTTTTTATGCTTCACCTTACTCTCCAACTTGCCCCTCTTGGAGTGCTGTAGCTCAGATGTAATCTAAACTGTCTCCTTAAAGGCAACCCTTTGTTCTGTTACAGTTTTGTCTGTCAGGCTTTCATTCCAATTTATCCAGAACAGGTTGTTCCCAATCCACAGAAATTGGCCGCCCTCCAGTTAATTATTTTTAATCTTTGTCCTTTCTCGTCGCTGAGGACAAGGAGAAATCTAAACTGAGAAAAATGAGAGAGAGGAACAATTTCAGACTGCTCTGTCCTAGATGGCATCAGACTTTTTTCCAGTGTTGCTATGGCTGCAGTCATTCCAACAATTGCGAACCACTCCATTGGTTCGATTTGTGCTTGTTAAAGAGTAAAGAGGTTTTGAGGAGACAAGGTTGAGCCTCTTGACACAGATTACTCAAGCTTGATCCTATTCTTACAGATAGAGGGCAGATTTAGCTGATCCAGTTAAACTTTTGGCTCATGCTAAATCTCCAAGCTCTTGGCTGAAAATTTCCTAACTCACCCACCGTGGGAACCGCAGCGGGTAAGACAGAAAATTTGGCGGACCATTTAAAGGTCTTTTGAGCTCGGGTGAGAATTTCCATTCTTGTGGCATGCATGGCCAGAAAATCCCGCCTATTTTTTTGTGGGCTCGTTGCTGTTACAATTATGTTAAATACATTTTAAGGTTGAAGGAATGGAGGACATTGATTTGGGGCAGCACAGTGGCACAGTGGTTAGCACTGCTGCCCCACAGTGTCAGGTACCCAGGTTCAATTCTGGCCTTGGGTGATTTTGTGGAGTTTGCACAGTCTCTATGTGTCTGCATGGGTTTCCTCCAACAGTCCAAAGGTGTACAAGTTAGGTGGAGCTGCCACGGTAAATTGCCCCTTAGGATCCCAAGATATGTGGGTGATGTGACATTAGTGTACCTTTAAGAGATTTTTTAAAATCATGTTCTGTAGCTCTCAGCTCTCATTGTGGCAATGGGTTGTCTACGATGAGTCATTTTATTGCTCCTTAAGTGGGTTAAATGGGTGTTATTTATTTTTACTTTGGGAATTAGTTTGATCAGGAAGAAAACTGGTTGGCAGGTCAAATGAAGAAGCTCTTCATTTTCAGATCTGTGCTGCAGGTTTTAGTTTTAGAAGGGACATCAAGACAGAAAGAACTGTGTGTCTCTCTCTCTCTCCTTAATTTTGGGAAACTTTGCTGTTCAGCTGAAAGCCTTCCTGGAGTAGAAGATTTGCTGTTGGTGGCTTGACCAGAGAGTCTCTCTGGTCTGGGAAGCTTATCTGACTTCAGACTGTTCTGAGTGTTTCAAGGGGACTGCAGCATTCATCCAAAGGACTCAGCTCCAGTATCACATGGGCGTTAGTCTTTGCTAAACCTGTGAAAAGGGTTTTGTCCAAAGGAAGTTTGGTTTTGATTGGAAAACCTTAGATATATTTGTTGAGCGTTATAAATTATTTTGGTTGTATTGTTTTTGTTTGTAATTGATAAAAATTATTGCTAATGTTCTTTCCACACATGTTAACTATATTCTTAATTAAACTCTGTTTGATAAAAGCTCCCGAGTGCGTTATTGAATCATACCTGAGGTGAACCATATCATGCTTATCCTAGCCAAATTCAAGGTGCAAAACCTATGATCCAGGTGGGCTTCATAAAACACTGTGGAGTTTCTGACCTGAACCATAATAGTTAGATGGATTAGCCATGCTAAATTGTCCTCAGTGTCAGGGTAAATATATGGGTTATAGGTAGGGTGTGGGTGGAATAGTTGTCGGTGCAGGTTTGATGGGCTGAATGGACTCCTTCTTCCCAATAGGGATTTTACGATTGATTATGTAACTTTTCAACCCCCCATCCCCTATTAGTTCAATTTATTGATAATTCGTTTTACTTCAAGAGAGAATAATTAAGGGATATGCCTCATCAAGGACTGTCACTCCCTTTCAATAATTTACTTTATTGTTAATTGTTTATATTTAAAGGAACGTATAAAAAGGGATTACCCCCGTTCATCAGTTTATTTTACCAGCCATTTGTTTATTTCTAAAAGAGACAACAAAAAAGTGACTGCCTCTTTTAGAAGCTGTTAATTAGTTAATTTGTCCTTTAGTTCATTTGATTTATTGATCTGCTCAAAAAAAAGTATTAAAAAATACTTTTGCCACTTTAAGGGGCTGTCAATATTTTAATTTGATTTGATTTACTCAACAATGAACTGATGGGATACCATGTTGGTTGGTAGGTAGGAGGCAGAGGTATGTGTTGCTGCATTCTGTGAAGAAAGCTTACTATCAAGAAAAGGAAAGGTGTCTACTTTCATACTTCACCTTCTGGTTGTGATAGATTGGAGAAGCGAGGGTTATTCTCTTTGCAACAAAGACGGCTTATGGGAGATTTGATTCAGGTGTTCAAAGTGATGAAGCACTCAGAGTAATTGAGGAGAAAATGTCTCCAATGCTTGGTGGGTCAGTAATGAGAGGGCACTGATTTAGGGTGATTACCAAAGAAACCAGAGGCAACAGGAGAGAAAAAAATTTGAAACAACAAGTGGCACTTCTTGATCTTTTCAGAGTTATAGAATACCGACAGTGCAGAAGGAGGCCATTCAGCCCATTAAGCCTGCACTAACTCTGTGACAGTGGGGCGAATTTTCCCATCCCGCTCGCCATGGGAATTGTAGCGGGCGGGGAACGGACCGTGCAAAGATATGTTGACCTTAGGCGGGATTTTTAGGTTTTGGGGCGGGCATGGCTGGAAAATCCCACCCAGACTGTTTTTACCCAGGCTCTCTCCTCCGCCCGATCTGCCATAACTCCACACATCTACCATGGCTAAACCGCCTAACCCACACATCTTGGGGCACTAAGGGACAATTTAGCATGGTCAATCCACCTAATCTGCACATCTTTGGACTGTGGGCGGGGGGGGTGGGGGGGGAGGGGGGAAACCGGAGCACCCAGAGGAAACCCGTGCAGACACAGGCAGAACATGCAAACTCCACACAGACAGTCACCCAAGGCCGGAATCGAACCCAGGTCCCTGGTGCTGTAAGGCAATAGTGCCTCATTTAGGCGAAGACCAGGTGCAATGTCTTTTGTTGTTAGCTTGGATCTTGTTTGTCTCTCTTGTGGGGACCATGAATTGGATTCATTTTGAATTGGTTTTTGGAGCAATCAAGGAGTTGGATTAAGGGCTTGGTTTGTTCACTCTGCACATTGACTTTGTAACTTTAAGGTTAGGGTGGCGGATAAATGTTCATTAGTAGCTTTCAAACAGGAATTGAATACCTAATTTAGGGAGAAAAAGTTTGAGGAATGTGGGCGAAAAATGGGGTCGGGGCTCAGAGTGGATTCTTTTGAAAAGAGCTGGCACAGATTTGATGGGCTGAATGACTTCCTTCTGAATTACAAATGTGCGGTGACTTTATGATGCCTCTGCAGTAACTGCCAAGTTGGTTAATGACTAAAACCTTAAGCTTTGAGAAAATAAGGACAGCTACACGTCAAGTGTAAATTCACCAAATACCCATTACATCAAGTAATTAAACGATGAAGAGAAAAAGTCAATTCGAGCAGTTATATAATCAGAGAGTTCGGGAGATATCCTAAACTGCAAGGATTGTCTGAACCAAGACCTCGAAGCACAGTGGCTTCACTCTACATTAGTCACTGCACTCACTGTATGTTGAAGGATAATAAGTAAATCATAAGCAATCCACTGGTGAATGTATTCTGTAACTATTGAGCTTTTACATTTCAGTCTCTGGGTGTCTAAGTGATTGAAGTCTATTTTAAATTTTTAGTTGAAGTGTTCAGTCACTTAAGCACTCACTGATTGGAAATTACTGTCAGCCTGAAGAATAGGGTGACTGAAATCTCTCAACGCATGCTTAAACTGAATGTTTTCTGTCAGCTCCTCCTCCGTGGGGTTTGAAAAGACTCTGCTGAAATGCTCTTATTCATTTGTCTGTCTACAGCTAAGACAAATAACCTCCATTTATACATGATCAATGTAAATTAAGTTTGGTGACTACTTAGACCAAATGTGCAAACAAAATAGGCAGTTCAAGATTCAGTCAGTGCTGATTTAATCAACATTAATAAATACAGTGGAAGCCAAATCATCAGGAACTTTATCCTTAAAGATGACAAGTTAATTTCTACCTACCGCTGTTGGTTTTCTTTTCAGTAACCTGTTCAAAATAAATGCTATGACAATTTTCTGTTATGGGTTGAGCCTAAACATATGCGGAAAGCAAACTGTCCAGCAGAAATGTAGAAATTGTGAACATATCCACCATGAACATGTAAGTGTACAAAGAAATGTAAATGTGCATTTCTGATAAAAAAAATCTTTGGCCTGAAGTGTTAACTCTTTTTCTCTCTCCACAGATGCTGCCAGTCCTGCTGAGTCTTTCCAGCATTTTAAGTTTATTTATTATTGTCACAAGTATATTAACACTGCAAAATGAAGTTACTGTGAAAATCCCCTAGTCGCCACACTCCGGCGCCTGGTCGGGTTCACTGGAGGAGAATTTAGCATGGCCAATGCACCTAATCAACATGTCTTTTGGACTGTGGGGGGAGACTGGAGCACGCGAAGGAAACAAGGAGAATGTACAGACTCCGCGCAGAAAGTGACCCCAGCTGAGTGGGGAGAAACTATTTAATCTGATGGAGCATCCCAAACAAAGGGCGGCACGGTGGTACAATGGTTAGCACTGTTGCCTCACAGCACCAGGCACCCGGCTTCAATTCCAGCCTTGGGCGACTGTCTGTGTGGAGTTTGCCTCTATTCCCCTTATCAGCGTGGATTTCCACCGGGTGCTCTGATTTTCGGCCACGCTCAAGAGATGTGCAGGTTAATTTGATTGGCCATGGTAAATTCATAGAATCCCTACAGTGCAGAAGGAGGCCATTCGGCCCATCGAGTCTGCACCAACCACAATCCCAACCAGGCCCTATTCCTATGACCCCATTTATTTACCTTGATAATCCCCCTGACACTAGGGTCAATTTAGCATGGCCAATCAACATAACCCGCACATCTTTGGACTGTGAGAGGAAACCGGAGCACCCGGAGGAAACCCACGCAGACACAGGGAGAATGTGCAAACTCCACTCAAACAGTGACCTGAGGCTGGAATTGAACCCAGGTCAAAAATAAAAGCAAATTATTGTGGATGCTGGAATCTGAAACCAAAAGAGAAAACACTGGAAAATTTCAGCATGTCTGGCAGCATCTGTAAGGAGAGAAAAGAGCTGATGTTTCGATGACCTTTTGTCAAAGCTTTGACATACTAGGAAATTTTCAGATTGAGATTGATTGGTTTTTATTCAGTAATACCATCAAGAGATCTCAATCACAAAGACTGCTCAAGCGAGTTGACATCCAGACCAACTGTAACCTAAATGGATGTTGTTATGGGCTTGTTACTGTTCCTATGTCCCTAATACAGAATGGATAATTGTAACATTTTCACCTTTAGCTAATATACATGTGTGTTTTGCTGCAGTGAAAAGTATTGTTTCTTATGCGCTATACAGACAAGACATACTGTTCATAGAGAAGGAAAGGAGAGAGTGCAGAATGTAGTGTTACAGTCATAGCTAGGGTGTAGAGAAAGATCAACTTAATGCAAGGTAGGTCCATTCAAAAGTCTGATGGCAGCAAGGAAGTAGCTGTTCTTGAGTCGGTTGGTACGTGACCTCAGACTTTTATACCTTTTTCCTGATGGAAGAAAGTTGAAGAGAGAATGTTCGGGGTGTGTGAGGTCCTAATTATGCTGGCTGCTTTGCCGAGGCAGCGGGAAGTGTAGACAGAGTCAATGGATGGGAGGCTGGTTTGCATGATGGATTGGGCTACATTCACGACATTTTGTAGTTTCTTGCTGGGAAGATTCCTCCCATTCAAATATTCAGAAAATATCCATTCCTTTCTTTGTTCTTTACTCTGAGGCAAAAGGGTACCTGACCCCATTAGAAGGATTTTTAGTAGGAAAATGATTAAAACGAATTCAGTTGGGAATGTTTCTAATTATGATAAATATAAGGATTCGCTTGAAACCTTATAGAGAACAGAGTTCATTTTTAATATAAGATTAAAGTGGAACAAATCAAACTGTATTAAAATAAATCCAGGTTCATAGATTTTCATAATTTAATCCTTGCACAAAAGGAACATAAAGTGTTCTGTGTTTTCAAAGGGACATGAAATTAGTTCTAAATTTAACTAATAGCTTTTCTGTATTATTATGGGTGCTATGGAGTACCACTTAAAAGAAGACAGAAAACAAGACAGTGAGGCAAACCTTTCTGTCCCGCCCGCCATGGGAAATCGTAGCGGACCATGGAAATGTCCGTTGACCTTGGGAGGGATTTTCCGGTTTTGGGGCGAGCGCGGCTGGGAAATTCTGCCCTATGTCTTCAATATTTGATTTGATTTGATTTATTATTGTCACATGTATTAACATACAGTGAAAAGTATTGTTTCTTGCGGGCTATACAGACAAAACATACCGTTCAAACCAGAGAGAGTAGAAAGTAGTGTCATAGCTAGAGTGTAGAGAAAGATCAATTTAATGCAAGGTAAGTCCATTCAAGAGTCTGACAGCAGCAGGGAAGAAGCTGTTCTTGAGTCGGTTGGTACGTGACCTCAGACTTTTGTATCTTTTTCCCGATGGAAGAAGGTGGAAAAGAGAATATCCGGGGTGCGTGGGGTCCTTAATTATGCTGACTGCTTTGCCAAGGCAACGGGAAGTGTAGACAGAGTCAATGGATGGGAGGCTGGTTTGCGTGATGGATTGGGCTACATTCACGACCTTTTGTAGTTCCTTGCAGTCTTGGTCAGAGCAGGAGCCATACCAAGCTGTGATACAACAAGAAAGAATGCTTTCTATGGTGTATCTGTAAAAGTTGGTGAGAGTCGTAGCTGACATGCCAAATTTTCTTAGTCTTCTGAGAAAGTAGAGGTGTTGATGGGCTTTCTTAACTACAGTGTTGGCATGGGGGGACAAGGGCAGGTAGTTGGTGATCTGGACACCTAAAAACTTGAAGCTCTCAATCCTTTCTACTTCGTCCCATTGATGTAGACAGGGGCATGTTCTCCTTTATGCTTCCTGAAGTCGATGACAATCTCCTTCATTTTGTTGACATTGAGGGAGAGATTATTGTTGCCGCACCAGTTCACCAGATTCTCTATCTCATTCCTGTACTCTGTCTCATCATTGTTTGAGACCCGACCCACTACGGTGGTGTCGTCAGCAAACTTGAAAATCGAGTTGGAGAGGAATTTGGCCACACAGTCATAGGTGTATAAGGAATAAAGTAGGGGGCTGAGAACACAGCCTTGTGGGGCACCGGTGTTGAGGATGGTCATGGAGGAGGTGTTGTTGCCTATGGTATTTGCCTTAACGTAGTAGTGCAAACATTGCTGATATGACTAGCACATATATAATTTTCATAACTTGTGCCATCTGGTTTGTGCTGTGTAACTTCATATGCACTGGATAGGATATCCTCTCACTAGCTAACCATTGACCTCTCTATTGTAACTGTTATAGACAGAACTTATGCTTCCTCGTACTGCCCTTGATCACTTTGTACATCAAAGATGTGCATTTTCCTCCTCTCAGAGTGATTATTCAAATTCAAGCAATTTCCAGCTGCAAGCTTCATATGAATTTTGAAATAAGTAAGGTTTATTATCTTACACTTGTCATAATGTTTAAAATGTGATGCCTCACTCATTTGATTCGCACACGCTGTCCAGAATATTCCAACTGTTCACGCCAGCAGGATTTTCCCATCCCACTGCAGGGAACTTGTTGCCAAACTGTGTACAGTTTTGACCACCTTACTTGAGGAAGGATAAACTGGCACTGGAGGGGGTGCAGAGGAGATTCACTAGGTTGATTCTGGAGTTGAGAGGGTTGGCTTATGAGGAGAGACTGAGTAGACTGGAACTATGCTCATTGGAATTCAGAAGAATGGGGGGGGCAGGGGGGAATCTCATTGAAACATATACGATTATGGAGGGAATAGATAAGATAGAAGCAGGGAGGTTGTTTCCACTGCCAGGTGAAACTAGAACTAGGGGACATGGCCTCAAAATAAGGGGGAGCAGATTTAGGACTTAGTTGAGGAGGAACTTCTTCACCCAAAGGGTTGTGAATTTGTGGAATTCCCTGCCCAGTGAAGTAGTTGAGGCTACCTCATTGAATGTTTTTAAGACATGGATAGATACATTTTTGAACAGCAAAGGAATTAAGGGTTCTGATGAGCTGAGTCCACGAAAAGATCAGCCATGATCTTATTGAATGGTGGAGCAGGCTCGAGGGGCCAGATGGCCTACTCCTGCTCCTAGTTCTTTCTTATGTTCTTATTAAATTCTTCATCTTTGCTGCAGTGGGAGCGTGTGGCATGAACGGGCAATGTTCACACACCCCCACACACACAGTAGATAAAGGTTAATACAAAACAATACAATGACAATTTATGATTATCTCAGTCTCTTTCGTGACAGGTTGCAGTTTCTTAGATGAAGGTAATGCCCAAGTTGAAGTTGAGGTCTTATAAGGTGAAGAACTCTCAGTGAACTTCAAGGCTTCTTGAGGTTGAATTTCTAGGATTCTGATGCTCATGTGAACTCGAAGCTGGAACAGGTTGTGAAAAGTACTTCCCTTTGTTAGGAATCTCTTCCTTTCAAGATATTGCTGTTTATTACCTCAGCTGCTTGGGTATTTGCAGCTATTTGCTCCTAAATAACAGCTTCTTGTTGTTACTTTAATCACAGGCAATAAACATGGATGTCTTACCTATTACAAGTCCAAAGTCTGTTATTTCAAGTAAGATGGATGGTTCAGTCAATTATTAGGACCCGCATGGTGGATTTAACCTCTTGAGGTGTTTCAGACAGACAACGATAGCCCTACTCAATTTGCCCTTTTGAATTTGGTGCAGGAAAAGGCATTGGGCAGAATTTTCACGTCCCATCCGCCACGGGAATTGGAGCGGACGAGGGGGCGGACTATGGAAAGATCTGTTGATCTCAGATGGGAATTTGCAGTTTTGGGACAAGCGAGGCCGTCAAAAGTCTGAGGTCATGTACCAACCGAAGCCCATTGAGTCCACACCAGTCTCAAAAGTTCCTTTTGTTCCCTCTTGAGTGTTTCAATCCAAAAGAGAAGTCAAGTGATCCTTGGGGGGCAACCATCTTTTTTGTAGTCTTCTGTGGATTTTAAGAAGATAAAGTACTGACTGAATGTTCATTATATACCAGAACATAACAGCAACATAAATTAAATCAGCTAATACTCTATAAAATGGGATTAAGGGAGAAATCATTTATTTTGTCTCTTTTTAGACTATGTTGCCTTTTGTGGAAGAATTCATACCCTTTAATTTTGCTCCTTTTTGTGTCGACACAGTGGCACAGTGGTTAGCACTGCTACCTCACAGTGCCAGGGACCCGGGTTCGATTCCCGGCTTGGGTCACTATCTGTGTGAAGTTTGCACGTTCTCCCCGTGTCTGCGTGGGTTTCCTCCGGTTGCTCTGGTTTCCTCTCACAGTCCAAAAGGTGTGCTGGTTAGGTGCATTGACCATGCTAAATTCTCCCTCAGCGTACCTGAGCAGGTTCTGGAGTGTGGCGACTAGGGGATTTTCACTGTAACTTCATTGCAGTGTTAATGTAAGCCTACTTGTGACACTAATAAATAAACTTTAAAACTTCTGATTCAATCTTCATTTACGAGCAATACCTATCTTTCCCAGAAATCAGTTAAGTGTTAAAGTTCACTCAGGATGTTGAGGTGCCGTGGCATCATGCACATTTAACATGTACATTATAATTTGGAGCTGTGGATAGTGAGATCTTTCCATCAAATGGCTGACCAGGATTTTCTCCCACTCTTCCTGCCTGTCATTGGTGTGTGATGGAAGAACTTTTAGGCTGATAACCAACAGGTTTGGCTACGTTATGAATACACCTTCTTTGGCAATCAAATACTGAGATGGGACTTGAACCTGGAGCTTCTGGCCCAGCACCTCTACCCAATATGCCACAAGACCCAACATCCTTTACATGGTCACATATCAATATCTCATGGAGGTCTAGTCTTATGGTTGGCCTCCATTTCCAATCCATCTTTTGTCTCAACCATCAATTGTTTTCAGATAGTAAGGGCCACAGGTTTCAATAATTCTTAGATGGCAGCATCTCTCTTGATCTCTTCTTCATTTTCTGCTGATCTCATCCCCATCACCTCTGACATATCAATATGCCTGTTAACCTTCTGATCTTTTACTCTGAATGATCCTCAGGTTCATTCTCTTGTGTCCTTACCTCAAAAAATTGGGAATTTGAAAAAATGCTGAGGTAATTTTCCTTCAGCATGGCCTTCACTCCCACCATTTTGCCCAGAGGAATTTTCTCTAGCACACCTTAAACACTGAACACCAAGCGTTTGCTTCTGAGCTTCTTACTGAACTCACTTTTGGAAATCTCCCCCTATTACACCACACACAAAAACCACCAACTTTGACCTCCAACCAGACAGTTGCAAGCCCAATTCCATCTCCTCCCAAAGATCGATACATATGACTATCTTTGCAGGCTCATAGTAACAAGACTGTTCCATTTCAGGGTGCTCTTGCTCCAGGTTTCCAGTTATTTCTACAATTTATTTTTTTCTCCAACTCTTACCCACTTCCACAACTCTCCGAATGTTCTCCACTGCTTTAGCACTTCTCTGGCCCTCACGCTCTCCATTCACGTACAGACATATATTCCTTCCACACATCCAACTCTCACCAAGGTGCTCTGTGAAACCTTCACTTCTTGCTTTAACAGAAACTCAGCGAAGCTTCAAACTTGACCTCTCTCCTCCATGTGGCTGAACTTATTCTCAAACTGAACAATTTTTCCTTTGACTCCATTTGTTTCCTTCAGATGAAAGGTGTCACTATGTGCAACAACCTGGATCTTTTCTCAGCCTATATTTGTGTGGGACATATGGAACATTATTTGATTCTGAGATCTAACTCAGGTTCTCTGCCTAATCTCTCAATCCATTGCACAGACGACTCATGACTCATACCTGGGAGTGAAGCACCTTCTGCTCACCAATGGAAAAATCAAATGTATAACTTTGGGTTTAAGCTAACTTCACAAAACACCTTAAAGTTTCTGACCTGGATCTCAACAAGTGACATTGGAACTCTACAGAACGGAGTCATAGAGTTTTACAGCACAAAAAAGGGGCCACTCAGCCCATTGTGTCTGTATTGGGCTAACAAGTGCCTATCTAATCTAAATTCCCTTTTCCTACACTTGGTCCTTGTGTGCAGAATAGTTCCATTGATAGAAACAAATCAACCCTTTTGATGAAATGGTTCGATAATTACATTCTACAAACATGCCTCTTTCATCAACCTTTATGAATAAGATTACAGAAATACTTATTAGTAGTTTAAAAAAAATTGGCTTCAATATTATGCATTTGGTGTCTGCAAAATTCCGCTGCTGCTGACAATTTTGTATTTATCTTAGTTTTTAAAAAACTTCCATGTATCAATTAATTTCTGTTCTACAAGAACAGTTTATCTGAAGCACTGTAAATGATGTAATACTTCGACATTTATGAAGTAGAAAAATATTGCACGCCTTGTGAAGCAATTTGATCTTGCTTTTAAATGGTGTGAGCGCAATTGGTAAATCTGATTTGAAATTCATACACATCACAGGATGGATCATCTGCAGCAGATGGTTAAGAATCCTAAATGTTTTCAATTTTCACATCAAGGAAGGTATGATTTGTTGTGGGCGCATTGAAGACAGGCTAATGTCAAAGGAGAGTTTTCTCCATTATTCCATTGCACAGTTTAAATAATTCAAGCGATATTAATGACAGGAGTGGAAGAATTCCTGCAATAAAATTTCACTCTTGCTCAAAGACTAAGAAATAAGCATTTCAGAACAGGAAGAAGTCCATGTTGATGTACACTGTATTGTATTTTATCTTGTCTCCTGAATGGAAAATGCTAGAATCCAACAGAAATTGATACAAGCGCTTGTTTTTTTTACAAAGCCTTTTATTGATACAAAATCTTGGATTTAGTGAATATAATATCAATGTTCGTAAGCACACATGATGCCAAAGTCTCCACCCCATGCTAGCCACCCCAATGTAACTGCCGAAGGGGTTCTTTCAAAACAACCACCCCAATCAATAGCACAAGGTGCAAGCACGAACCTGACAACAGCTCTTTACTAATATCAATAAAGATGAAGGACTAGGTGTGGGATCAAAGGGATTGCTTGCTCAGCAAAACACTTCAACATCCAATTCAAAACAATGTCTCCACGGCCAATCACACTGCCTGCTAAATCCCTTCCGTGCCCAACTCATGCTGACATACTTTCCCGGCAGCCGTATCCAAGTGGCCAACCTTTATGTGAGATTGGACGGTGACCATTGGCTGAGGCTATTTGGTTGCCATTCCAATCAACTCCTCACGTGGCATTATGATTTTATCAGGAGTCCTGCGATACCCCCTGCCAATTTTTTGGCCTTTCTTTCGAAATGCCTGGGCCAACTGTAACACACAAATAGCCAGCTGCCATTGCCATGTTGGTTGGCTGACAGTAACTCACTCAGAACATCATAGGGGATGAAATTCAAGACTTTGGTCTGTATGTTCCAATAACATGAGGGGATCAAAGTCACCGTGGAGATTTTTTTTATTCGTTCATGGGACGTGGGCATCGCTGGCTGGGTCAGCATTTATTGCCCATCCCTGAGGGCATTTAAGTTTTAACTACATTGCTCTGGTCCAGAGTCACTTGTAGGCCAGACCGGGTAAGGGTAGCTGATTTCCTTCTCTGAAGGACATTAATAAACCAGATGGGTTTTTACGACAATCAACAATGGTTTCATGGTCATCAGTAGACTTTTAATTACAGATTTTTATTGAATTCAAATATCGCCATCTGCCGTGGCAGGATTTGAACCCAAGTCCAAAGAGTATCAACCTGGGTTTCTGGATTACTAGTTCAGCAATAATACCACTATGCCACCACCTCCCCCTTGGATCTTGGACAATTTATATTGAAACAAAACAATTATAGTTTTGCATCAGCAAAACTGTGCCGTCTAATTCAGGTGCAGTTTAAATTAGTTTATTTTCTTTTAATGATTTGAAAACTTTTTCCTTTCCCATTCTCAAGAAACATTCAGCATGTCAGCAAGCAGCTGTGGAGAGAGGAAAGGGGCCAACATTTTTAGGATTTTCACAGTAACTTAATTGCAGTGTTAACGTAAGTCTACTTGTGACATTAATAAAAAGAGCTTTAAACTAAAGCATGCTTCCAAATTGGAACTGGGATGAAAGGAAATATTGTAAAGCTTAGGATTTGAGGCAGGAAACAGTAACAAATGTTAAAATCATGAAAAGAGGCATAAGATGACATATCAATGGGCTTAGCTTTGACTACCAAAGTAATTGCTGTTGTTAGAAAATAGACTTTAAGACTGTTGTGATACTACAGATATTGATTTGAAATTGCCATCTCATGAGAACAATTTGGGATTGATAGACCACTATTACAATGTTGGTTGTTCATCATTCTTGGACCAGGACATCAGAATTCCACACGCACACTTGAACTCACTGGCAAATGATTTTAAAACTTTTGCATTGCATTCAAAAGTCTGACAGCAGCTGGGAAGAAGCTGTTCTTATGTCGGGTAGTACGTGACCTCAGACTTTTGTATCTTTTTCCCGACGGAAGAAGGTGGAAAAGAGAATGTCCGGGATGTGTGGGGTCCTTAATTATGCTGACTGCTTTGCCGAGGCAGCGGGAAATGTAGACAAAGTCAATGGATGGAAGGCTGGATTGCATGATGGATTGGGCTACATTCGTGACCTTTTGAAGGTCCTTGCGGTCTTGGTCTGGGCAGGAACCATACCAAGCTGTGATACAACCAAAAGGAATGCTTTCTACGGTGCATCTGTAAAAGTTGGTGAGAGTTGTAGCTGACATGCCAGATTTCCTTAGTCTTCTGAGAAAGTAGAGGTGTTGGTGGGCTTTCTTAATTATAGTGCCGGCATGGGGGGAACAGGACAGGTTATTGGTGATCTGGACACCTAAAAACCTGAAGCTCTCGACCCTTTCTACTTTGTCCCTGCTGATGTAGACAGTGGCATGTTCTCCTCCATGCTTCCTGAAGTCGATGACAATCTCCTTCGTTTTGTTGACTTTGAGGGAGAGATTATTGTTGCCTCACCAGTTCACCAGGTTCTCTATCTCATTCCTGTACTCTGTCTTGTCATTGTTTGAGATCTGACCCACTACGGTGCTGAAGCAGTGGTAGGACAAGAATTATAAACCGATTTCAATCTAATATTCTAACTTTGAGTTGAATCATATTGTATAAGGACTAGGGACAAAAGCTTGCTGCAGTGGCGAGTGTCCTGATGGTAGAATCAGAAGTTAGTGGGACTTCCGCTCGGAGGCTGAACAGCTGGCCGGCCAATTAGTTACATTCTGCCCAGTTGTATGGTGGAAGCATGCTGGAATTCTCCAACTCTGCCGTTACTCATGGTGACTGAAGGGCTGGGTGCCATAATTAAATGGTACCCTGACAGACATTCACTCCCTATGAGCCAGCCGCATCATTCTGCCATCATTGTCAGCTTGTACTCCTGCTGCCCCCGCCCTACCTCGGTCTCTGGAACTGCAACCTCTCACCCTTCACCCTCTCTCAGTCACCTTTGACCTTCCTTCCATCACACTTGACATGCCCTCAGTTATCCTCAACTCTTCCAACCCCACCATTGTCCAGCCTTCAAACCCCCTTGATCTACCCCCATCTGCACCCCCCCCTACCAATCCCCCATTGTACTCGTGCTGTCTCTTGTCAAAATTGAACATCCCTCTGTCACTGAGCCCCCTCCCTATCCATCACCTTTCATCGGGCTGCCATGAGCTAACCTCCCTTCCTTGGACAGCCACGCACTGATCTCCCTGGACTACCACCACACAAACTCAATGCAACAGCTCAGCCTTCTCTCTGCTCTCTGACAGAGTTCCCCATGCCAAGAATAACAGTTCCCCTTTACTCTAAATCCAGCTGGAAGACCACCTCGCTTGCTGCATGCCACCTCTAACCAGTCATAAATCTGTCTTTCTCATTTGCTGCTGTGTTATCGTAAAGGTGCAACTTAATCAGTTTAGGAATGAGTAATAATTTAATGAATAATAATTAGCATGACATGCTAGTGCATTAAAAATAAATTTCCGCCACTTGCCTCTTTAATCTATCACCAACTGACTTTGCAACTTCCATCCACCATCAGGAAGCTGACATTTTGTGACTGCCGCACAATTAACTGCCCTGACCCGACTCGTTTCCCACTCCTGGGACCTTCACCAGATTCTTCCCTACATTTACCACTAATCTTAAATCAGTGTCTAATCCAGTTATCGGGGAACAGGGCCTAACGATAATCCTAGAAGACATCACTTTGGTTTATGTTTAACTGAAGAACTGCTACAACGCAGAGGCAGTGGTGCAGTGATATCGTCACTAAGCTGGGAGTCCAGCGAGCTCAGAGTAAGAGTTTGGTTCAAATCCCACCCCGGCAGATGATGAAATGTAAATTCAATAAAAGTCTGGAATTCAAAATTCTAATGACGATCATGAAACGATTGTCAGAAAAGCCAACATGGTTCACTCCTGTCCTTTGAGATAGGAAATCTACCATTCTTACCTGGTCAGGCCAACATGTGACTCCAGAGCCACAGCAATGTGTTTATTTTATTATTCATTCATGGGACATGGGCACGGCTAGCGGGCCAACATTTATTGCCCATCAGGCCTATAGTGTGTTAGCTTTTATTAACAGGGGATTGGAGTTTAAGAGCCGTGGGGTTATGCTGCAACTGTACAGGACCTTGGTGAGACCACATTTGGAATATTGTGTGCAGTTCTGGTCACCTCACTATAAGAAGGATGTGGAAGCGCTGGAAAGAGTGCAGAGGAGATTTACCAGGATGCTGCCTGGTTTGGGGGGTAGGTCTTATGAGGAAAGGTTGAGGGAGCTAGGGCTGTTCTCTCTGGAGCGGAGGAGGCTGAGGGGAGACTTAATAGAGGTTTATCAAATGATGAAGGGGATAGATAGAGTGAACGTTCAAAGACTATTTCCTCGGGTGGATGGAGCTATTACAAGGGGGCATAACTATAGGGTTCATGGTGGGAGATATAGGAAGGATCTCAGAGGTAGGTTCTTTACACAGAGAGTGGTTGGGGTGTGGAATGGACTGCCTGCAGTGATAGTGGAGTCAGACACTTTAGGAACATTTAAGCGGTTATTGGATAGGCACATGGAGCACACCAGGATGATAGGGAGTGGGATAGCTTGATCTTGGTTTGAGATAAAGCTCGGCACAACATCGTGGGCCGAAGGGCCTGTTCTGTGCTGTACTGTTCTATGTTCTATGTTCTATCTCTAGTTGTCCTTGAGAAGGAGGTGGTGAGTATCTTGCTTGGCCATTTCAGAGAGCAGTTGAGAGTCAACTACATTGCTGTGGCTCTGGAATCACATCTTGGCCAGACCAGGTAAGGACAGCAAATTTTCTTCCTTAACGGACATTAGTGAACCAGGTGGTTAACTCACAAATGCCTTCTGGAATGGAGGGTAGTTAGGGACAGGCAATAAATGAGGCCCAGCCAATGATGCCAACATCCTGTAAACCAATTTAAAAAAACAGGTTCAAACAGGTTCAAAGAGGCAGATTCAAATACGGAACAATGGTGCCCTGAGATTAAATAAGCAAAATCAAGAGTTTGAGCAAGTAGTTTTCTCAATGTTTAAAGAGGATAATAAACACAGTGCACTATCTTCACCTGGATTTTTAAATAAATTAATACAGATATTATTGGGGAGGCGATAGCTGGGTGGGATTATTGTTAGACTATTAATCTAGAAACTCAGCTAATGTTCGGGGGACCCAGGTTCAAATCCCGCCATGGCAGACGGTGTAATTTGAATTCAATGAAAAAGAAATCTGGAATTAAGAATCTACTGATGACCATAAAACCATTGTCAATTGTCAAAAAAACCCACCTAGTTCACTAATGTCCTTAAGGGAAGGAAATCTGCCATCCTTACCTGGTCTGGCCCACATGTTACTCCAGAGACACAGCAATGTGGTTGACTCTCAATTGCCCTCCAAGGGAATGGGTAATAAATGCTGGCCAGCCAGCGACGCCCATGTCCCATGAATGAATAAAAAAGATATATTTATAATTCAATAATTCAAAAATAAATAGATTTAATGCATATGCTGTCCCATCTCTGATCAAATATTGGAAGATCCAAATCTGTTTTGACACTTTCTCAAACAAAGTTTTGTTCTTTGAAGCGACGTGGACAATAAGAGCCTAAAAACCTCAGAATCATTCCAAAGCGTAAAATGGGGCAAGCCGTGAGGAAGTGTTACAGAATCTCCAGTTCAGTTGTCTAGAGAGAAAAGGTTAATGGTCGACATCATTGAGAGGTATAAAATTTTAAATGTCATAGATCGAGCAAACCCTGAATCTTACCTTTCAGTAAGTCAGGCTTGAAAGCTTAACAAATGTAAATTTAAATTAGTTAAAAGGAAATTTGGGACACTTACTTAGAAGAACATCTTTACTCAAAAGATGATAAATGTTTGAAATATTTTGCCAGGCAAGATAGTAGACACAAAGGCATTAGAGCTTTAAGAAATTACAGCTTGATGCTGAGTGGAAGAGTTAAGGTCATGGAGGAATTAGCATTGATGAACTGAATGGTCTATTCTTATCTTTGGCTGTGATTATGTTCTTATGACTTATTAGAATATGATAGATAAAGAGAGTTTTAAATAGTCTAGGTTTCCTCAGGCATTAAAGTGATGTATCTGCAATTTTCTATCGAAATCTATCCATACATCTCTCTGACAACATTATAAAATGATGTAACTGTATGCATTTCCTGATTAACACTTTAAGATCACATGTGGAAATCTCAGAGTCTTAGTTTTGTTTGATTCACTCATTCGTAGAACAGCAACAGATCACATAGCACAACATAGCTTCTTGGCATGCAAGTGGTGCTAAAAATACATTACCCTCCTGGAGAAAGTTCAATGCCATTCGTTGGAGTTTAGAAGGTTGAGGGGAGATCTTATAGAGACATATAAGATAATGAAGGGGCTAGACAGGGTAGAGGCAGAGAGATTCTTTCCACTTAGAAAGGAAACAAGAACAAGAGGACACAGCCTCAAAATAAGGGGAAGTCAGTTTAGGACAGAGTTGAGGAGGAACTTCTTCTCTCAGAGGGTAGTGAATCTCTGGAATTCTTTGCCCCTTGAAGCAGTGGAGGCTACCTCGTTGAGTATGTTTAAGTCACTGGTAGATAGATTTCTGATCAATAAGGGAATTAAGGTTTATGGGGAGCGGGTGGGTAAGTGGAACTAAACCACTATCTGATCATCCATGATCTTATTGAATGGCGGGGCAGGCTCGAGGGGCTAGATGGCCTACTCCTGCTCCTATTTCTTATGTTCTTATGTTCTTATGCCATTCTGGTACAAAGTGATTATTCGCGATATTCTGGGGTTGCGCAGTTAGTCAATTCGTCGGGCTGGTACAGTCTCCAGAGAAGCCTGCATAGGTTGTCAACCTCTAGAAAATTCTGAGTGAAATATTTCAAAACAGTACATTAAGCCCAAAACTGAATGGCACAACCAATGGTTTGAACAGTATACAACCCAAGGTCCATCCTCTGTTAATTCCTCTTTCCATCCCCTGCCCCCACACCCCCTCCCCCCACAAAGAACAATTAAGGATTGCAACAATGTTCTGCTAACTTTAACCTCCACGTCCTCCAAAGATCCATCGAGACCCCACAGTGCAAGAGGAGGTTACATTTGGCCCATTGAATCTGCACCCCCTCTCCGAGACAGCATCTTACCCAGGCCTTATCTCTGTAACCTCACACATTTACCCTGCTAATCCTCCTGACACTAAGGGACAATTTAGCGTGGCCAATCAACCTAACATTTTTGGAGTGTGGGAAGAAACCGGAGCACTCAGAGAAAACCAGAGCGCCCAACCCAGAGAGTCCAAAGATGTGCTGGTTAGGTGCATTGGCCATGCTAAATTCTCTCTCAGTGTACCCGAACAGGCGCCAGAGTACAGCGACTAGGGGATTTTCACAGTAACTTAATTGCAGTGCGAATGTAAGCCTACTTGCGACTAATAAATAAACTAAACTTTAAAAAAAACCCATGCAGACACGGGGAGAACATGCAAACTCCACACAGACAGTCAGCCAAGGCTGGAATCGAACCCAGACCACGATCGCTGTGAGGCAGTAGTGCTAACCATTCTGCCACAATGTCGCCTTTAATTTAAGGAAAACCTACTGAACATTTTAATTAATTAACCTGACCATCACATTGTGTACTTTCTTAAAAATCCCCCAGTGGAAAACAATGAAGGAAAACTTTACCAAGTACCAAGTTCAACTACAGGAGCAGAAAAAGTGCTAATGAACACAAATTGTGCGTATGAATGGAAAATACCAATTGAAATTCAGCTGTCAACAATATCTCACGATAACTGATGAACCAATTAACATACTACAAATCATTTGTTGGCTTTAATTTGCTCAATTTCTAACATGATTACAAAACTTTGAAAACAAAAATGAAGTTAACTCATAAATATTGATTATTTCAAATTAAAGATGCAGTTAGTGGACAGAATTTTATGCTCACACCAAGATGGGTTCTGAGATGTGGGGGGGTGGGTGGGGGGCGGGGGGGGGGCCACAGGAGGAATCTAAAATTGAATTGGATGGGATTGTCTCCGTGAACCCCCCTCCCCAAACCCAGATGCAACTTCACGCTTGGGCAACAGGGCCTTGGGCAGGGAATCTGCCCTTTCACCTCAAAGTCCCTTAAGTGACTACTTGAAGGCATTATCCCACTCAGTCTCAATTTTTAAGCTGGCGGGAGCAGGTACGGGGAGGATGGAAAAGTGACATTCTCGGGTGGGAAGGCCCACTCATTTGGAGCACCCTTTCCCCCTGCTGCCCCACAGGACATTGGAGCTTTGGGAACCCCTCCCTGGGCCTATCTCCCAACACCCTGTTCAAACCCCTCCCGACTCCTCCCAGGACCACTGGAATGTAGCTTTTCGAAGGTCCCGGCACTTAAACAGCCAGAATAATTTACAGAAATACACAAAAAGCTTAAAAAAAAAACTCAATGGGCGGAATTTTCCCATCCCATCTGCCACTGGAATCATAGTGGGCTTGGGCAGACCATGCAAAAGTTCGTTGACCTTGGGCAGGAATTTCCAGCCTTGGGGCAAGTGCAGCTGGAAAATCCCACCCAAAATGTTAAGATGTGTGAAGTGTTACGAAACGGAGGTGATTTTTCTTTCTGCGCGATTTTGGAACCACCCAAAGGGATAAACCTTGCCTCGTAATCTTGTACAAGTGTGTGTGAAATAATAGGAAGTTACTGGTTTTGGTAAATTGAATAAAATCCCAATAGAATGCTGTTCGAATACCACAAGACTCATTCAAGAATAGTAGAATACATAATTACAGAATTTAGCCACTCTCAGGTAAAATACAAACAGGCGTCTTTGGAAATATGACCTTTCTTCAATGATGCTCACATCTGGCACACTTTCTGGGTTGGTATCTCTCTCCATTCTGATGGGTGGTTCTATGAAGACATACGGGCAACTGTAGGGTTTACATGAGAGCCTTGCCTTTCCCTCCTTCCGACTTAAGAAGTGGCAAGTATTTTCTGCCAATTACTCCTCTTTTCTGGGTTTATATACCTGGAATTACCTCACAGTATTCCTGCAATTTGAGGGTTTGAGGCTGTCAACAACCCTCACATTTGAATCCCATCTGTGTCTCTGTGCGCTTGCTTTAAATTCATTGGTCCAATTCAAAAGCCTGTTTTGGTTAGGTTGGAACACTGACTGCTGGGCTTCGATACAATTGCTGCTCAGACCTGCTTCTGCAGCCTGCACTCTGCAATTTAAAATCCATTCATAAAGATACCTGCTTTTTTTTAAAGAGACAATGCTATATGATTTCTTCTTTTGGTTTTAGCATTTCTTTTCACTATTTACATTTGTCAAACACCACATTTTAATTTTACATATGCAACTTCACAACAAAAGGAATCTCACATTCAACTGAAATTTTAAAAATGCAAACAGGCCAATTAAGTAATTAGATTGCTAATAGATTACGCACATGAGAAATATAAATCAGGACTATTTATAAGTAAACACAATTATTATTTTTTTGTATGAAGGAAAATGATGTGGTATATCTGTCTGAGTACAATCCACCCTCAGGAACCAATGTTCCATTTAAACAACAACCAGTTAGATCCAAACTAGACAAGGTGCAGTCTGTCAACAAGTAATGAACTGTTGTGTTTACAGATGTCTTCGGCCAGTAAACATGTTGTTCGCTTGTCATGCAATGCTGGCTCATCAGCCGCGCAAATCGTGTTCAAAACAGTTGGAAGCAAGTTCATGGCTGGGATTTTCCAGCCCTTCCCACTGGCGGGATTTTCTGGTCCTGTCGAAGGTGACCACTCAGCCCTGTCCCCCTCCCCCCTGGGGCGGGTTTCCCGATGGCACAGCAAAGCAAATAGCCATTGACTTCACTGGGACTGGAAGATCCTGTTAGTGGAGGAGTGGGGGGGCGGGGGGTGGGGGCAGAATATCCCAGCCCACGTGGGCGGCATGGTGACACAGTGGTTTTCACTGCTGCCTCATAGCACCAGGGGCCCAGATTCAATTCCAGCCTTGGGTGACTGTTTGTGTGGGGTTTACATGTTCTCCCCGTGCCTGTGTGGGTTTCTTCTGGGTGCTCCGGTTTCCTCCCACAGTCCAAAGATGTGCAGGTTAGGTTGATTGGCCATGCTAAATTGCCGCTTAGTGTCAGGTGGATTAGGAGGGTAAATACTGGGGATAACGGGGATAAGATCTGTGGGATTGTTCTTAGTGCAGGTTCGATGGGCTGAATGGCCTCCTTCTGCACTGGAAGGGCTCTTTGATTCTATGTCATCTGAGTTTTGCCTGAATGGAGATGCTTATCAACTTCAGTGCTCCAGCTTTCAAGGCAGTTCTTTGGATTCCATTATTAAATATCCCATCCTGTAATGATCATTCTGCCTAAATGTATACATTTATTCACTTGTTCGCTAGGTTCGGCCGCATTTGGAATACTGCGTCCAGTTCTGGTCGCCACACTACCAGAAGGACGTGGAGGCTTTGGAGAGAGTACAGAGGAGGTTTACCAGGATGTTGCCTGGTATGGAGGGGCTTGGTTATGAGGAGAGATTGGGGAAACTGGGGTTGTTCTCCTTGGAAAGACGGAGGATGAGGGGAGACTTAATAGAGGTGTATAAAATTATGAAAGGCATAGATAGGGTGAACGGTGGGAAGCTTTTCCCCGGGTCGGTGGTGACGTTCACGAGGGGTCATAGGTTCAAGGTGAAGGGGGGGAGGTTTAACACAGATATCAGAAGGACATATTTTACACAGAGGGTCGTGGGGGCCTGGAATGGGTTGCCGGGCAAGGTGGTGGAGGCGGACACACTGGGAACGTTTAAGACTTATCTAGACAGCTATATGAACGGAGTGGGAATGGAGGGATACAAAAGAGTGGTCTAGTTTGGACCAGGGAGCGGCGCGGGCTAATTGTTCCTGGTTTCTCGTTTCAAGGCTTCATTCTATGATCATCTTGCTGGTGCCAGTACAGAGTGAGACTGCGGATAGTTGGGAACCTGTCTCGGGGGCAGGGAATTCATATGGTGTTCGTGGAAGTGGAAATGACTAGGGTTGGGAAGCATTTTGTGATCAGGGCCATTGTGATCTCCTGGACTCGTTTCGATCGCCTCAGGGGGTCGGAGAGGAATTTCCCAGATTTTTTTTCCCCATATTGGCCCTGGGGTTTTTCACTCTGGGTTTTCGCCTCTCCCTGGAGATCACATGGTCTGGAATGGGGGGGTGGGGGTAAGTTAATAGGTTGTAATGAACAAAGCATCGTAGCTGTGAGGGACAGCTCGGTGGATAGGATATTGGTATGTAGATAGGCTGGAAAATTGGGCGGGGATCCTGGATTCAGCATTCAATCCTGGACCGGGGAGCGGCGCGGGCTTGGAGGGCCGAAGGGCCTGTTCCTGTGCTGTATTGTTCTTTGTTCTTTGTTCTTTGTTCTAGTTCTTCATTAATGAAAGCTTCATGGTTTTCCATTCTTGTGCATACAAGAGCATGTGCCATTTACTTGTTTTGGAGTTGCTAGTTGGAGATAGCTATTAGAGATCTCCCCTGCTTCCATCAGTAATAATGACAGCAAATCTCAACTTTCTACGAGAAAACACTTTTAATTTAACACTTTTATCTGACTAATCTAAAAAGATCTTCACAAGTGCGCCCAATATTAATTTATGTCTAACATAAAATAAAAATACTGCAGGAAATCGTAAATAGAACAGAAAATGCTGGATAAACTCAGCAGGGCTGGCAAAATCTGTGGCGAGAGAAAGGGTGGCACAGTGGTTTTCACTGCTGCCTCACAGTGCCAGGGACCCGGGTTCAATTCTCGGCTTGGGTCACTGTCTGTATAGAGTCTGCATGTTCTCCCCATATCTGCGTGGGTTTCCTCCGGTTGCTCCGGTTTCCTCCCACAGTCCAAAGATGTGCAGGCTAGGTTAATTGGCCATGGTAAATTGCCCTTTAGTGTCAGGGGGACTAGTAGGATAAATACGTGGGGCTACGGGGATAGGGACAGGGTGGAACTGTGGTCAGTGCAGACTCGATGGGCCGAATAGCCTCCTTCTGCATTGTAGGAATTCTATGATTATATACAAGTATGACGTTTCAAGTGAAAATTCACTGTCGGAACTGGTTCAAGAAGTTTAGACAATGAGTGAAATTGGCTTCAAAATATTGGAGTAACTTTTCCAGTCCCACTTGCCACGGGAATCAGAATGGGTGGAACTGGAAAATTTGATGGTTCATTTAAAGGTTCGTTACCCTTGAGAGGCAATTTCTGGTCTCGGGCTGGATACGACAAGAAAATCCCACCAGTTACACTGCATTTCTCTCCAAAGATGCTGCAACGCTTGCTGAGTTTTTCCAGCACTTTCTGTTTATATTTTAACCTCCATTCTACTGAAGATATAGCACAAACCTACCTTAATCTACCATAAAGCAGATCCATGTGGAGGTGAGTCTTTGAAAGATTTGTACCTTGCAGAATTTAGACCATTTTCTCATCCAGTCCATGACTTTGCGATATTGAGCATAATTTGTTTCCCTGGGCAGTGAGAAATGTCCGGTCTCCTGGCCAACATTTATTCTTCAACCAGAACCACCCTAGATTATCTGCTCCTTTATTTGTTACGATCTCCACAGAGAGCAACAACCTGAAAAGAAAAGAATCCCTGCAGCCCGGTAGCACAGTGGTTAGCACTGCTGCTTCACAGCTCTAGGGACCTGGGTTCGATTCCCGGCTTGGGTCACTGTCTGTGTGGAGTTTGCACATTCTCCTCGTGTCTGCATGGGTTTCCTCCGGGTGCTCCGGTTTCCTCCCACAGACCAAAGATGTGCTGGTTAGGTTGATTGGCCAGGCTAAAAAAAATTGCCCTTAGTGTCCTGAGATGCGTAGGTTAGAGGGATTAGTGGGTAAATATGTAGGGATATGGGGGTAGGGCCTGGGTGGGATTGTGGTCGGTGCAGACTCGATGGGCTGAATGGCCTCTTTCTGTACTGTAGGGTTTCTATGATTTCTATGATTACAACCCTGACAAAAGCGAATCGTGGAAACATAGAAACTAGAAGCAGGAGTGGGCCATTCGGCCCTTCCAGCCTGTTCCATTTTGATCACGGCTGATCGACAATTCAATATCCTGATCCTCCCTTCCCCCCATATCCCTTGATCCCTTTAGCCCCAAGAATAGAAAAAAATAAATAAAATAAATAAATATAAATATAAAAATAATAAATTGATGGACAGGATTTTGCTCTTTGAAATTTCTATTCGAACAGTCAAGCCCAAAATCAACATAAAATTAAACATTCATTATTACCACGGTGGCACAGCGGTTAGCACTGCTGCCTCACAGTACCAGGGACCCGGGTTCGATTCCTGCCTTGGGTCACTGTCAGTGTGGAATCTGCACGTTCCTCCCCCTCCCCCATGTCAGCACAGACAGTGACCCAAGCTGGGAATGGAACCTGGGTCCCTGGTGCTGTGAGGCAGCCATGCTAACCACTGTGCCATCCCTGTTGCCATCTGAACAGCGAAGTTGCTCAGGTAACAACATTTCATTCATGTAGCAGACTGATAGATTTATTACTGGTGAAGTGCTCTGAGAGACACTGAGGACATGATCAAACATAATATATAAATGAAAGTGTGTTCATTCAGCCTGAAATCAACAATGTTGTTACACAACGATCTGTGCTTTTCACAGTACTTTTCAGGAGTTGCCTGAAGGTAAACAGATGGTCTACTGTGCCTTACTTTTTACTGAACTTATTCCGTTCATCATCAAGCAGTGAATCGACTTTGTTAGTAATTTGATCTGTAAGATAGTCATTAATACTTTACCAGTCATACTCAGGAGGGTAATTGCATGCCAATTCTTCAACTTGCTATTACCCCTTTCATTTCTCCAAGAATGGCAGTACAGTTACTTTTCTCCGCCCCCTGGGAACTGTTCAGTCTTCCATATTTTATTGCAGTTAGCGAATACCCTCATCACTAATTTCCCGGATACCTCCTTCTTTTTCTGCCCAAGCATCATCTATTTCAGATGCTTTTAATCATTTTTCAATTTGTAGATGGCATCACTCATTTTAATCGTTCAAAATTTCATGAGCAGAAGCAGTCCGGGTTCTTCAGTATCCTGTTGTCATAGATTTAAAAAAATAAGGAAAAATTAAGTCTTTCTCCAGATATTACTCAGGATGTTCACTCTATCTGTTTCTCATCCTTGTTGCCCATTATTTAATCTATTCTTTTCACAAGATAGAGGATGGCACGGTGGTTAGCACTGCTGCCTCGCAGTATCAGGGACCCGGGTTCAATTCCCGATTTGGGTCACTGTCGGTGTGGAGTTTGCATGTTCTCCCCGTGTCTGTGTGGGTTTCTTCCGGGTGCTCCGGTTTCCTCACACACTCTGAAAGATGTGCTGGTTAGGTGTGTTGACCTGAACAGGCGCCACAATGTGGCAACTAGGGGAATTTCACAATAACTTCATTGCAGTGTAAATGTAAGCCTTACTTTGACTAATAAATGAACTTTAAAAAAGATCGCACTGGCTAAATAAGCAGGGTTGTTTAGCCACTTTTGGCTCCTCTAAGACACCAAAGTTTCCTCCACAGGTTCCTATCACCCAAATGTTTTTCGTAAATGCTGAAAAGTTGTGGTCATAGGGTCATAGAGGTTTACGGCATGGAAACAGGCCCTTCGGTCCAACTTGTCCATGCCACCCTTTTGTTTTTAAACCCCTAAGCTAGTCCCAATTGCCCGCATTTGGTCCATATCCCTCTATACCCATCTTACCAAAGTAACTATCTAAACGCTTTTTAAAAGACAAAATTGTACCCGCCTCAACTACTATCTCTGGCAGCTTGTTCCAGACACTCACCACCCTCTGTGTGAAAACAATTGCCCCTCTGCACCTTTTTGTATCTCTCCCTCTCACCTTAAACCTATGCCCTCTAGTTTTAGACTTCCTTATTTTTGGGGAAAGATATTGACTATCTAGTTGATCTACGGCCCTCCTTATTTTGTAGACCTCTATAAGATCATCCCTAAGCCTCCTATGCTCCAGAGAAAAAAGTCCCAGTCGATCCAAACTCTCCTTATAACTCAAATCATCAAGTCCCGGTCGCATTCTGGTAAATTTTTTCTGCACCCTTTCTAGTTTAGATAAGGGCAGCAGATTTCCTCCCCTAAAGGATATTCGTGAGCCAGATGGGCTTTTGCAAAAAATAACAAATCAAAGTTGAGCTTCTTGGTCGCCATTGCTAAGACTAGCTTTCATATAGCTGAGACGATAGCCATCTTACCCATGTAACTGTCTAAACGCTTTTTGAAAAACAAAATTGTATCCGCTTCTACTACTGCTACTGGCAGCTCGTTCCGGACACTCACCACCCTCTGTGTGAAACAATTGCCCCTCTGGACTCTTTTGTATCTCTCCCCTTTCACCTGGTCCCAGCATTGATCCCTCTGGAAAGATACTTCCCACCATTTGCCTGCTTTGGTAGTTATCTTTAACTTTGACTCTATGTCTTCGTGGAGGTGGCATGGTGGCATGGTGGTTAGTGCTGCTGCCTCACAGTGCCAGGGACCGGGTTCGATTCCCGGCTTGGGTCTCTGTACGTTCTCCTCATGTCTGAGTGGGTTTCCTTCGGGTGCTGCAGTTTCCTCCCACAGTCCAAACAATGTGCTGGTTAGGTGCATTGTCCGTGCTAAATTCTCCCTCAGTGTACCCGAACAGGCACCAGAGTATGGCGACTAGGGGATTTTCACAGTAACTTCATTGCAGTATTAATGTATGCTTATTTGTGACACTAATAAATAAACTTTAAACCCAACACAAGCATAAAAATGTTCAAGTTGCTGTGCTGGTGTACCATGAGGCAACCTAGTTCAGCTCATTGGCCAAGTAGACAAACAAAATACTGCAGATGCTGGAAATCTGAAGTGAAAATGCTCAGCAGGTCAGGCAGCGATTATGGAGGGAAACTGAGTTATCCTTTCAAATTGTGAAGGATCACCACGAGCTAAAACATGAACTCTCTTTCTCTCCACAAGTAGGTGAATGGAACTCGGTGCAAGTTAGAATACAGACAACAGACTTTGCAAGGAGCTTAAGTTCATTAAAAATGGAAGAATGGAAACCAACAAAAACAGCATGGCTATACATGAGTCTTGAGTTAAGAAAAGCAGGGATGAGTGTTTCTCAGCAGAGGAGCTGAGGCTGGAACTATTATAGGGGAGATACAGGTAGTCTTTGTGATTAAGACATTGGCCCAAATCTATCAGTGTCAGCACTCCTGTATCCGACGCTGATCAGACAGAAAATTATCCACTGACCTGAGTGTGATTTTCAATGGAAAACATGTCTCTCAGCTCAGGAATCCACTGAGAGCAGCAAAGAGAAGATGTGTAGAAGCCATGTTCCCTTTTGTCGGTGCTGGTTGCCGAATAGGTCAGTGATTCAGACATCATCAAGGATCTCAGTGTAATAGTGAAGAAGTGTTAGAGTAAATGGGTGAATGAATGGATGAGTGCATAGGTGTGTAAATGGGTCGCAGGGTGAGGTACATGGGTAAGTGTGTTGAGTGACTTTTGAGGATGGTGTGGTAAGTGGGTAGAGTGGCTTCTGCATAGGGTGGCAGGTGGGCAGGGTGACAGGTGGGTAAGGGGGCTTGGGTAGGAAAACAGCTAGTGGAATGGTATGTGGGTGAGGTGGATAGGTAGGCCGGAGGAGTCAGATTGGTTAGGGGGTTAGCCAGGGGGTTGAGGGGTTAATCAAGGGGGTGCAGGGGTCAGTATGAGTAATTGTGGGGTCAGTTGTATAATTATCCAGGAGTTAGGCTTGGATTTTACTGTCTAACATTTCCTGGATAACTTTTCAGATAAGTAAGTTGGAACTGTCTGAAATCACCAACTCTTACTCAGGTCTGGGGATTATTTCAGAGGTACCGGGGAGCTCATTGGAAGTTCAAATTTCTCAGGTTAATTCCCACAGAGTCAGTGTGTCAGGACTTCAGTAAGACCTGCATCTTGGGTTGTACTTCCAGTCTCCAACAATATGTTGACTGTAATTTCTGGGGCGGAATTTTCCTGTCCCACCCACCACGGGAATCATCGTGGAATGGAAAGCAGACCATTGACCTTGGGTGCGATTTTCCAGTCTTGGGGCGAGGAAAATCTCAGCCCTGGTGTCAGAATCTCAGCTCAGGGTTAAAATTGGATGGTGAGGCTGGTACCAGTCACATTCAACCTGAGACAGAGGCTAAGGCGCAGGACAGAGTTGGTGAATTGAACCCAAGACAATTCCTTCAGTCTTTCTGACATTTAACTGGAGGAAACTTTGGCCAATCCAGGATTAGATGTCCAACAAGCACTCTGACATCACAGAATTCATTGCGTGATTGACCACTCTGGGTTACAGAGAATATTCTGGTATCAGCTTTACCTGTGTCTCTTGCTCAGCTTGCCCTCTCGCCATTTGAATTAGTGGAAAGTAATTTTCTGCATCTATCTGCTAACTAAATTATTATTTAGATGGTTCTTTTTCAAATTGAAAAGCTTATGGTGCTCCAACACTTCCTTGTGGGCTTTCATTGACACTGAGCACCAACCTCATGGCTCTTAACAGCACAGTTACCAATGCCCTAATGCATTTCAATGCTTGGCCACCAGAACTGGACACAGTACTCGAAAAGCAATGGAATTGTTCAATGGCAAATTCTCTTGTCCAAGTCTATACTTGAAGATCTGAAGACTATTGTACTTAGACACTGAGTTCAGTCTCCCACCTTAACTGTTCATTTGCCAAAGCTTTCTATTATTGTCCTGCTCTATAGTTCTGGTAATTTTTTTGTGTTATATTTCGCTGGATATTTTGCATTTATTTACAATGGACCAAAATCTACAATGAAGATATAAATGCCACACCTACAGCGATTACTTATGCCTCCTTGAGCCTCAAGCTTCTTTAGCTACTTCACTAAGCTGGTTCGAATGTCTGTCCATGTCACAGAGTCATAGAGTCACACAGCATGGGAAAGGCCCTTTGGCCCATCGAGTCAGCACCGACAATAACTACAATTAACGTCGCGTCAATCCCATTTTTCAGCAGTTGTCCCATAGCCTTGAATGTTATGATGTTTCAAGTGCTCATCCAAATACTTTTTAAAGGTGGTAAGGTTTCCGGCCTCTGGTACCTTCCCGGGCAGTATATTCCTGAGTTGCACCACTCTCTGAGTGAATGTTTTATTTTCCAATCCCCTCTGAATCTCCTGCCCCTTACCCTAAAACTATGCCCCCTCATGATTGGCTCCTCAACCAAGGAGAACAGCCATCTCTGACTCACCCTGTCCGTACCCCTCATAATCATATACACATGTAGATTCGCGGGTGGCATGGCGGCACAGTGGTTAGCGCTGCTGCCTCACAGCGTCAGGGACCTGGGTTCAATTCCTGGCTTGGGTCACTGTCAGTACGGAGTCTGCACATAGGTTGAAAGATGTGCTGGTTAGGTGCAATGGCCATTGATGCGCGATTAAATCACTCGGGAGGCTGGATCGTACCCGGGAAATAAAGGCTTTTATTAGTAACAAGAATGGAGCATACTATATAACAATACAATCCCAGACTAAAGGGTCACCAGGCAGTGCAGTGACCTTTATACTCCTACAGGTAGGCGGAGCCAACCGGAGTGTACCACAGAACAATACCACCAGGTAGAACACCCCAACCCTAACCCCAACAGTGACAACAGTAACATATGTACAAGTACCCATAGTGCTGACCATCTATGGTTCACCACAGCCATGCTAAATTCCCCCTCAGTGTACCCGAACAGGCGCCAGAGTGTGGTGACCAGAGGATTTTCACAGTAACTTGTGAAGCCTACTTGTGACACCGAATAAATACATTTTCAAACATCTTTCCTATTCTAATAATCATTGTTTCATAGTATCAGCAGTTTTTTTATTTTTATGTTCTACTTTCTTGTCGAGGATTTATGAATGAGCTATAGCTTAATTGCTCAGTTTTAAACAAAGTGAATTCACAACAGGCTTACACCACTGGGATTGGTGAGGAGGGGCTCAGGCTCGTTAATGAGGCAACTCTGCTTATTACTGGGTACATTTAGCAGCATTATATCCCATCTACGATGACCTAAAAATATATTTTACGGTGGGCACAATTCCATTTATGGAAGTCGAGCAGAAGGTGCCTGCCGCCAATTTGCACTTCAGAGAAAAGGTTGTCAGTTTGGTGATTTATAGAAACACCACTCCCACATGCATGGAATCAGGGGGAAAAGAGAATACTGAGAAATGCATTCTAAATGGAAGACTTTAAGGGACTGCATCAGAGCTGCATGCATGTTGTTAGTTTGTGCAGTTCAAAGTTATTTTGAAAGAAAGAGGGTGAGATTTTGCGGCCGTGCTCACCCCAAGAACCGAAAATCCAACCCAACGTCAATGGACCTTTGCATTGTCCTGTCCCACCCGCTAGGATTACTGTCTGAAGTGCCAAATAATTATTTTCAATAGATTTGATATTTTCTCTCTTTTTTTTAACCCTGTCTCCTTTACAAACAAAGAAATCACACTTTTCTTTTCCTGTCCTCAATATTCCTGCCTATGATACTGGAGGGCGGCACGGTGGCACAGTGGTTAACACTGCTGCCTCACAGCGCCAGGGGCCCGGGTTCAATTCCGGCCTCGGGTCACTGTCTGTGTGGAGTTTGTACATTCTCCCCGTGTCTGCGTGAATTTCCTCCAGGTGCTCCAGTTTCCTCCCATAATCCAAAGATGTGTGGGTTAAGTGGATTGGCCATAATAAATTGACCCTCGTGTCAGGGGATTAGCAGAGTAAATATGTGGGATTATGGGAATAGGACCTGGGTGGGATTGTGGTCGGTGCAGACTCGATGGGCTGAATGGCCTCCTTCTGCACTGTAGGGATTCTATGATTCTATGAATGTCCTGATCAGGGGCTTAGGTACACAGGACAGGTCGGGGAATTCCATAGTAACTTCACTGCAGTGTTAATGTAAGCCTTACTTGTGACTAATAAATAAACTTTTTTTTTAAGGAATTGGCTTTCCAAATGTCAAACACTGCATCAGGTTTTAAGCTTTAAGCTAAAATACTGAAGGAATTGATGATAAATCGATCTTAAAGGACAATGAACAATGTTGCAAACTTAACTCCAAGCATCAAACTATTTAAATTGTTTTAAATAATAGCTTTAAATTTAGTTTTAAACACTAAAATAAATAGGACAGGAAAATTCCGCCCAATGCCCAATTCAAGTAAGTCAGCCGGGAGCACATAAATCCTATTTGTTCCCCACTATTTTTCTTTGAAGAAAGATGTGAAAGAGTGACAGGAAAGGAACTTGATTTAATTGTCGCTTTGCATACTCACTTGCTCTCTGTAAAAAAAGGGTTTAATTATTTTCATCAGGCCCATTCTGAAATATTCCTCGGTCCTTACACTGAAAGATTGGTTAAGCTCATGACTGGACAAGCAAGACAAGACTCTCCAGTTCACATCACAAAAATTCCCCATTGCTATATCTCTGAGTGAAATTATTGTATAATTATCTCTGTGGGCATACTCCTGAACACAAGCGGGGGGCAGGGGGCGATTCTCCCAAAAAATTCTAAGTGCTGAATTCGCGTGAAAACTGGAGTAACTCCCACCAATTTTTTTTTAGTGGGATTTTCAGAATGAATCTCCCACACTCTGAGCACTGCAGAGTGCTCTAGTGAGATTCACTCTGAAAATCAGTGGGCAGGGTCTATTCCCGCTGGAGAGGCCGGCAGCACTGCGCATGTGCTGATCTGTCAGCGCCAAGATTGGTGCATGCACAGTGGTCCTGCACTGCCAGCCTCCCAATCGCTTGCTAGCTCCGTGACCCTGCATAGCTGCCACTCTGACTTGCTCACTTCCCCCAGTAGCTGGCCTCCTGCAGTGCAGCGGGCTGGGAGAATTGCCTGCAAGATGCTCGGATTACCTACTACTCCTTGGTACATAAGACAGAGAGCACCTTGTAACACGAAGACTTGTATCCTTTCATCAGATTATATTTTAACAGTAATGTTTCCTACATTTTCAACATTTAATAAAATGCTGGTTTTATCAAAGTAGTTGTCAAGCACTGCCTTAGACAGACCAATACCACTGACTGGTAGTCAGATTCTATATAAGCATGAGGAAAGCTCGACAATTGATAAAATGTGGGTTCCTCGATTGGCCCCTTTACGTCAGTGACTACAGTTCAAAGGTACATAATTGGCTGCAAAGTACTTTTTTAGGTTGTGGAAGATGTTATCTAATGTAAGACAACCTTCTTTTTCTATCTTCTGTTCACTAGAATGAAGTCATTTTTAAATTTGATTTGAGAAACATTGCAATGTTTTTTTGTTCCATTTTAATCACGGAAACTGCAAACTGTTCACCTGATGACATTTAGTCTTAATTTTCTTTATTAAAATAGTTTTGATGCTTGGAGTTAAACTTGCAACATTGTTCATTGTCCTTTAAGATCTATTTATCAGCAATTCCTTCAATATTTTAGCTTAAAGCTTAAAACCTGGCACGGTGTTTGACATTTGGAAAGCCAGTTCCTGGCCTGTCTTGTGTTTCTAAAGCTCCTGAACAGGGCGTTTGCTGTTATTCTGAGCCTATGTCATCGGCAGGAATAGAAAACACATGGAAATTCAGGGCAGGGAAAGAAAAGTGTGATTTTTTTTTTGTAAAGGAGACGGGGTTAAAAAAAAAAGAGAAAATATCACATCTATTGAAAATAATTGTTTGGCACTTCAGACAGCAATGGCCTTCAGAAAATTTCCAAGTTTGCTCAAGACCTCAGATCACACACAATTCCTCTAAAAGGTTCCCCCGTGCTAAAATACTTGCATATCATAGAATCCCTACAGTGCAGAAGGAGGCTATTTGGCCCACCGAGCCTGCACCAACAACAATCCCACCCAGGTCCCAGCCCCGTAACCCAAATTCGGCACTTAGAATGTTTTTGGGATATTTACCCTCCCAAATCCCCTTGACACTAAGGGGCAATTTATCATGGCCAATCAACCTAACCCACACACCTTTGGGCTGTGGGAGGAAACCGGAGCACCCAGAGGAAATCCACGCAGACACAGGGAGCATGTACAAACTCCACACAGTCACCGGAGGCCGGAATTGAACCCGGGTCCCTGAGGCAGCAGTGCTAACCACTGTGCCATCATGCCACCTGTGCATGTCAGGTACAGTTTTATTAATGTATTTTGCTAAAGTTTACACTTCATAAAGTTCCTGGCCTTGAGACAGCTCCTCAGTTATTGACTTATTGCATTACCTTGTGCATGGATCGTAGTTACATAAGCTCTACTTTGAAGTTCTACAAGCGGCAAATAAACATAACAGTTTCCATTACATGACTTGCTTCTACAGGATTTTGTCAACAAAGACTGCAGCTCGCCAGCGCAGAGGGAGGGCCTCACCCTATATAGTATTTTAGTTTCAACCAATCAACAAAATAAGGGGCAAATCAAAAGAGCAGCCTCCTAAAGGGATACTGCATCAAGCAAAAACAAATTGCAAAGGGAATCTTAGAACATTAAGCCAAAAGGTGACTAACGGGGTTGATAAAACACCCCAGCTTCAGAGGTGCCCAAAGGGCATGGAAGGCTTTGATGGTGCCAATAAACACCATGTGATCCCTCTCTAGGGACACCCAGCCATGGATATGGCTGTGGTAAAGGGGCAGACAATCAGGCCAGACGACCCCCCACTCAGTCGCCCGCTGCCTGCTGCCTGGACCTATCCCTCACCTTATATCGAGGAATCCCCTTCACAGCCACTTTCAAATGAAGTGGTTAATTTAATGAGTCTGATATCTTCAGAATCTTGTGCGTTGTAGATTTATGTTATTAATGTTATTTTCAGCTGCAAATATTGACCTGAATGCGGAAAGAAATAGAGACCAAAGAATAAATTATTTCAACTACTTGAGCAGTTGGTTTCATGATAGCTGATTCATTAATCCTGTCTAATAATAGTAGTAAATCATTTTGGGTGAGCCAGGGCGCTTAATTGAACAGATATTGATTAGTTCAGCAAATCATTAAAGTGCTACAGTTGGATTAAAGCATGATGTTCAGATGTAAATTATGCAGATGTAAATATGATGCTCAGTCAATTATTACAATGTGATAGATTGAAAGTGTCATGCATGCTGAACGTAATACTTTTAATTAGATAAGCAGATCTCCTGATTCAGATATGCTGCTATTGCAAGGGTCAACAGTTATGTAAATAACCGAGAATATGTTACATTTAGGAAGAGAGAGTCGGGAAGCGAAGAGAGTAAATAAAGTTATTTGTGTCTTGTACGGATCTTATAAAGTTCCTAGTACCAAGATAGGGACAGCATGGCGGCACAGTGGTTAGCGCTGCTGCCTCACAGAGCCAGGGACCCGGATTCGATTCCCGGCTTGTGTCACTGGCTGTGTGGAGTCTGCACATTCTCCCCATGTCTGCGTGGGTTTCCTCCGGTTGCTCCGGTTTCCTCCCACAGGCCAAAGATATGCGGGTTGGGTGGATTGACCGTGCTAAATTGTCCCTTAGTGTCAGGGGGACTAGCTAGGGTAAATGCATGGGGTTTTGGAGATAGGGCCTGGATGGGATTGTGGTTGGTGCAGACTCCCTGGGCCGAATGGCCTCCTTCTGCACTGTAAGGATTCTATTTTGGGACATTGGGTGGGGTCATGCATGTGAATGCTGATGGGATTTGGAAAGAAGTTTGAGAGGGATGTGATTGGAGCACCATCTCTCTCCTCCCCCCCGATTCCCCGTGTTTTGTGACAGAGGACGCAGATGACCATTGGGATTTTCTGGTCCCGCCAATATCAGTGGCTTCCTCTGGGGTTCAAATTAGAAGATCCCACCGGCAAAGATTTCCCCACTGAGGGAATGATTCCTATTGCCAGTTCCAACACCCATGTCGATGACTTGGCTAAAATGGGCGGCACAGTGGCACAGTGGTTAGCACTGCTGCCTCACAGCGCCAGGAACCCAGGTTCGATTCGGCTTGGGTCACTGTCTGTGCAAAGTCTGCATATTCTCCCCATGTCTGCGTGGGTTTCCTCTAGGTGCTGCGGTCTCTTCCCATAATCCAAAAGACGTGCTGGCTAGGTGCATTGCACATGCTAAATTCTCTCCCAGTGTAACCGTACAAGCGCTGGAGTGGTGACCTGGGGATTTTTCACAGTAATTTCAATGCAGTGTTCATGTAAGCCGACTTGTGACACTGATAAATAAACTAAACTATGAACAAGCGCCAGAGTGTGGCGACTGGGGGATTTTCACAGTAACTTAATTGCAGTGTTCATGTAAGCCTACTTGTGACACTAATAAATAAACTTTAAACAAATGAGAACACACTGAGGATCAAGCCTTCCTGTCTGTATATCTCTGCTGTTACACCAATGAGTCTTCGAGTCAGGTTGTTCTTAATCACTGTCAGGCTTCACTCTTCAAAATGAAGTTCCATCTATCACCTGAGTTACACAAAATATAATTGACACCAAATTCTATTGACCGGTGGATGGGTGCTGTGCAAAGCCAGAAAATGTAGACAGCAGGCCAGCATCTGCGAGAGAAAGATATGAATGTGTGAGGTACGTTCCTTCATCCCAACCGTTTATCTGTCTTTCTCTTTCAAGTTCTGCTGAACCTGCTGTGCGGCATTTTCTGGTCATTAGCAATGATTTTTTTGACTGCCGGGCGATGGATTGATATTAATGCCTTTTGTAATATGCTTCTTTTAACCCCTTTACACAGAAGAAACCACTTAACTCTGATCTCTGGTGCCATTTCCAAATAGTCAAATGCTTGCATCAGTCAAGAAGGACATCACTGGGCATGTTACAGAGAGGATGTGACCTTGTTCTATTAGAGTGTAAGAATGTGTGGAGTTAAGGCATGAGCAGAGATGCATGAACATCTATTCCTGGTTTCAGCCGCATGTAATCTCTGTAGCATAGGAATAACCCCATTGTAACCTGGGCTGTATTTTGCATGAAGCAGAAGATGCTTCACACTGCTTTGGTTAACTGTTTAAAGAGTGAAACCTGATGCCCCTTTGTGCTAAATTTTAAACCAACTTCAATCACAGCGCCTTGTCTTGCAACATAGAATGGACTTGGTACATTTTAGTACATTCACAAACTCAACAGACTGCACCTGATTTCTAACAGGGTTAGACAAGGTAGATTCAGAAAGAATGTTCCCGATGGTGGGGGAGTCCACAACTAGTTTGAGGAAAAGGGGCAAACATTTTAGGACTGAG
Source organism: Mustelus asterias (assembly GCF_964213995.1). NCBI lineage: Eukaryota > Metazoa > Chordata > Chondrichthyes > Carcharhiniformes > Triakidae > Mustelus > Mustelus asterias. The sequence goes on along the minus strand of NC_135810.1, from coordinate 9,355,261 downwards.
GTGAGGAGAAATTTCTTCACCCAGAGAGTGATGAATCTGTGGAATTCACTACCACAGAATGTATTGAATAATTAAGGACTCCACACACCCCAGACATTCTCTTTTCCACCTTCTTCCGTCAGGAAAAAGATAGAAATGTCTGAGGTCATGTACCAACCGACACAAGAACAGCTTCTTCCCTGCTGCTGTCAGATTTTTGAATGGATCTACTCTGCATTAAGTTGATCTTTCTCTACACCCTAGCTATGACTGTAATACTACATTCTGCACTCACTTATTTCTTTCTCTATGAACGGTATGCTTTGTCTGTATAGCATGCAAGAAACTATACTTCTCACTGTATACTAATACACGTGACAATAATAAATCAAGTCAAATCAAATCAAATCAAAGAATGTTCCCGATAGTGGGGGAGTCCAGAACTAAGGGTCATAGTTTGAGGATAAGGGGTAAACCTTTTAGAAGTGAGGTGAGGAGAAATTTCTTCACCCAGACGGTGGTGAATCTGTGGAATGCACTACCACAGAAAGTAGTTGAGGCCAAAACGTTGTGTGATTTCAGGAAGAAATTAGATATAATTGGGGTTAAAGAGATTAAGGGATATGGGAGGGATCAGGATATTGAATTTGATGATCAGCCATGATAAAAATGAATGGTGGAGCAGGCTCCAAGGGCTGAATGGCCTACTTCTGTTTCTAGTTTTGATGGGCGGGATTTTATGGCCTCACTCGTCCCGAAACCGTAAAGTCCCACCCAACGTCAACAGACCTTTCCACCCCTCACCATCGAGGCTGAATGAAATCCTGTGATACTTGCAAACCAGCAAAAACCTTTCTGAGGAGTTGTTTGATTAAAGCCATTAGGACGTGTGGCAGACTATTGAGGAGAGTCACCAGGGGGATGTGAGTTTGATATTCCATTATTAAAGAGGAGATTTTCCCAGTGAACAAAATGAAGAAAAAATATTGCAATAAATGTAACATGAAGAGGAAGATGCTATTTACGATGGGTTCCTCCACATACTCAACGCCTCATTATCTGTTCAGTGCTCAGGTATAATTATCTAAATGTACTATTGTTCTACAAAAAGTCAGTGAAAAAGATTTGACCATCTGACCTTGATTGCAGCCAGCCAGCAGTGCCGTACATCTGACAAAGGCCAGTGTGGTCGCTTTCTATATTTTTAAGTTCAATTCATTTCATTTGTGCCATGTCCTCTGATGAGCACCCGTCACGTTTTTTTTAATTCATTCGTGGGACATGGGCGCCACTGGCTGGCCAGCATTTATTATCCATTCCTAGTTCCCCTTGTTCAGAGTCAACCACATTGCTGTGGCTCTGGAGTCACATGTAGACCAGACCAGGTAAATGTAAATATAATTGTCAACCACAAATTGTAACGGCAGATTTCCTTCCCTCAAGGACATGAGTGGACCAGATGGGTTTTTCCAACAATTGACTATGGTTTCATGGTCATCAGTAGATTCTTAACTCCATGTATTTACTATTGAATTCAAATTCCACCATCTGCTGTGGTGGGATTCGAACCTGGGTCCCCAGAACATTAGCTAAATTTCTGGATTAATTGTCTAGCGAGAATACCACTGGGCCATCACCTCCCCTATTTATATTTGAATAATTTAGTCCGTGTGTTCAATAGGCTTCCAAAAACTTCACTCAATTACCTTCAAGCTACAAGGAGGAATCTTTCTCAATTTTATCTTAAATCCTTTGGGCAGGATGCATCATCCCCACCTCCCCCATCCCGCACCCCCCAATCCCCACACCACAGCGTGTTTTCCGGCGGCAGACGCGGTTCACCATTGGTTGCCTGCAGGATCTTCCTGTACCACCGATGTCGCCGGCATTTTGCATGGCTCGTCCATTCCATTGCCTGGGAACCCACTGTGGAGAAGGTGGGACCGGAGTCCCACTTTTCATCTGTTCGTCTCTTCCGAGAGATTGAATGATTTGGAGAGACGGCAGTCAGTTTGAAAAGTTTATTGGAGACAGTGGGCGGGATTTTCTGGCCGCACTTTCCCCAAAAACCAGGAAATCACACCTGAGTTCAACGGAACTTTGTCTGGTCCGTCTCCCACCTGCTATGATTCCCGTGGTAGGCAGGACAGAAAATTTCCCCCCAGTGAGAATCATGGATCAAACGACGTTCTCATACTAACTAATTTCCTGTGATTAGTGTGTCGTTCAGTTTGTAGAACTCTCACCTCTGAGTCACAGGGTTCTGGGTTCAAATCTGAAGTGCAGTAACCAAGGTTAACACTCTGATGCAGTGGCGATCGAGTGCAGCACTCTCAGCAAGCCCTATCTTTTGGATAAGGGGTGAAACCGAGACCCTATTTGACTGCTCAGGTGGATGTAAAAGATCCCATGGCATTATTCTGATGAAGAGGAGGGGGCCTCTCACTGGTTGTAATCATTAATCATGGCCAATGTTTATCCCTCAATCAACATCACAAAAAAACAGTATCATTCAGCCATGACTGCATTACTGACTGGGGGAGCCTGTTGATTGGCTACCGTGTTTCCCACAACAGTGATAACATGTCCAGTGGTACTTCCTTGACTTAAATACTTTGACACATCTGATCTTTGTGAGAAAAATCTTCTTACATGCTTTTTTTTTCATTATTTAAAATGTAAATATAATTGTTAACCACAAATTGTAACGTACACTCAGTATCACACTCAGCTGAATTTGGTTTCTTTATACACTTGTGTTGATTTATTTTCTGCTCCTGAACAACTGTGCATATGTTTATTAGTTAATAATATACTTAATCCACTTAGGAAGCAAATGGAACTTGGAATCCTCGGGGTCTGGCGCAATCCTTGGTTTCAAAGCTTGTTATTTCTTTTAGAGGTGGACCCTAACTGAAAATGGATATTCAAAAAGAGGAAACCAAGAAAGTAAAATGACTTTGCAGAAGGAAATTAAGTCTGGAACTGAGAATAGAAACTGTTATATTTGTTGGGGAGTAGCCCCTTTAAGGGAACAGGTCACATGACCAGGGGTGAGCTGGCCAGGAACCGCCCTGAGAAGGTAGTTGTCATTTGGAGTGTGGAGCGAGCAGACTGAATAAAGATCTCTGTTCCCTGATGCCTGGCTCTGGAGTAGTTCTCGAGGAGTTGCCCCTTGGAACTAGGGAATTTCACACAAACCAAAACTCAAATATGTAAAAGGCTGCAGAGCCACCTGAACTCAGTAGACAATGGCCGGAATTTTACCAGCACACCCGCCCGAGACTCGTAAGATCCCGCCCGAGTCCAACAGAGAATTCCGTTCTGCGAGCCTCGCCCGCCCCGATTCCAGGGTGGGTGTGCCAATAAAATTACGGCCAATGAGTCCACTGATATTGATGGCATGTGTGCTGAGTGGATAACTGAGTAAATGTATATAAGATCTGCCTTAGCTGTAACTGCCACTTAGTGTGTAATTTATCAATCAATACCAACTATACGTTAGTGCATGTTTAACTTACATTGATTTCATAGAATTTCCTAGGATTCTGCAGTGCAGAAGGAAGCCATTTGGCCCATCGAGTTTGCATCAACCACAATCCCACCCAGGCCTTATCCTCATGCATTTACCTTAGCTAGTCCCCCTGACACTAAGGGACAATTTAGCACGGCCAATCCACCTAACCCGCACATCTTTGGATTGTGGGGGGAAACCGGAGCACCCGGAGCAAACTCCACACAAGCAGTGACCCAAGGTGGGAATTGAACCCGATGTGAGGCAGCAGTGCTAATCACTGTGCCACTGTGCTGCCCTGCTGCTATGACACAAAGATTGCTAGAGTTGCGGATAGTGATGACCATAGGCTGGAACATTGGGCGGAGAAATGGCAGATGGAATTTAATCCAGATAAATGCAAAGTGATGCATTTCGGTAGATCTAATGTAAGGGGGAGCTATACAATAAATGGCAGAACCATCAGGAGTATAGACACACAGAGGGACCTGGGTGTACAAGTCCACAGATCCTTAAAGGTGGCAGCACAGGTGGAGAGGGTGGTCAAGAAGGCATATGGCACGTTTGCCTTTATTGGACGGGGCATAGAATATAAAAGTTGGCATATGATGTTGCAGCTGTATAGAACGTTGGTTAGGCCACATTTGGATTACTGCGTCCAGTTCTGGTCGCCACACTACCAGAAGGGCGTGGAGGCTTTGGAGAGAGTACAGAAAAGGTTTACCAGGATGTTGCCTGGTATGGAGGGTCTTAGCTATGAGGAGAGATTGGGTAAACTGGGGTTGTTCTCCCTGGAAAGACGGAGGATGAGGGGCGACCTAATGGAGGTGTATAAAATTATGAAGGGCATAGATAGGGTGAACAATGGGAAGCTTTTTCCCAGGTCGGAGGTGATGAACACAAGGGGTCATGGGTTCAAGGTGAAGAGGGCAAGGTTCAACACAGATGTCAGGGGGACGTATTTTACACAGAGGGCGGTGGGGGCCTGGAATGCACTGCCAAGCAAGGTGATTGAGGTGGACACGCTGGGATCGTTTAAGACTTATCTAGATAGCCACATGAACAGACTGGGAATAGAGGGATACAAATGAATAGTCTAGTTGGGCACATGAGTGGCGCAGGCTTGGAGGGCCGAAGGGCCTGTTCCTGTGCTGTATTGTTCTTTGTTCTTTGTACTCTTAGGTTTTTGAACATAGGTTTCCAATCTAAGATAGAATTTAGTGTTTGCTTTGTTTAACTCTTTGTAGAATGAACATTCTTCGATATGAAACTATGGAATCCTGTAACTCCATTCTTTCAATAAATAACTGAGATTACAGATTTCCTATGTTTCTTTAGGGTTATTGGTATCTACTTCAATTTCATTGGGAATCACATTTACTTAGAAATTATATTTAATTTTCTGCTCTCCATTAGCTGGTATTTATTATCCTAAACATTTGTACTCTTATTTGTCAAGGTAGATTCCCCGACCCAAAGCTTACTGTGAGGAACGATGATCAAAGGACTTTTTGGATACAGGGTGGAGGGGGGCAGCGGGAGGGGGGTGGGGGCAGCTGCAGAGGATTAACACTGAAGTAATGCAAGCCATATCTCTCCTTTTTACTCTTGAGATGATGTTCCCACATTTGGAGAATTCAAAATCCCGGGTGATAAATAAAAATTGTCACACAAAAATTCAATAGGTTATTCAGGAAAGGAACATTTACCCAGAAAGTAGTTGGACTGTGAAACTCGCAGTTGATGTAAATAGTAGAAATACATCCACAGAAAAGACAGATAAACACAGGAAAGAAGAAATAATCAAAAGTTACATTATTAGCGATACAGTGGAGTAGGAGGAGGGTCATTGAGATCAAGTACATCCACATGGGCCAATTGAAGCAAATATTTGTTTCTGTGCTGTAAATTCTATGTGATTTGTGCAAGTTTTGCTTCTGTCCTGGGAGTGTAGATCAGCAGTATCTTCCCTTGCATCTTGACCTTCTAGATAATCAATTCCTACTCCTTAAATATAGGGTAATGAAGTCTTAATGTCGGGTTTGGTGAGGAGTAGGTGCATGTTATAACCCAGGATGTCAATATCAGGGAAGTGTTGGGGAGGTTTGTAATCAAAAAGATGGAGTTAAATTGCAAACCTACTTAAACAAATGGAACATGGATTATTTATTAGGCGAACTGGTTAAAATGGGTCATATTTTCTAAAGGCAAATTAAAGAGGGAGGACACATAGGATGGAGTACACATCCCTTGATTTATTCTGACACTGACTTCAACTCTGTTCAGTTGCAAACAAAAAATACAGTTTGTTAAGCCATATCGTCCAGAACAATATTTGATTTTAAACTAAAGAAGGACATTGCATCGCTGGACACTTGGAAGTTGACCTGGATTTTTTCAAGGGTCAGAAGGTCACATTGGACAAGCATGCCTTTTCTAGGAAATCACGTGGCTTGAATTAACTTTTTGATTTGATTTATTATTATTGTCACGTGTATTGGGATAAAGTGAAAAGTATTGCACGATGAAGACAAAACGTACCATTCATAGAGTACGTAAGGGAGAAGGAAAGGAGAGGGTGCAGAATATAGTGTTACAGTCATAGCTAGGCTGCAGAGAGAGATCAGCTTAATATATGGTAAGTCCTTTCAAAAGTCTGATGACAGCAGGGAAGAAGCTGTTCTTGAGTCAGTTGGTACGTGACCTCAAAATTTTGTATCTTTTTCCCGACGGAAGAAGGTGAAAGAGAGTATGTCCATATGAAGAGTAGTTTCAAGGGAAGTACCAGACAACAGCAGATACACTGTCAAGGGTATCAGCTGGAGGAACTATTGCATATCCCTATTTGCACTTGAGAAGGTGGTCATAAACCGCTTCAGTCCCTGAGATAGAGATACGCCCACAGTGCTGTTAGGGAGGGAGTTCCAAGATTTTGAAATCAAAAGTGCTCCACAACTAGGATCATCCAGGATTGAGACAGGGCAGGAAACTGTAAGGAGAAACTGTAGTGCTTCAATATCTTTGGAAAGAAAACCGATAGAAACTTGCTATCAGGTCCTGATGGAGGTAAGAAACAAGAATCAAGATAAAGCTCTACCACGATCCAGGAGAAGCACATTTACATCGACAGAACAGTGTGGAATGTCCTCAACCACAGAAAGATCAGGATTAGTTCAAGGAAATTAGTCAGGGCACCTCAGAGACTCACCCCGGGGAAGTCTGTGACTTTGCCCTGAAGCCGGTGGTATAATCCGGTCCATAAGTTCCACCCTCCTGGTTGAAATGGGGTTCCAAGTTATACCTCTCTTCCTGGCCAACTAGCAGCTTAATGTTTTCACTGTGTACCACAGAGCACTTGCCTCGCATAGGCACATAATGAAAAATTGAGCAGTCATCATTCCCAATTTCATTTTGAATGCTGAACGTGGAGATCTGGCTCCTAACATTCTCCCAGTATTAAGTTCCCTCTTGATAGGGAAGCGCTGCATTCCAAGGTTACAGGGAAGGCCCATGAACATGTTAATATCTAAACACTTCCTTATGAATAGCTTTTGTCTCACTGAGCAATGCCAATGCTGTTAAGTCCACACAGTTATTGAAAATCCGACCAGCAACATGATTTTCTAATCTATTTAGCTTTTAACTGCACTAATTGATGGAGATAATGCAGACAAGTGATATCAAAATTGAATTAAAAACTAAGTACCCGGCATTATGGCATATCAGGTTTTGTCAAAAATATGCCCAGGTGTTTCCTAATGCAAGCCAGATTGCCTCATTAAAAGGTGGCACAAAAGCACGTATACTGTGCCATGTTTTACACACTGTAAGCTGCCCAACATACTGGCAAATGGTGAACAGGCATCTGCTCTCTGTTGGTAGATTCAACATTATAATGTTACTTTTTTAAAAAAAACAAACTTTGTTTGGTTACAGTTGGGCCTCCAAATTCTGTGGATTTTTGCATCAAGTGCCGAAATAATCTAATAAAGTACAATCTAATAAAGCAAAACGTGAGATTTTCCCCTCAACCATACCAAAGGAGCCATGTAAACAGATCATGTACGATCCAATATTTGTAAAAATATTTATTCTTTCATGGGGTGTGGGTGTCTCTGGCAAAGCCAGCATTGGTTGGCCATCACAAATTGCCCTTGAATTGAGTGGCTTGCCAGGCCATTTTGGAGAACAGTTAAGAATCAACTACATTGCTGTGGATCTGGAGTCATATGTAAACCAGACCATAGAGTCAGAGAGTCACAGAGGTTTACAGCATGGAAACAGGCCCAACTTGTCCATGCCGCCCTTTTTCTTAAACGACTAAGCTCGTCCTACTTGCGTTTGGCCCATATCCCTCTATAGCCATCTTACCCATGTAGCCGTCTAAACGTTTTTTAAAAGACAAAATTGTACCCATCTCTACTACTATCTCTGGCAATTTGTTCCAAACATTCACCAAGCTCAGTGTGAAAAAATGCCCCTCTGGACCCTTTTGTATCTCTTCTCTCTCACCTTAAACCAATGCCCCCTAGTTTTAGACTCCCCTACCTTTGGGAAAATATATTGACAATCTAGCTGATCTATGCCCCTCATTATTTTATAGACCTCTATAAGATCACCCCTAAGCCCCCTATGCTCCAGAGAAAAAAGTCCCAGTCTATCCAGCCTCTCCATATAACTAAAACCATCAAGTCCCGCTAGCATCTGAGTAAATATTTTCTGCACTCTTTGTAGTTTAGATAAGGACAGCAGATTTCCTTCCCTAAAGGACATCAGTGAACCAGATGGGCTTTTGTAAAAAATAACAAATCAAAGGTGAGCTTCTTGGCCACCATGGCTTCGACTAGCTTTCAATTCCAGATTCATTAATTGAACTCACACCCCTGCTAGGGCTACTATGGTGGGATTTGAACCCATGTCCTCTCAGCCTGGGTCCCTAGAGCATATATCCACTGGCTTAACCACAATGCCACCATTTTCCCTTCAGTATCTTCTGTTGTGTTAATATAAGCTAAATAACACAACAATGCAATTAATCAGAAAATATTTTTAGATAAATTCTGGCCTTGGGTCACTGCCAGTGCGGAGTTTGCACTTTCTCCCTATATCTGCGTGTGTTTCCTCCAGGTGCTCCGGTTTCCTCCCACACCCTCCAAAGGTGTGCGGGTTAGGTTGATTGGCCATATTAAATTGAGTCTTGTGTCAGGGGGATTCGCAGGATAAATATGTGGGATTATGGGAATAGGGCCTGGGCGGGATGGTGACCGGTACAGACTCGATGGGCTGAATGGCCTTCTGTACTCAAGGAATTCTATGGTTCTATGATTAGAATCAAGAATTTTAATATGTACTCTTCAGAAGGCATTTTGATTTGATTTGATTTATTATTGACACATGTATTAGTATAAAGTGAAAAATATTGTTTCTTGCTCGCTATACAGACAAAACATACTGTACATAGAGAAGGAAAGGAGAGAATGTAGAATGCGAAGATGAATAAATAATAGGACAAAGCAGATTTTTCTTTTGCAGGATGTTATGAAAACATAAACATGTTGGATATGGGAGAAGCAAATCCTAGTATAGCGGAATTCCTGCCAGAATTGAATCCAACTGTGATTCATGCCACAGGACGCCTCTCACACTTAGATCCATTTCTATGATGCAAACAAACAAAATATGTCACAACTTGTGAATAAAGACTTGAAAGTCTAGGTGCATGCCACTCCCTCTGAGCTTTTCCTTTAATAGCTCAATATCTGGAGAGCTTTAAATCTCTTCCACCATCCCTTCTCCCAACTGTCTGTGTGGAGTTTGCACATTCTCCTCATGTCTGTGTGGGTTTCCTCCAGGTGCTCCGGTTTCCTCCCACAGCCCAAAGATGTGCGGGTTAGGTTGATTGGCCATGCTAAAATTGCCCCTTAGTGTCCTGAAATGCGTCGGTTAGAGGGATTAGCGGGTAAATGTGTAGGGATATGGAGGTAGGGTCTGGGTTGGATTGTGGTCGGTGCAGACTCGATGGGCCAGATGGCCTCTTTCTGCACTGTAGGGCTTCTATGTTTCTATGATTTCTATGATCTGTAAATCGGCACATTAATATTTCAAGCAAACTGTTTATCTACCAAGCAAATTGGCGGATAGAACATTTTACTTGGTGTTTTAATGTTTTTGCTTCAAAACCAATGAAAGGACAATGGACTCAGTCACTTCCCATTGCGTATGCTATCACAGCCTGTTTGTGCAACACATTAAGCTTACATGGTCAAAGGAAAGAATAAACTCTTCCTGGAAACAGGTTGGTTGAAGTCAATTTTTAATTTGCCCTTTATCTGCTCATCAGGCTGCTTTCTATTCTGGTGCATCCATCACATTCCTGGTAATCCAGTTAGAGAATAGGTGATGGTCTGATGGCTGTCACTCATGAAGATCAATAATGGATGTCAGTGCTGGAGGATGAAATGCTTTTGATGCCTTCGTTGTTCTGCATCGAGTATTCCCAGAATAGATACATTAGGTCAAACCTGCACCAGCAATTTCCCATCTTAATAACGGCACCTGCCTTTGCACCAACACAACTTTTTCTATTTTCCGATATTGACCATCAGTGCAATAACCCTGAAATTGACTGTGAATGTGTGTCAAATTACATTTCGCTGCGATGTTGCGCTGAGTGCAGATTTGGTTGCGAGCATCCCAACATTAACCCTTTAACGCTCAATCCCACAGTTACCTGGAAAGCTACAGCATTCTTATTTAATGTCTCGGGGGCAGGGAATTCAGATGGTGTTCGTGGAAGTGGAAATGAATAGGGTTGGGAAGCATTTTCCGATCAGGGCCAGTGTGATCTCCTGGACTCGTTTCGATCGCCTCAGGGGGTCGAAGAGGAATTTCCCAGATTTTTTTTCCCCATATTGGCCCTGGGGTTTTCACTCTGGGTTTTCGCCTCTCCCTGGAGATCACATGGTCTGGAATGGGGGGGGTGCGGGTGAGTTAATAGGTTGTGATGAACAAAGCATCGTAGCTGTGAGGGACAGCTCGGTGGATAGGATATTAGTATGTAGATAGGCTGGAAAATTGGGCAGGGATCCTGGATTCAGGATTCAATCCTGGACCGGGGAGCTGCGCGGGCTTGGAGGGCCGAAGGGCCTGTTCCTGTGCTGTATTGTTCTTTGTTCTTTGTTGTTGTTCTTAATTGGGTTCGATCCCCGACTTGGGTCACTGTGCGGAGTCTGCATGTTCTCCCCGTGTCTGCGCTGGTTTCCCCAGAATAAGTTTGAGTTTGTAACCTCAGTTGATAGAAAGAATGAATCTGATCTGCTTTACCAGGACTTGATGTTAAACTTGCAAATTCCAGAAAGTGAAAGTGTGATCAAATGTCACTTACACTTGTGTCAAATAGAATATATCAATTGTTTAACATTTTAAGTTGGTTCATTTTTACTGAAATTTAAGAATTATTTTTTGAGCAAAGTTTAACGTTTCTTTTCATATTAGAGAAATAATCATCCAATAATTGTTCAGGTCTTCTCCCCAGTATAAGTATGAGCAATATTGTAATACTGTTGACTGCAACTAATAGAGAGATTTGATTTGATTTGATTTGATTTATTATTGTCACATGTTTTGGGATACAGTGCAAAGTATTGTGTCTTGCGCACTATACAGTCAAGGCACACTGTTCATTGAGTACACTGAATATCACAGCTGTACTGCGGAAGGACACCTTGGAGGGCTCATACAGCGAGGCAATATGGGTAGAGTCAGGAATAGGAAGAGTGTAGTCACAATTTTGGGGGTTTACTATAGGCCACCCAACTGCCAGCGGGAGATAGAGGAACAGATACGTAGGCAGATTTTTTGCAAGATGTAAAAGTAACAGGGTTGTTGCGGTGGGAGATTTTAACTTTCCCTATATTGACTGGGACTCACTTAGTGCGAGGGGCGTGGATGGGGCAGAGTTTGTAAGGAGCATCCAGGAGGGCTTCTTGAAACAATATGTAGATAGTCCAACTAGGGAAGGGCCCTGGTATTGGGGAATGAGCCCAGCCAGGGGGTCGATGTTTCAATAGGGGAGAAGTTCGGGAACAGTGACCACAAGTCAGTAAGCTTTAAGGTACTGATGGATAAAGATGAGTGTAATCCTCAAGTTAAGGGGCTAAATTGGGGGAAGGCTAATTACAATAATATTAGGCAGGAACTGAAGAATGTAGATTGGGGGCAGATGTTTGAGGGCAAATCAACATCTGGCATGTGGGAGGCTTTCAAGTGTAAGTTGATAGGGATTCAGGACTGGCACATTTCTGGAAGGATGAAGGATAAGTATGACAAGTTTTGGAAATCTTGGATAACGAGAGATATTGTGAGCCTAGTCAAAAAGAAAAAGGAAGCATTTGCCAAAGCTAGGAGGCTGGGAACATTCAAAGCAAGTGTAGAATACAAGGAAAGTAGAAAGAAACTTAAGCAAGGAGTAAGGAGGGTTAAAAGGGGTCACAAAAAAGCATTGGCCAGCAGGATTAAGGAAAATCCTAAGGCTTTTTATACATATATAAAGAGCAAGTGGATAGCCAGGGAGAGGGTTGGCCCATGCAAGGACAAGGGAGGGAATCTATGCATGGAGCCAGAGGAAATAGGTGAGGTATTAAATGAGTACTTTGCATCAGTATTCGCCAAAGTGTAGGACTTGGTGGATGATGAGTCTGGGAAAGGGTGTGTAGATAGTTTGAGTCATGTTGAGATCAAAAAGGAGGAGGTATTGGGGTTCTTGAGAAACATTAAGGTAGACAAGTCCCCAGGGCCTGATGGGATATATCCCAGAATACTTAGAGAGGCAAGGGAAGAAATTGCTGGCGCCTTGAGAGAAATCTTTGTATCCTCACTGGCTACAGGGGAGGTCCCAGAGGATTGGAGAATAGCCAATATTGTTCCTTCGTTTAAGGAGGGTAGCAAGAATAATCCAGGTAATTACAGGCCAGTGAGCCCTACATCAGTGGCAGGGAAATTATTGGAGAGGATTCTTTGAAACAGGATTTATTCCCACTTGGAAATAAGTGGACGTATTAGTGAGAGGCAACATGGTTTTGTGAAGGGGAGGTCGTGCCCCACTAAATTGATCAAGTTTTTCGAGGAAGTGATGAAGATGATTGATGAGGGTAGGGCAGTGGATGTTGTCTACATGGACTTCAGCAAGGCCTTTGGCAAAGTCCCTCATGGCAGAAGGTGAAGTCAGATGGGATCAGAGGTGAGCTGGCAAGGTGGGTACAAAACTGGCTCGGTCAAGAGGACAGAGGGTAGCAGTGGAAGGATGCGTTTCTGAATGGAGGGCTGTGACAAGTGGTGTTCCTCAGAGATCAGTGCTGGGACCTTTGCCATTTGTAATATATATAAATGATTTGGAGGAAAATGTAACTTTGTAAGTTTTTTGTGGACAACACAAAGGTTGGTGGATTTGCGGATAGCAATGAGGACCATCAGAGGATACATCAGAATATAGATCGGTTGGAGACTTAGGCAGAAAGATGGCAGATGGAGTTTAATCTGGAAAAATGCATTTTGGAAAGTCTAATATAGATAGGAAATATACAGTAAATGGCAGAACCATTAGGATTATTGATAGGCAAAGGGATCTGGGTGTACAGGTACACAGGTCACTGAAAGTGGCAATGCACGTGGAGAAGGTAGTCAAGAAGGAATGCGGCATGCTTGCCTTCATTGGCCGGGGCATTGAGTTTAAAAATTGTTAAATCATGTTGCAGTTTTATAGAACCTTAGTTAGGCTGCACTTGGAAGATAATGTTCGATTCTGGTCACCACACTGTCAGAAGGATATGGAGACTTTGGAGAGGGTACAGAAAAGATTTACCAGGATGTTGCCTGATATGGAGGGCATTAGCTATGAGGAGAGTTTGGAGAAACTTGGTTTGTTCTCACTGGAACGACGGAGGTTGAGGGGCGACCTGATAGAAGTCTACAAGATAATTCGAGGCATGGACAGAGTGGATAGTCAGAAACTTTTTCCCAGGGTGAGTCAATTATTAGGGGGCATGGGTTTAAGGTGCGAGGGGCAAGGTTTAAAGGAGATGTACGAAGCAGATTTTTTACATGGGGGGGTTGGAGCCTAGAACACGTTGCCGGGAGAGGTAGTGAAGGCCGGTACGGTAGTGACTTTTAAAGGGCGTCTTGACAAATACATGAATAGGATGGCAATAAAGGGGATATGGTCCCCAGAAGGGTAGGGGGTTTTAGTTAAGTTAGGCAGCGTGGTCGGTGCAGGCTTGGAGGGCCGAAGGGCCTGTTCCTGTGCTGTAATTTTCTTTGATCTTTGTTCTTTGTATATAGTAGAGAAGGAAAGGATAGGATGCAGAATGTAATGTTACAGTAATAGCTCGGGTTTAGAGAAAGATCACCTTAATATAACGTAGGTCCATTCAAAAGTCCGATGTCAGGAAGGAAGAAGCTGTTCTTGAGTTGGTTGGTACGTGACAACCTTTGTAGTTCCTTGTGGTCTTGGAAAGAGCAGGAGCCATTCCAAGCTGTGATTTAATTTAATATTGTCACATGTATTGGGATAGCGTGTTTATTGTGTCACGGGCATTCAGCCTCTGATCTTCAGGTAAGCGTTCTCCAAGGCGGCCTTCACGACACACGACAGCGCAGAGTCGCTGAGCAGAAACTGATAGCCAAGTTCCACACACATGAGGACGGCCTAAACCGGGATGTTGGATTTATGTCACATTATCAGTAACCCCCACAGCTTGCCTCCTGGACTTGCAGGCTGTCCTGTCAGGAGACAATACACATCTCTTTAACCTGTGCTTAATGCTCCCTCCACCCACATTGTCTGTATCTTTAAGATCTGGCTGGTTGTAGGGATTCGCATTCTAATCAGTATTCTGTCACTTGATTTTTGTGTCTCTGTGCCGTGTTTGAGAGCACATTTCCACTCCATCTGACGAAGGAGCAGCGCTCCGAAAGCTAATGGTGTTTGTTACCAAATAAACCTGTTGGACTTTAACCTGGTGATGTTAAAACTCTTGCTGTATTGTGTTCTATACAGACAAAGCATACCATTCATAGAGTACACAGAGAGAAGGAAAGGAGATATAGTGTTACAGTCATAACTAGGGTGTAGAAAAAGATCACCTTAATATAAGGTGGGTCCATTCAAAAGTCTGATGGCAGCAGGGAAGAAGCTGTTCTTGAGTCAGTTGGTACGTGATCCTGGATAAGGCAGAGGTCGGAATTCATGCCAGTGAGAACAGAGGATTTGGCGCTCAGCCAAAACTCCATTCACTCCATTAGCTGTGGGCGAGGACGGAGAATTCCAGCCATGATGTAAAAATTATTAGCAGGTCAATTTCCTGTTCTCATGAAGAAGATGAGAATAGACAATCATCATGGAAAGATACACCATCCAAGTGTTTGCTTCAGGAGACGCCTGACCGACACTCATCTCCATCAAGATGAACCTTGGCTGTCTGACCTCGACTGCATCAGCTGGTGGAGAAGGCACATTCTCAGCAGCTCATGTAATAGTCCGCCCACAAAATTCGAAGACATCCTTACCAGGTGCAGAATTCCCCTGAATAAGTAGCAAATCATTTATACGTTTTCCTTGTCTGAAACAGTATCACCGCACCATGAAAATAGAGCAGCGCAGTTCACAAGAACAAAATTTAGACGTGCTTTAATATGGTAAATTGAATGTTCATTCCTGAAGTAGCCTAAAAATCACCCTCCCATTCACAATGATGCCATTCGTAAAGCATAGAGAACAGAAGCATGAAATTTTCTCACAAGACAAAAACAGAATTGGAGGGTCAAATCTACTCAGACTGAATCAAATGTAAATGACCATAATTAGTCAGACTCCTTTGCTGATTGTTGAACTGTTGTTATCCTCTTCATCTTCTTCGCTTTATAATCCTTTGCATCTGCTCTGAGCATCAAAGGCTTTCTCTCAGAAAATTTGTGGAAAGAATTGATAAATTTAGAACATTGTCTGTGAAAACAATAACCAGCACAGAATTAATGAGAGGATGCCTCGTGCTTGTGCTTTTCTTTTCATCTTTCATGGGATGCGAGTGTCATTGATTGGCTTGGCCAACAATTGCTGTCCATTCCTAATTGCCCTGGAGAAGGTGGTGGTGAGCTGTCTTCTTGAACTGCTGTGGTCCATGTGGTATATCCACAAAGCTGTTAGGAAGGGAGTTCCAGGATTTTGATCCAGCGACATTGAAGGAACGGTGAAGTAGTTCCAAGTCAGTATAGTGAGTGACTTGGAGGGGAACTTCCAGGTGGTGGTGGTTTTCCCATGCTTCAGTTGCTCTTGGCCTTCTTGGTGGTAAAGGTCTGGAAGGTGCTGTCAAAGGATTATCACTAAGCTGCTGCAGTGCATCTTATACAAAGAACATATTGCTGCCGCTGTGTGTTGGTGGCAGAGGGACTGAATGCTTTACTTGGTGGAAGGGATGCCAATCAAGTGAATTGCTTTGTGTTGAGACACATGAGTGTTGTCGGAGCTGCACTCATTCAGGCAATTGGATAGGAGTAACCTATCACAGTCCTGACTTGTGACTTGTTGATGGTGGACAGGCTTTGTAGGATTGGAAGGTGAATGACAGAATTCCTAGTCTCTGACCTACTCCAGTAGCCACAATATTTATATGGCTAATCCAGTTCAGTTAAGCTTTAAGTTTGTTTATTGGTGCCACAAGTAGGTTTACATTAACACTGCAATGAAGTTACTGTGAAAATCTCCGATTCGCCACACTCCGGCGCCGGTTTGGGTACATTGAAGGAGAATTTAGCATGGCCAAGGCACTTAACCAGCACGTCTTTGGACTATGGAGGGAAACCGGAGCACCTGGAGGAAATTCATGCAGAAATGGGGTAAACGTGCAGACTCCGCACAGACAGTGACCTGAGCTGAGAATTGAACCCGGGCCTCTGGTGCTGTGAGGCGGCAGTGCTAACCACTGTGCCACCATTCCACACCAGCATATTATTGATAGTGGGGCACTCAGTAATGGTAATCCCACCAAATGTCAAGAGGAGGTGGTTTGTTCTCGTTTGTTGGAAATGGTCCTGGCCTGACTCTTACACGGCATGAATATTATTTGCCACTTAAAAGCCTCAGCCTTTGTGTTGTCCAGATCTTGCTGAATAGAGGCACCAACCGTTTCAGTACCTGAGGGTTGTAAATGGTTCTGAACATTGTGCAATTGTTCATTCATCTGTGAATATCAAAGAACAAAGAAATAGAACAAAGAAAATTAGAGCACAGGAACAGGCCCTATGGCCCTCCAAGCCTGCACTGACCATGCTGCCCGACTGAACTAAAACCCCTGACCCTCCCGGGGCCCATATCGCTCTAATCCCATCCTGTTCATGTATTTGTCAAGATGCCCTTAAAACTCACTATCGTATCTGCTTCCACTACCTCCCCTGGCAGCGAGTTCCAGGCACCCACCACCCTCTGTGTCAAAACCTTGCCTCGTACATCCCCTTTAAACCTTGCCCCTCGCACCTTAACCTGTGCCCCCTAGTAATTGACTCTTCCAACCTGGGAAAAAGCTTCCGACTATCCACTCTGTCCATGCCCCTCATAATCTTGTAGACTTCTATCAGGTTGTCCCTCAACCTCCGTTGTTCCAGTGAGAACAAACCAAGTTTCTCCAACCTCTCCTCATAGCTAATGCCCACCAGACCAGGCAACATCCTGGTAAATTTTTTCTGTACCCTCTCCAAAGTCTCCACATCCTTCTGGTAGTGTGGCGACCAGAATTGAACACTATATTCCAAGTGCGGCCTAACTAAGGTTCCATAAAGCTGCAACATGACTTGCCAATTTTTAAACTCAATGCCCTGGCTGATGAAGGCAAGCATGCCATATGCCTTCTTGACTACCCTCTCCACCTGCGTTGCCACTTTCAGTTACCTGTGTACCTGTACACCCAGATCCCTCTGCCTATCTATACTCTTGAGGGTTCTGCCATTTACTGTATATTTCCTATCTTTATTAGACCTTCTAAAATGCATTACCTCACATTTGTCCGGATTAAACTCCATCTGCCATCTCTCCGCCCAAGTCTCCAATCGATCTATATCCTGCTGTATCCTCTGATGCACCTCATCACTATCCGCAAATCCACCAGCTTTTGTGCCATCCGCAAACTTACTCATCAAACCAGTTACATAATGATCAGTGATGAAGCAGCAGAAGATGGTTGGGCCTAGGACACTACTGAAGTAAAGCATCCTTTCATAACATTTATGGCAAAAATAGAAAATTGTTGGGGTCTAATTTATCTTGGGGTTCTGGTCTGGCACCCAAACAATATGGTGAGGGAAAATGAGCTTTTCTCACTTAAACTTAGCCCGTGAACAGGTACCACAAAAAACACCTCTATTGACACAAGGTTTACAGCAACGCTAAGAATGTTGGAAATCTTTAGTTGAAATGCATTCATATCAGGTAGATCTGCATTAGAAAGTCATCATGGTGCTCACAGAGCTTTCCGCAAACAGTAGCTCGCAACAATGAGATTATCAGAGCACCACTGAAAATGTAAATCCCTTTTAAATACTAAGACAAGGTGTGACCTTCTCTTTGCTTGGAGACATGAAAAGTTTGGATTATCAGTCTCGTTGGGGGAAAATAAATCACATCAGTGCCAGGTCACATGATATTCCGAATCAGACACAATGATCTGAGGTATTAACTGGATCAGTTAAGTACACTGATGTTAAATGTCACATCCGTCACAGCCACAATTAGAAACAGATAACGTGATCCATTTGCTCACAAAGAATGGGGATCTAACTACTTCATCCTTAAGAAATAAAAAGGTGAAGGAATCTAAAAACAAGCATTCTCTAAAAGGGCCATTGCAGACTAATTCTTCATGCTTTATTGCCATCAAAGGATAGCTGCACAGAATGTTGTGGGTATCCTTTTGTTTACTTTTCATTGAAGTTGTATAACCAGGGTCAAGCTATTGTGTGCATCCAAATTTATTACTGGAAATTAAAATGTATAAAGGAAAGTCAATAGCATCGAGACTGCATCAGAGTCCTGAATGTAAAGGACTCACTGTTTATTGCTGCTGTTGAAATAATCTGGCTTAGAATGATCACATCTCGTTTCTGTTTTCATGCTGTGGTGAATAAAAGACGAAGGAACAACTCGTAATTATATCTTGGCCTCCATAACCTCAAGATGATCCAAAGTGCTTTATAGCCATTGAAGTGCGTAGTGTTCAATGGTTTGATTGATCTATGTTTGATTGTTCTAGTTTGGCCCCTGATCTATGCAAATTTACTTGATCGCATACGTCTGCGGGTATATCTCAGGAGCTAATTAAACAGAGAAGCTTCTAGAGGAAAGACTTGGGTTCTGGCTGACACCATGGGCGGAATTTTCCCATCCCACCTGCCACAGGAATCGTAGCGGGCGGGACACGAACCATGCAAAGGTCCGTTGACCTCGGGCGGGATTTTTCCGATCTTGGGGCAAGTGAGGCTGGAATATTCCACCCCATGAGTTTGTGGTACAGACCTTGTGAGCTCTGAGATATTTTGAAGTATCGTTAATAAACCTGTTGTAGTTTGAAACTGCTGTTGTCTCTGCACAAATAAATCAGACAAAATAAGATGTACAGCAACCTGAGGAATGAATAGCAAATTGCTTTTGAAGTATAGTCACTGTTATAATGTAGGAAGCACAGCAGCCAATTTGCATACAACAAGGTCCCAAAAACAACAACAAGATAATGTGGTTTTGTGACATTGACCGACAGGTTGCATTGGTGAGCCTCACCAGGATAATTCCACTTCCCCTTTTTAAAATAATGCAATGGATCTTTCACTTGCGTCCAACAGGGTAAATGGCACCTTGGTTTAGAATCTTACTGATGAGATGATAGCTCTGTGGATGGCACGGTGGCACACTGGTTGGCACTGTTGTCTCATAGTGCCAGGCACTTGTGTTCGATTCCCGTCTTGGGTCACTGTCTGTGCGGAGTCTGCACATTCTTCCCGTGTCTGCATGGTTTTCCTTTGGGTGCTCCAGTTTCCTCCCACAGTCCAAAAGACGCGCTGGTCAGGTGCATTGGCCGTGCTAAATTCTCCCTCAGTGTACCCAAACAGGTGCCAGAGTATGGCAATTAGGGGATTTTCACAGTAACTTCATTGCAATGTTAATGTAAGCCTACTTGTGACACTAATAAATAAACTTTAAAACTGACAGTGCAGTGCTCACAAAGTAATGTACTGACGTATCAGGTGAGACTTCCATGCCTCAGTCCTGGAGTAAGTTTTGTGACTACAACGTCCTCACTCACAGGTAGAAATGCCACCAACTGATCGTGTTATAAGACTAATGGATGATAATCAGAGAATTGGCAGCAGGAATATAAAGACTTTTAACTGGAGGACAATAGGTTGGATTTATCCGACAATTGCCATGACAACGGTTCAAATTCCTGAACAAATTATTAACAGTACAGTGACTAATCTGTCAAAACCATCTAAACTGTTTCATTCCCTTATTCGTTTTAATTCTTATCTTCCTGTTTTATAATATTTGCGTGGTATACCCGAGAATGTAAATGTTTGAGCAACAAACAGAAGGTAACATTTTGGGTAGAAAGTCAGGAGGAAGTGCTTTGCATCAGTCTGCAAGTGAGATAAAAATTCTCACCCACTTGTAAGCATGTCTCAAAATGTTCCAATTAGTGTTTTGCTCCCAACATGATCTGTCTGATTTCCCCATGTTCAATCGATACACAAATCCACTCTTCCAAGGAATATTGCCCACAGTTAATAGAGTGGTCTTTTTTTCATTTGTCCATGATGCAACTATCTCCAATTCATGGAAATGTATAATAATTCCTGTTCACCAGTTAGGTTAATAACAACTGCAATGATTATTTATATATAACAATAATATGGAGGCTCATGGCTCCAGGATCAAACTGATACAGAAACTCACAACTACTGGGGTGATTCCTTCACCCTGCTCCCTGATTACCCAGGTCAGTTTCAGTTTATTCATTATTGTCATAAGTGGGCTGACATTAACACTGCAATGAAGTTACTGTGAAAATCCCCCAGTTGCTACACTCGGGCACCTGTTCGGATACACTGAGGGAGAATTTAGCCTGGGACAGTACATCTAACCAGCACTTGGACTATGGGAGGAACCCGGCGCACTCGGAGGAAACCCATGCAGACATGGGGAGAACGTGCGGACTTCACACAAACAGTGACCCAAGCCGGGATTCGAACTGGGTCCCTGGCATTGTGAAGAAGCATAATATCAGGGAGCTATATTGAAGGGTCAGAGTGGTCCAGGCACCTGAACTGCATTTTGAAGAGCCCTATGCACCGCTCCACTGTTGAACGGGTGGCAACATGAGCCTTATTATATTGGGATTCCCCCTCAGCCTCAGGCCTCCGCACAGGCATCATCTGCCAAGTCCGAAGCGGGTACCCATGTCCCCCACAAGCCATCCCTGCACCCTGGGCACCTCCTCAAAGGCCTCAGGGGCATCGGAGCTCCTCAATATAAAGTTGTCACGTACACTGTCGGGGTGTCTGGCACAGATGTGGCACACACCAACTGCACATTGATGGAATGAAAGTCCTTTTTGCTCATGAATCTTCCTGAATTTTACACTGGGGCCTTGAGGGTAATGTGGGCGCCGTCTCTCGCCCCCTCGACATTTGGCATCCCCTCAATGGCTGCAAATCCTGAAGCCTGGGCTTCCTGCTAGACCTGGTCCAGGTCAAATTTATGACACTGGCCAGCCCGGGCATACAGGGCTTCCCTGGCCTCCTTCACAGACTTGTGGAAGGATGATTGGGAAATGCCACAAAGGTCTCCACTGGTGGTCTGGAAGGACCCTGTGGTGTAAAAGTTTAAGGCAGCCATCACTTTCACAGCCATTGGGAATGGGTGCCCCCATGCCCAGAGGTGCCAAGTCTGCAACAAATGGCACAGGTGGCACACTGTCTCCTTTCAGAGCTGGAGCCATTGACGACACGCGATATCTGGCAATTGCTCAAAAGACACTCACATGCGAAACTGCCAGGATCTCCACTCCCTCCTTCTCCTGCCCCCACCTCGGGGAGAATGGTGGCCACATCCTGCCTCCAATGGCCATCTCCCTCTCCTCCTGCAAGTGGTAAGACCTGGGCCTCCTGTGCACACAGTTCTTTCTCCTGCTCCTCCTCCTCAGCTCCAGCAGCAACCAAAAGAACATCCAGATCAATGGGTTGCATTGCAAAAGCCATCTCGTCAATCTGAAGAGGCGGGAGGGTAGGGGGTGGTTGGTGTGAGGGAGGTTGGAGAAGGGGAGAGATAGATGGAGATGCCAAAGAACTCTGCTCCCCCCAGCTCAGCAACACTCCCTAACCCCCCACCCCCACAGAACCCCATCAACATACACTAGATATACCTCTCTACAGACCGCAGAATGGCAACACAGCACCCCCCATTCCAACCCCCCCCCCCCCCACTCACAAGCACACACCCAGAACCCATGCAGTATTGGTAGCAAACAGCACTGCTTGACAGGTCCTGAGGCTGCGGCATTGCCCCTCCAGAGAGTTTCCAGTCCATCCCCCAACAGCAACTGTGATTGCTGCTGCCAGCACTAGGACCCAGAGTCAGTGCTCAGATGCGGGTCAGTGCTGAGAATCCGAAGTTGGACCCCATGAACAACAACACTCCCCACCCACCCCCCCCCCCCCCACCCCCCCCCACAGTCACAGCCCCCCCCCAACCCAAAACGCAACATGGCCACCATGAAACAACACCCCCTCAGCAGCAGGGAGCAGTTTGAAAGCAGAGACTGACTTCCTTCACTGCTCCAGCGCCCGAAGCAGACGTTTATACTTGAGGTGTTTTTCTCACCGGTTCCAGCTGCAGCAAACGAGATCGCTAATGCAGGTGAGCTGAGACGATTGGGAGCGAAGCTCACTCATTGTGATGAATGCAAAACAAAATGCAAATTGACGTTTTGCCCATTTTGGGCGGGGTCCCGATCGCGCTGATTTGTTTTGTGGTAAAATGGGAATGGGAGCGAAAATGGGCACCATTCCATTCAATTACTAGGGGGCACAGGTTTAAGATGTGAGGGGCAAGGTTTAAAGGAGATGTATGAGGCAGATCTTTTACACAGAGAGTAGTGGGTGCCTGGAACTCATTGCCGGGGGAGGTAGTGGAAACGGATACGGTAGTGACTTTTAAGGGGTGTCTTGACAAGTACATGAATAAGATGGGAATAGAGGGATGTGGTCCCCGGAAGGGTAGGTAGTTTTAGTTAAGTCGGGCAGCATGGTCGGTGCAGGCTTGGAGGGCCGAAGGGCCTGTTCCTGTATTGTAATTTTCTTTGTCCTTTGTTCTTTTGTTCATCCCCGCGAGTAAAGTTTTTTTAATGTTTATTTATTAGTCACAAGTAGTTTTACATTAACACTGCAATGAAGTTACTGTGAAAATCCCCTAGTCGCCACACTCCGGTGCCTGTTCAGGTACACTGAGGGAGAATTTAACATGGCCAATGCACATAACCCGCACATCTTTGAGTGTGGGAGGAAACCGGAGTACCTGGAGGAAACCCACACAGACACAGGGAGAGATGCA